>NC_035168.2:31530981-31842133 GCF_001659605.2 Manihot esculenta | reverse complement strand
TTTACTCTTCTTGACTTCTCTGTCTAACCCGTACCTGCAAACCTGGGGAATTTGGGAGAGGGGTGAGCTACTAGAGCCCAGTGAGCAGAATAGTAAAGCATTTAAAACATATGATAACATGAAATGCATCACATCACAACTAATCATATCAAGGATGAACTTGTCACCACTTAACCCTCTACGTTTTCCAATCATGCCAGGGGCGTAGTGCAGGCCACACCTGGTCTTTCTCTTATACATAACATAACATAACATACATAATCCATAGTGCTGGGGGCGTAGTGCAGGCCACATCCGGTCTTTCTCTTACATAGTGCCAGGGGCGTAGTGCAGGCCACATCTGGACTTCCATATCATATCATCATGTCATAACATATGAGGGCTAATGGATCATTCAACATTCATCCACATCAACAACATATTATGCAATGCAACATATTCGTGATTTCTAATGCATACAACCTAAAATATCACATGGCATCCGTGATGCATGAACATGCTCAAAACTAATTTATTTATTTAAAAGCATAAGAGTCATTCCACTCACCTCTGGCTAGCTCTGACACTGACTGAAGCAGTTGACTCACTGCTGAGGTCCTCGGTTCCTCGGGTCCAAACCTACACAGGTGGACTCAAATGAGGGACCAAACATACAAAAACATAACTCTAATATACTCCCCAAAAACCCCCTAAAACATCATGAAACATCCATGCAAAACATGCAAAGAAAGGCTGGACAGGGCACTTTCGGCGGAAGGTTCGGCGGCCGAAAGTCCCAGACAGATCCGAAAGTCAGGCACTTTCGGCGGCACCTTCGGCGGCCGAAAGTCCTAGACAGATCCGAAAGTCCTCTTTCGGGGGCAAGCTTCGGCAGCCGAATGCTGCCTCCACAAGAGGGTTCGGCGGCCGAAACTCCCTTCGGCTGCCGAACCTGGTTTCTCCCAAATTGGCAGAAACTTGGTTCAAACGAACCTCCTGCCTCCCAAAACCTCAAATCATGCATAAACTTGCTCTAAAACATGCCTACTTATCATACATCACACCTAGGGGTCTCAAACTATCATATACCCCATCTACAACACTTCAAACACACAAAATCAACATACATTGCTCAAAATCATCATCAAAACCCATAAACTCAACTTATATCCTAACATGCATTCTAACCCATAGATCTTGCATAAAACTCACTTAAAACATAATATAAGCTAGAGATCGACTCTTACCTCTTGAAGATCGAGAGTAGAGGCGACCAAACTTGGGGTTGGGAGAGATTTGAGTTCTTGAACCTCAAAACTCCAAAACTTTGCTCAAAAGCTCAAATCTTCAAAACAAAGTTAAAACAAGTGAAAAACTTGAAAGATCTAGAGGAAAAACATCAAAGATCGGTGAGGGGCGGCGGAGAGCTCACCTTGGCCGAAAATGGGGAAAAACTCGCCCGTTTTCGGCTAAGGGACCCTTTTATAGTGGCTGGCCAGGCCACGTTCGGGGGCCGAAAGTGCCTCCGCATGCATGCCATGTTCGGCGGCCGAACTTTGAGTTTCAGCGGCCGAACCTGAGCTTTCCTCCAAGGTTGTTTTTATTCAAAAACTCATTTCCTTCTTACTTAAAATCATCAAAAACATTAAAACATTTCATGAAAATATGGTTTTACCCATCTAGAGGTTTCCGACATCAGAGATTCCACCGGACGGTAGGAATTCCGATACCGGAGTCTAGCCGGGTATTACAAGCACACACATTCTCAGCAAATCTTCTATGGTCTGGATGGTCCTCTCTGACTGTCCGTCTGTCTGTGGATGGAAGGCAGTGCTGAAATCCAATCTAGTACCCATGGCATTCTGCAGACTCCGCCAAAACCTGGAGGTGAACTGGGGTCCTCTATCTGACACTATAGAAACAGAAACCCCATGCAGTCTGACTACCTCTTCAACATACACCTGCGCCAACTTGTCCACAGAATAGCCACTCCTGACAGGGATGAAGTGAGCAGATTTGGTGAGTCTGTCCACAATCACCCATATGGAGTCCAATCTGTTGGACGTCGCCGGTAACCCCACTACAAAGTCCATAGCTATATTCTCCCATTTCCATTATGGAATAGGTAGCGGGTTAAGCATTCCAGCCGGCTTCTGATGTTCCAGCTTCACCCTCTGACACACTTCGCAAGCTGACACAAACTGTGCCACTTCCCTCTTCATAGCTGGCCACCAATAAACCTTTTTCAGATCCTGATACATCTTGGTGGCTCCGGGGTGAACGCTGTATCTTGCATTATGAGCCTCTCTCAAAATGTCTCCTTTTAACCCTATTTCATCTGGTACACACAAACGACTCCCATAGCGGAGGATCCCCTTATTGTCAAATCTGAACTCACTGTCCTTGCCTAACTGAACAGTCCTGGCAATCTTCACTAACTCTGGGTCCTCATGCTGTTTCTGAGCCACCTGCTCCAGAAACACGGGTGTTACTTTCATCTGAGCAACCAAGGCACCTGTACCAGACAACTCCAACTGTAGACCTTCCTCAATGAGCTTGTAAAACTCCTTCACCACTGGTCTCCTCTCCGCCGTGATGTGGGATTGACTGCCTAGTGACTTCCGGCTTAGGGCGTCTGCCACGACATTCGCCTTACCCGGGTGATACTGAATCTTGCAATCATAGTCACTCAGCAGCTCTACCCATCTCCTCTGTCTCAAATTCAAATCTCTTTGACTCAGGATGTACTGCAGGCTTTTATGATCTGTGAAGATCTCACATTTTACCCCATAGAGGTAGTGCCTCCACATCTTGAGTGCAAAGATTACTGCTGCCATCTCAAGGTCATGTGTGGGGTAATTCAACTCATGCTTCTTTAGCTGCCTCGAAGCATAAGCAATCACCCTCTCATTCTGCATCAGTACACAACCCAGTCCCACACGGGACGCATCACAGAAGACTGTAAAGTCCTCATCACTAGATGGCAGAGCTAAAACTGGTGCTGAAGTCAACCTCTTCTTAAGCTCTTCAAAACTCTCTTCGCACTGGTCGGTCCACACAAACTTCTGATTCTTCCTGGTTAGCCTGGTCAGAGGAGTTGCTATTTTCGAGAAGTCCTGAACGAACCTCCCGTAGTAACCTGCCAAACCCAAGAAACTCCTGATCTCCGTCACTGAAGTGGGTCTAGGCCAGTTAGCCACAGTTTTTGTCTTCTTGGGGTCCACCTCTATCCCATTCTCTGACACTACATGCCCCAAGAACGAAATGCTCCTCAGCCAGAACTCACACTTGGAGAACTTGGCATGCTCCTCTGCATTCCTGGAATATACTAAGATATCATCTATGAAGACAATAACAAAGTGATCCAGGTATTGACTAAACACTCTATTCATGAGATCCATGAATGCTGCAGGGGCGTTGGTTAACCCGAACGGCATTACAAGGAACTCAAAATGCCCATATCTGGTCCTGAAAGCTGTCTTTGGCACATCCTCATCTCTGATCCTCAGCTGGTGGTACCCAGATCTCAGATCTATTTTGGAGAAACAACCCGCTCCTGCTAGCTGGTCGAATAGATCGTCGATCCTTGGCAAAGGGTACTTGTTCTTGGTAGTGACTTTGTTCAACTGCCTGTAGTCGATACAAAGCCTAAGGGATCCATCCTTCTTTCTCACAAACAAAACTGGAGCACCCCAGGGTGAGGTACTCGGTCGGATGAAGCCCTTGTCTACCAACTCCTGTAACTGCTCCTTCAACTCTTTCAATTCTGCTGGCGCCATCCTGTAGGGAGGGATAGAGATCGGTCGGGTTCCAGGCATTAGTTCTATCTCGAACTCTATCTCCCTAGCAGGTGGTAAACCTGGCAGCTCGTTTGGGAACACATCTAAGAACTCCCTAACCACTGGCACCGAGGCGGGCTCTCTGACCTGACTGCTAAGCTCTCTCACATGAGCCAAATACCCCTGACATCCCCTCCTGAGCAACCTACGAGCCTGAAGAGCTGATATCAGACCTCTAGGTGTACCCCTCCTGTCTCCTCTGAAGACAACCTCAGACCCATCCTGACCTCTGAACCTGACTACCTTGTCCCTGCAGTCCAAGGTAGCACCATGGGTAGATAACCAGTCCATCCCTAGAATGACGTCAAAATTTGTCGAATCTAGAACCACTAGGTCGGCGGACAAGCATCTTCCCTCAATAAACACAGGACTACACTGGCAGACTGACTCTGCCACTGATGGGTCACACTTGGGTCCACTGACCCAGAGAGGACACTCTAACCCAGAAGTCATCAGACCTAACCTCCCCACGGCTCTCGGAGCAATAAAAGAATGAGATGCACCAGGGTCCATCAAGGCATAAACATCTGAACAACCAATGACTAAGTTACCTGCCACCACGGTGTTAGATGCATCTGCCTCCTGCTGTGTCATTGTGAAGATCCGTGCTGGAGCTGATGGACCTTCACCTCTGAAACCCGCTAAAGAAGAGGCTGCTCCTCTCCCTCTGCCTCTGCCACTGGCCTGAGTCATGGCTGGAGCTGCTGGCTGCGCTACACTGCCTGAGGCTGTCTGCTGGGACTGAGCCATCGGGACTGCTCTTGGACATTCTCGAGCCATATGCCCCTCCTGACCACATCTGAAACAGGCGTTCGTCCCAAACCGACATACTCCCCTGTGTGGCTTACCACACTTCGCACAAACTGCGTTATCCGCACCAGAGCTTGAGCCACTCCCAAATCCCAGACTGGACTTGACTTTACTCCAGAACTTATTCTTCTTACCCTTGGGTTTACCCCATCTCTTACTGCCTGAAGCTGCTGCACTCAGGGTAGAAGGATCTAATCTTCCCCCACCCGGAGTTTTAGAACCAGAAGGCTGTGCCATTGTCTGCTTAACTGTCCCCTGAATGATGGCACTGGCCTCCATTTTCCTAGCCATATCTACTATGGCATGGAAGCTCTCCCTGTCCACGGACTGAATCAAGGAGGAATACCTGGAATGAAGCTTCATGACATACCTCCTTGACTTCTTCGAATCTGTATCCAGACTCTGCCCAGCAAAAGGCAACAGCTCCAAGAATCTGTCGGTGTACTCCTCTACACTCATTTCATCCGTCTGTCTCAACTGTTCAAACTCTATCATCTTCAATTCCCTTGAACTATCGGGAAAAGCCCAACCTACAAACTCGTTTGCAAACTCTTCCCAGGACATGCTGTCCACTCTCGGGTTCACATAATTCTTGAACCACTCTCGTGCCTTCTTGCACTTAAGTGTGAACCCAGCCATCTGAATGGCTCTACTGTCATCAGCCCCTAACTCCTCTGTAATAGTCTTGACCCTCTCAAGATACACAAACGGGTCATCTCCTGACTCAAACTGGGGAGCACCCAGCTTCATGTATTCAGTCATCTTGACCTTGCTCCCACTGGCTGAGCTAGGTCTAGAAGGTTGAGCAACTGGGGCTGTTGGTTCTGTAGGTGGTGGAGGTGGTGCAACATTTTCTGAGGTAGGGTTTGCTGGATTTGGAGAGTAAGGTGGGGGTGGATACATTGGGTATTGTGAATATGGTGGGTAGTATGGTGGGTATGGCATCTGTGTGGGATAAGGGGTGAAGCTAGGGTGTATGTTGTGAGAAGTGTGGGTAGTGAGGTGGCTGAACAAATCCCGAGGCCTGAGTGCCTCCTTGGGATTCTCCCATACCTTCCTCCGACATGCTAACTCCCAAACTGCCATCCCTCCTCTGCTCTACATCCATCTGGTCCCCCACTTCCTCTGACATTCCGCCCTGAACTGTTCCTCTAACTGATCTGCTCCTGCCCAGATCCAAAGACCTTCTAGGGTCTCTTGCTGCTCTATCTCGGTTAGACCTACTAGACATTGCCCTAGGCAATGCTGGAGGACGGGCGCTCATGCCCTCATCCTCAGGTGGTACTCCAGTCAATCTTGCTGATCGACGAGTTCCTCTCATCCTGTTTTCTGAAAAACTGTGCACATCACATAAATATTAGCATCATATGGTTCATGTGGGCACACATGAACCCTCATCACATACATCACATATCATAGCATATCATTAATGCACATGCATGTTATCATGGCATTTCACATCATCATGTAAGACAGGACTCCACATCCTATCCTAGTGGACATGATCTTTCCTATTGTGCTTGACCTTCTATAACCTCTATGAGCCCGACACTCTAGGTCCGACCATATGAACCTAGGGCTCTGATACCATTCTGTAACGACCCGAAAAATCGGACCGCTACCGGCGCTAGGATCCGGGTCGACTTAAGGCCGCCGGGACCCGTAGCAAGCCTAACATGCATCCTGTGAACCTGCTTAATCCCATACATGATCAACAACATACATAAAAATTAAAACTTTTCTTCCATTCATATGCCAACTCAACCTGTGCATGTACTATAACATAACTCATAAACATCGATCCCTCTGTGGGATCTCATCAGTGCCCCCAAATGGG
The DNA here is from genome assembly GCF_001659605.2 of Manihot esculenta. Classification (NCBI taxonomy): domain Eukaryota; kingdom Viridiplantae; phylum Streptophyta; class Magnoliopsida; order Malpighiales; family Euphorbiaceae; genus Manihot; species Manihot esculenta. Next base: position 31,835,668 of record NC_035168.2, on the reverse strand, counting down.
TGCCATAACATATGTCGAGTTGGTTTGCATAAACATCATAAAAAAAACCAAGATCATGTATTAAAAGGGATAACAACATCTATGGTCAAGCACACCTCTAATCATCCATAAACATCATTACATAACTATACTGTACTTAAGACATTACATTACAATTTGATCATGTCCATTACTAACTATTACATAAACATGACTTCTTTACTCTATCCGGACTCCTGCTCTATCCTGTACCTGCAAGCTTGGGGGTAAAGGGAAAGGGGTGAGCTAAAAGCCCAGTGAGTAGGACTATAAAACATATTAACACTATGCTCAAATGAAATGCATCATAACACAGACAATTCACGTAAGGGTTGGGTGAACTTGTCACCAATTAGTCCAAGCTAACATTGTGCCAGGCCGTAGCATGGGGTCCTGGTCTTCCTGTCATAACATACATTACTTACCATTGCCCCAGGGCCTCCTCTGGGCTCCTGGTCTTCGAGTCCCATAACCGTGCCAGGCCGTAGAATGGGGTCCTGGTCTTTCCTTACATTGTGCCAGGCCGTAGAATGGGTTCCTGGTCTTCCTGTCATGGACTAATTGGGTCATCCAACATTCACCCACATCAACAACAATCGATGCAATGCAGCATATTCGTGAAACTAATGCAATCATCCTATTGCATAATCATGATGCATGAAACATGATAAAACATTTAATTTAAAAGATTAAGTTTAGTTCCACTCACCTCTGGCAGACTCTGACAACACCGAAGCAGCTGAACTTACTGCTGGGGTCCTCGGGTCCGAACCTACACAGGTGGACTCAAATGAGGGACCAAACATACCTGAACATAACTATAAACTACTCCCCAAAAACCCCCTAAAACATCATGAAACAACCATAGGAAAACATGCAAGGAAGGCCTGGACAGGGCACTTTCGGCGGCAGGTTCGGCGGCCGAAAGTCCCTCCAGAGCCGAAAGTCAGGCAGGTTCGGCGGCACCTTCGGCGGCCGAAACTCCCAGACAGAGACGAAACTCATGCATGTTCGGCGGCACCTTCGGCGGCCGAAACTGCCAGACAGAGACGAAAGTCTCCCTTTCGGGGGCAAGCTTCGGCAGCCGAAAGGCTGCCTCCCCAGCCATGTTCGGCGGCCGAAAGTCCTTCGGCTGCCGAACCTGGTTTCTGCCAAAGGACAGAAACTTGGCTCCCAATGCACATTTTGCCTCCAAACCTTTCCAACATGCATCAAACCTATTCTACAACACACAAACACAAGCATATATGTTCCTAGGGGCCTCAAACCATCATAAACCCCATCTACAATACATCAAGCAACTCACATTGTTCAAGAACACACATTAATACCTATAAGCATAACCATAACCTAAACATGCATTTTAACCCATAGATCTACTTAAAACTTGCTTAAAACATGCAATGAGCTTAAGATCGGCTCTTACCTCTTGAAGATCAAGAGAGAGACGACCTAAACTCGAAGTTGGGAGAGATTGGGTTCTTGAACCTCCAAGCTCCAAAACTTTGCTCAAATGCTCAAATCTTCAAAACAAAGTTAAAACAAATGAAAAACTTGAAAGATCTAGAGGAAAGACGTCAAAGATGGGTGAGGGGCGGCGAAGACTCACCTTGGCCGAAAATGGGGGAAAAAGTTCGCCCGTTTTCGGCTAAGGGACCCTTTTATAGTGGCTGGCCAGACCACGTTCGGGGGCCGAATGTGCCTCCGCATGCATGCCATGTTCGGCGGCCGAACTTGAGGTTCAGCGGCCGAACCTGGACTTCCCTTACTTATGCTTTCGGGGGCCTAAAGCACACCCGCAACGCATGCATGTTCGGCGGCCGAACCTGAGTTTTCCTCCAATGCTATTTTCATGCAAAAACTCATTTTCTTTCATGCTTAAAACATAAAACACATTAAAACATTTCATAAAAACATGGTTTTACCCTACTAGAGGCTTTCGACATCCGAGATTCCACCGGACGGTAGGAATTCCGATACCGGAGTCTAGCCGGGTATTACAGAGCACTGCAGGACGCACTGCATGTCCCTACTGTATGAAAAACACAGATGCATTTACATTACGAAGGGGGGGTAAACAAACATGGTTTGACAGTCATCGGAAGTTCTTGCCTGACGACCACCCTTTCCGTCGAAACAAGACATCTTTTATTAAAAACAAATGTGTATCGAAGTCACCACCGCCAATTAGAACTGGGGAATACTTGCTAAAAGAAATTGAGCAAATTGGGTTGAGGCGGGTTATAGACATTGACAGTCATGAAATAAATTGTCGGCTTTCAAAGAGAACTGGTTGGCGTAAGCGGAGCATATTATGGGATTTGCCATATTGGTCTTCAAATATGATTCGCCACAATCTTGATGTCATGCATATTGAAAAGAATGTATTTGAAAATATTTTTAATACAGTTATGAATGTGGAGGGGAAGACAAAAGACAATATAAAATCAAGGGAAGATTTAAATGAAATATGTAGGAGACCAGAATTGAAGAAAGATCCAATTAGCAGGAAATATCCAAAAGCATGTTATTGTTTGGATAACCAATCGAAGATGATACTGTGTGATTGGCTTAAAACACTCAAATTCCTTGACGGATTTGTTTCCAATCTAGGGAGATGTGTTGATAGTCGGAAGCTTAGACTTTTTGGTATGAAAAGCCACGACTGTCATGTTTTCATGCAACGAATTCTTCCTATAGCTCTCAGAGAGTTCTTACCAAATAATGTTTGGCAACCAATAACAGAGCTTAGCAATTTCTTTAGAGAACTCACCTCAACTACACTTACTAATGGGGACATGCAACGGTTACATGAACAAATTCCTGTGATCCTTTGTAAGCTTGAACGAGTTTTTTCTCCAAGTCTGTTTGATTCAATGGAATATTTACCAGTACATCTTACATATGAGGCATTAATTGCAGGACCAGTACAATATCGGTGGATGTACCCATTTGAGAGGTACACGTACTAATTATTTACTCGCACTCCTTACCATGATGAATTACTTAGTATACATATATAATTTTTGTTTCCACACACTAGGTACTTGAGAAAGTTAAAGAACAATGTTAAAAATAAAGCAAGGGTTGAAGGTTCAATATGCAATGCTTACTTGGTAGAAGAAGCAAGTGCATTTTCTGCTCACTACTTTGAAGCACATGTAATGACCAGACATCGAAAGGTTCCACGCAACTTGCATGAATTTGCCTCTGATGATGACATACCGAGTAAATTAAGCATATTCAAATGCACAGGTAGAACTATCGGAAAAGGAAAATCCAGATATATGACTGAAGATGAAATCCAAGCCGCTCAAACATATATTCTATTAAATTGTCCAGAGGTGAAAACATATATTGAGTAAGTATTGGTAGTTATACTAATAGTCTAATACCTCTTATATTGTACATTATTGTTAAACATTACTTGTTTCTTTGTATGTATAGCATTTATGTGGAGCGAGTAAAGTCGACACAACCAAATATCACAGATGCAGCTGTTGATGAAAAACTAGAGAGAGACTTTGACAAATGGTTTTACAAGTATGCCCATGAATCGCCAAACAATGTACAAAATCAGCTTATACAAGATGTGGCAAAGGGACCACTCAGAAGTGTCACCACTTTTAATGGGTATTGTGTTAATAGATGTAAATTCAACACAATCAATGGAAATTCAAGTAGTAACTCAATGAATTTTGGTGTATGTATAAAAAGGAGTAATTACAGTTCTGAAGAAAGTGACTACTATGGACAGTTGGTCGAGGTGTTGCGATTGGAGTATCCAGGGCTATCAATTAAGCGGACTGTACTTTTCAAATGTGACTGGTTTGATCCAACACCAAATACGGGCACCAAGGTGCATAGACAGTATAGAATTGTTGATATTAACAATAAGCGTAGATACAGTAAGTACGAGCCATTTGTATTGGCCTCTCAGGCAACACAAGTCGTTTATGCTTCATACCCGAGCAAGCATCGTGACAAAAATGATTGGTGGGCTGTGATGAAAGTTAAAGGTAGACCCGTTGTTGAAGTATCTCAAACGTCTTCAAAGACATATGAACCTTTTCAAGAAGATGACATAGATTATGCTGAAGTAAATATCGATGATATTAATCAACAACACTGCCTGAATGATCCTAGCGGAGGAATGACTGAGATTCATGATGACGTTTCGACAGAGGAAGACGAATTCCTTAGTGACCCTGATTCTGATGCAGATGCAGATGCAGATGGTGATAATGAGTACAATTCATATGAATCAGACTAAATTCATCTATATACTAAAGAAGTTTGCAGTTGTATATTTCATTTATTACTCAGTGAGTAACTTAATACATTTGAAAATATTTAATATAATGTTTATGAACTTTATATTATTTTTGACAATGACATTTTTTGTTTGTTCACAGATGAGGGGACGTGGAAGAATTAACAAGCCCAAAGGACCGGTTCAACTTCCTGCAAGTGCAAGTCAAGAGGACGCGAATACAGATGACGGACAAGAGCATGAGGCGCATATACCACGGGCACCGACGAGACTTGGGGATACAGAACTTCAGATATGGGTACCACTTGCATCCAGTGTACAGCCATCTCATAGAGATCGATCATATACACCAGTTCCACCATCTGGCGATGCACAGCTTCCCCGTCCCCTTCCACCACCTCACCGGCACAGTTCACATCCTCACCACCCTACTGCAGCTCCACGACCAGCGGTATCACATACACATTCACCTCATTCTGCATCCCCTTCTGGTACTGCATCCGCTAGAGGGACAGGATCTGCATCAGCATCTACTCCATCATCTGCTCCTGCATTTGCTCCAGCATCAGCTGCATCGACCGCTGCTGTAGGCGGAACACAGTCATTCCGACAGACTATTTCACTCATTAACAACAAGTAATAATTAATTGTTTATTAATTTACATTATTTTAAATGTTACCATTTACTTACTCAAAATTATCTTGTTCATGTAGTTTGCATCTGTCGGAGATGTGCAGCCGCAGGATAACTCTGATAGTGAAAGAAAGATTGGTCGAGGAAGGCCACTGTTGGAAGACTGTGCCCAATGAAACCAAGGAGTTTTATTGGCAGGAATTTAAGGTGAAGCATAATTATTTTAGCAGTTTATCATCTATTTATGAACTGTTTAATTACTATCTACTCATAAAATGTAATCTTTTTGCAGAAATACTTCCTATGGGACCAAGCAATTGACAGTTTGGTAAAAATTGCCTGGCAGAAAAAGGCAGCTGAGCGATACAGGGGTTTAATGTGGGAAATCCGGAAAGGAAAGGTGAAGAATCTTGCAACCCCTGATTCTGTTTTGAAGAAGTGGCAGGAAACTTGGAACACTTCTGAATACAAAGAGAAGTGTGAGAAGTTTTCTGCCAATAGGTGCAGTGAGGCTGGAGGTTCAGGATCTGGCATTTTCAGGCACGCATGCGGTTCTGTTTCACAGTACACCCACTAGCGGAGGATGGTATTTGTTAAAACTTTTATTTTATAATTATCTTCTTATAAATATTTTGGTTCGATGACAAATGCTACAATTCTTATAATTGGTAACAGAGGGAAAGACTAGGCAGAGAACCACATCCTCATGAGCTTTTTGAGACCACACATAAGAGAAAGGGGACGGAGGAGTTTGTTGATGCGAGATCAAAAGCTATTTATGTAAGTTCATCTTAAATGTAGTTATTAACAATTTTGATTGACTTAAATTGTTTTACTTATATGTTACTTTAAATTTATAATGCATGATAAATACGTACAACTGAAGGAGGCTGCTACACATCAACAGGAGGGAAGCAATGAGCCGACGCCATTAAATGAGACCCAACTGTACTAAGAAGCGGTTGGCAGACAGAAAAAGAGTCGAGTTTATGGGTTAGAGTCCCAGGCCTCAGCATATTTTCATGAGCCATCTCATTGTTCTGCATCATACACGTCTGCACCTCCAGTGGATCCTCCTACAATTGAAACAATGAACAAGATGCAGAATAAAATTGATCGGCTAGAGACAGAGAATAGTCGAATTACCACAAGGCTGGACGAGTTGCAGACGTTTATGCATAGGATGATGGCACAACAGGGTATTGGGACATCCACTCAGACATCTGGTCCTACGGCACCTCCAGCTCCGTCTCCACAGCAGCGGCCTGATGATGCTCCTGTCATTGGTGATCATCATACAGATAGTGATGATGATACAGATGATGAGCTAGCTAGTTTAGTTTAGTATGTATATTTTGTTATGACCAGTTGATAATTTTTATTTCAAAATATAATTGTAGTACAAATTCTTTACGTTTTTAATATATTTTAATGAGTAATTTAATTTTGTCCGTTTATAGTATTATTATTATATGAATATACAAATGGATGTATATGAATGTACAGGGTACAGGTACAGATGCATGTATATGAGTGTACAGGATACAGATGGATGTGGATGTATATGAATGTGGATGTGAATGTATGTACAGTTACAGCAGTAGGGGTAGGGGTGTGCAATTCTGTCATTTTTATTCACTAACGGATTAGTAACCAAACATCCGTCACTGTCATCAACGGAAAATTCCGTTGGTGATCCGTCACTGTTACCAACGGAAATTCCGTTGGTGATCCGTCACTGTCACCAACGGGAAATTCCGTTGGTGATCCGTCACTGTCACTAACGGGTACAAATTTCCGTTAGAAAATTATTTACCAACGAGGATTTTCCTGACGGATTTAATCCGTCACAGATCCGTTAGTGAAAAAGATCACTAACAGATCATCAACGCTCACCAACGGAAATTTCCGTTGGTTATTTTACAAAATCTTGTAGTGTATAGTTGTTGTCTTTGTTGGTGATGTCTAGGGATGGCTAGATATTTCATGATATTCAATTTGAGATTGGAATAGTATATAACTGAATTTGAAAATTAATACACATAAAGGTTTAGTCTAATTTAAATTTTATATAAAATATTTATTATTTGGATAAGTTTACGTGAATAATTAATTTAATATAAATTATTTGTATTAAATAAATTATTTTTGAGTTCAAATTCGTTTTAAAATTATTTGTATTAAATAAATTATTTTTAAAATATTTTTAAATATATTAGTTAAAAGCTATTAAAAATTAAATCAAAACTATTTTAAAATAAAAATGTTAAAATAATATAATAACTTCTCTCAGATTTTCATTTTTTTGTTTTGCTAAAAATTACTTTTTGATCTTGAAACTTAAAGCCTCCGCTTAGTCCTCGCAAATAAATTTTCGTTGTACAACTTGAAATTGAAAAAGAACATCAAATTCCAATTTGGACATGTCTTAATGATTTCGTGGGAAGCAACAATGTTTTTTTTAAGCTAGAATTAATTAATCCACGCAGAAGCATTAATATTGAGGATAAACATAAATTTTTTTAATCGTATTAAATGGAGTAAAAAATTGTTTTTTATCAACGTGGATTCTATTTAAATAAATAAAATAATAATATTATAAAAAATAAATATATTTTATTTTTTTAATAAAAATATGATATCGTTGATTTCAATTAAATTATTATAAATTATTAACTGTCTAAATATTTATTCTAACGATCGAAAAAATTTAGAACCGTTCTAAGAGTATGAGAAGGGAAGAGATTTTGAGTGTTAACTTTCTATTTTTTCTATAAATTCTAAAGACTCTTAAAATTTTGAGTTTTCGGTAAAGAGATTACAAATTTTTATAAAATACTTTTTTATATTAAAATTTTAGGATAGTATAACAATATTTATTTATTTAGTTAATAAAATATAATTATAATTTAAATTTTTAATAAATTGGCTATATAAATTTTAAACAATTTTAATTAAGTCTATATTTAATTAATTATATTAAAATTATAATTTTTTCAAATTATAATTTTATCTAGTATCAATTTATATGCAATTAAATCCTACTGAATTTAACTTATCATTTTATTTTCTCATATTATTTTTTATGTGTATGATCCATTAGATTTTAAATATATTGACAACAAATATATAATTAACTAATTAATTAATTTAAAGATTAAAAACATTATATAGTAAGATGTCAAAAACTATCGAAATATTCGGAATGTCAAAAATGGTTTGATTTAACTTTTTAGTGCATAGTTTATCAATGTAATTAATATCTCTTCATCATAAATGTCCTGATTTAACATTTAATAAAAATGTATGTAATATTAAATTATATTAGATCTTATATATTAGTTATTGGCTGATTGAATAACATTTCAAATCTCATTTGCTAATTTCTTCTATCTTGTATAATGATTTCATAATTAATGCTAGTAGAGAACAAATAGGACATTTCTAATTTAATCTAGTGTGATGAATTTTATCTCAATTACATAAACATCTTCGTACAGTTCTTAATATATTCAATTTATCTCAATTCGTAACTCATGAATTAAGTAAAGTATAAAATGAATCAAAACATAAAAGTCGATTATTTATTGATTTGAAATCAAATAATCACTTACACAACCATCACTTGAATAATTCATAGATACATGTTATTTTTCATACGGATTTCTCATCAGTTCAGTATACTTATTTATAAAATTAACAGCTATATATTAATTCTAAATATCTCACACAGCTCAATTTATAAGATCGGTTGCTTCCTCTAAAAGCAAATAACATAATATGTATCAGTCTTAACAGATCTAATCATAAACATTGATCAGAAACATTTGGAGAAATTACTTAAATGCAATAGGAATCTCACAAATATAATCACATTATAATTTCTTTTGTACGGTAATATAGTCTCATGTATTTTATTTTCAGTAAATTAACACTAAAGATAAATAATAACTTTTATATAATATATTTAAATATTTAAAATATATAAAAAATAATATCCAACTGTAACCGATAAATTGACAGTAGAGAATATTACCAACAATTAAAAAAAAAGCAATCAAAGAAAAGAGAAAAAAAAATAGATTTAAGAAGAAAACCTTCTCCATAAGCATTAATCTAAAGAAAGACTAAAACCTATTATTTATATACAAAAATTTGATCAGATGCAGGTTGGGAGAAATCACTCTTTAGACAAGGAAACTACTGACCGGCTACGTAAGAGATGGCATATAATAGCGGCGGGAATAGAGTGAGCTAAATTGCAGAAGACGAAAGGAAGAAACCATAGTTTTCTCTCACCGAGAGAATGAGAAGCAACAAGCCAATGGTTAAAAGATGGTCTTTCAAAAAACTTATATACTAAAATGTTGAATTAAAATGTATTTATCAAGAAATGATTTTTAATTAGAAGCGATTTAAAATTATTGTCTTGTTAATTTTTTTTAAAAAAATTGAGACTTAAAGTCACGCCCAACTAATTAATGTACTAAATTACAAAGGGCGATTAGTCCGTACAGTAATTTCGCAATTGATTTTGTGGAATCACTTTACATATTTACCCCTGATATTGGTTTACACATTTGCCCTCTATTTCTACATCAATTTTCTTTTCTGCCCTTGGCTTGCATTTTTCGCTCATGGTGAAACGACGTCATCTCCTGCCTACTTTTTCTTTCTTCTTTTGTCTTCCGCTTCTTACTAGCCTTTGGACCCTTCTAGCAAAACGACGTCGTTTACTTTTTTTTGTTCTTCCTTCCTTCTTCTTCTCCATCTTTCCTTTTTATCCTACAGCAAGAAAAGTAATCTAAATAGTGTAGCTATTAAAGCTCAGGCATTAACTTATTCATTTCTAGGATTATGCTCTTCATGGTGAAATGACGTTGTCTCCTGCCTGCTTTTTCTTTCTTCTTTCGTCTTTCGCTTCTCACTAGCCTTTGGACCCTTTTCTTTGTTTTCTTCTTTGTTCTTCCTTCCTTCTTCTTCTCCATCTTTCCTTTTTATCTTGCAGCAAGAAGATTAATCTAAATAGTGTAGCCATTAAAACTTAGGCATTAACTTATTCATTTCTTGGATTATGCTCTCAACAATACACCTATAAATTTATCAAACCATTTAAGCAGGAAGATTATCTGTGCACCCATGGTGTAATACTCGGCTAGAGTCCGGCATCGAAATTCTACTTTCCGGTGGAATCTCGGATGTCGAAATCCTCTAGAAGGGTAAGCTTTATGTTTTTGTAAAGGATTTTAGTATGTTTTAATGTTTTAAGTAAAAAAGGAAATGAGTTTGTGAAAGAAAAGAGCCAAGGAAGAAATGCAAGGTTCGGCCGCCGAACATGCATGAGTTTTGGTTTCACGTTAGGCCGCCGAAGGTGGTATGGCCAGCCACCTATAAAAGGCCCTAGGTCGGTGAATGGATAAGATTTTCTTTCCATTCACAGACAGAGGTGAGACTATGATCTTCCTTGGGTGATTTTCATGTTTTCTTCAAATCTTGCAAAGTTTTGATGAGGTTTATGTTGTTTTGAAGCTTTTGAGCAAATTAACCAAAAGTTTTGAAGTTGGAGACTTTGAGGGAGAGTTTCTCCATATCTCCACGTTGGGATCGTTTATCTTCTTGTTTGTAAGAGGTAAGTGAAGATCCTGAACTTCTTTTTATGTTTTATGAAGGTTTTATGAAGTTTATGGGTAGAGATGCATGTTTAGGGTAAGTTGAGATTTTGGTTGATTTGTGGTCAAAGCATGCTTATGTGTTTAGTTGTGTTGTTTGTTGGGGTTTTAAGTTAGTTTTGGACCCCTTTGTGCCTATACTTGAGTATATGCAGGTTGTGGACTTGTGGTTTGCTTGTTTGAGTGGAGTTTGGGTACGTTTGCATGAAGCAGAACAAGTTTCTGCCTTACTGGAGAATCCAGTTTCGGCCGCCGAAAGAAAGTTCGGCTGCCGAACATGCTAAGGAGGTGGTTTCGGCTGCCTAAGCTTGCCCAAGCTTGCCCCCGAAAGTTTGGACTTTCGGCTCTGGAGGAGGGTTTCGGCCGCCGAAGGTTAGGGACTTTCGTCTCTGGAGAGGACTTTCGGCAGCCGAAGTGCCGCCGAAAGTGCTTGAGGTTCGGCTATGCCGAAAGTGCCCTGTCCAGCCTTCTTTTGCATGTTTTTCTTGATTCTTTTAGGATGTTTTATGGGGGTTTTGGGGAGTATTCTAGAGTTGTTCTTGAGCTAGTTTGGTCCCTCATTTGAGTCCACCTGTGTAGGAACGGACCAGAGGAACCGAAGAGAGCAGCAGTGAGCACTGCTTCAGAGTATTCAGAGTCAGTTCAGAGTCAGCCAGAGGTAAGTGGAACTAAACTTACTATTTTAAATTGAGAAATGAAATACTTTTAGCATGTTTCCATGCATCATGATATGTAATAGGTTGAGTGCACTAGAATACACTAATGTGATGCATTGCATTATCTATGCTTGTACGGATCGGACATAGTTTTGGATTCACTAGCCCTTCGAGTAAAGTCCTAAGGAGCCCTGAGAGGGCCGGGCACAGAACACCATAGGGTGCGTAGAGAAGTCCTGAGTAGCTCCTTCGCGGGCCGGACACAGAACAGAGGGAATTTTGAATCTGTCCGTCTGAAATGGGTGATTTACTTGTGATGTGATGCATTCCATGTGAGCATGTTTTATTAACATGTTTTTAGTGTTCTACTCACTGGGCTAGTATAGCTCATCCCTCTCCTTTTACCCCAGTCTTGCAGGATCAGAGTCAGAGGGAAGTCAGCAGGGAATAGGAAGAGTAAAGAATATTGTAATAGCATAGTGTGGACATGTAATATTGTGTTTAGTACTGTATAGTGTAGAGTATTGTGCTTGACCCATGTTGTAAATCCTTTTTGTATACATGGTCTATTTATGTGCTGTGACTGTTTGTATCAGGACGTGAAAAACCAGGCTTAACAGAGCCCGTCTAGAGCAAGCTCTAGTAAGGGGGTTTTCTAGTACAGAGATAGTGCATGCACAGGTTGAGCCGTGGTGCAGAGCATCAGTTTTATGTTTTTATAGAAAATGTATGATCATGTATGGGATTTTACAGGTGCACAGAGAGTATAGCAGGCTTGTTACGGGTCCTGGCGACCTTAAGTCGACCTGGATCCTAGCGCCGGTAGCGGTCCAATTTTCGGGTCGTTACACATGGAAGCTCATGCATCAGCTCACTCATTTCATACATAATGATCTCAACAGTATATATGCCCATGAACATCTCCACTGGCAACTTATCAAAATTAAAATTAGTGCAGCCATGGAAGCTTATACATGAACTCACTCATTTCATACATGATGATCTCAACATTACATGTACACATAAACTTTCTAATGCCTCACAGAGATGATGATATGCACTCATAAATTTATCAAACCATTCATGCTAATAGTGCAACTATCAAGAGGTTTCGTTTATTAAGCAGGGAGATTTATCTTAATAGTGGTGCACCCATGGAAGGTCATGCTTCAACTCACTCATTTCAGACACAATGATCTGAACAATACATATGCCCATGAACATCTCACCTAACAATTTATCTAAATTAAAATTAGTATAGCCATGGAAGCTCATACATGATAGAGATTATAATTTGCATAGTATTTGTTCTTTTTTTTATCTTTTCTTTTTGCGGTTGCTTGAGCACATTTTTCAAGAATTTAATTATTATATGTGTCTGCTTTCATAGGGGATTCTCATTGCTATTTTATCCTACAATTTTACCTTTCCCATGCAAACATGAGCAATATCTTCTTCATATGCACACCAACAACAAAGTGTGTTATCAAAGGTCACATATGCATGCAATGTAAATCTGTTGCATGTTAATTTACAACACAGCCATCAAAAATAGATTTGCATGCATTGAATTACTTTAAATCAAATAAACCTATATCAGAATCGCAGATAGATTACAGTTTCATAGCTCAAAATTTATTATAAAAACTAGATATGCATAAAAGAAATTATGCATATATTGCATGTAAGAAATTATGCATATATTGCATGTTAACATAGGGCATAAATATTCAAGTATAACCACATCAAAATCACAGCTGCATATTTGGAGTTGAAATTTTGATTTTTTTTAATGAACTTCCTTATTAAATTATGCATCTTTTTAAAGGTTTTGTTTCTTATCTGACAACACTTCTAATATTTTAACTGTTAAAACAAAATGAAAACACTAGCAATATTTTCTTCACATGCACACCAATAGTAAAGTGTATTATCAAAGGTCACATATGCATGCAGAGGATGTGTAAATCTGTTGCATATTAATATACAAACAACCATCAAAAATAGATTTGCATGCATGCATTGGATTACTTTAAATCAAATAAACTTGTATTAGAATTGCAGATAGATTATAGTTTCATAGCTCAGAATTTATTATCAAAACCAGGTATGCATAAAAGAAATTTTGCATATATTGCATGTTCACATAGGGGATAAGTAAGAGCCGTCTAATAAAGTTTCTCCAATTCAAAAGTTTTCCCTCTGTGGTCCCTCTGTGGCTCGATGCTCTCACTTTTTCCTCTTCCTTAAACCTAACTTCTTCTTTTCCCTTTCTCCATGGAAGACGATCTGCGTCCCGTTAAATATCGGGATAGCCGAAAGCAATGATCGTCCTGTGTTGGAACTGCCGAGGACTCGGCAATCCTCGGACAGTTAATGCATTGAAGGATTTGGTTACTAGTTACAAGTCGGACATTTTATTTTTGATGGAAACAAAAGCTCTTAGTTCTCGTATGGAATTTTTTCATAGTTTTTTACATTTTGATGGTTGCTTCTCAGTCAATAGACAAGGATTGTGAGGAGGCCTTTTGCTAATGTGGAAGAGTCATGTGTCGGTTTTTACGGTTGGCTTTTCTTCAAATTTTATTGATTCGATTGTTTCGGAAGGTAATGTTCAATGGAGGTTTACTAGTTATTATGGGTTTCCGAAATCGCAACGACAGTGTCAGTTTTGGAACCTTATTCGAGTTTTATCTCGTAGAAACTCTCTTCCATGGCTTTGTTCGAGAGACTTTAATGATTTATGCTCGAGAGATGAGAAAAAAGGAGGAGCAACTTTGCCAAATTATCTTATGCAGGGGTTTAGACAAGCATTTGAACATAGTAATCTTGTTCAAATACCCACTGCTGGCTCTTTCTTCACATGGGAGAAGGGCAGAGAGTCGAATAATCTAGTTAGAGAGAAGCTTGATAGAGCCCTTGCTACTGAGGACTGGGCTCGTAAATTCACTAATGTTGTCTGCTCGATTGTTCTCGTTCCTAGATCGGATCACAAACCGTTGGTGATTAATACAGCTCCTAAGGATAATAGGAGAGATAGAAGGAGATTTCGATTTGATAATGCATGGTTATGTGATGAGGGTCTGGCTGAGGTTGTTAAAGGAGCTTGGGTTAATTCTATACCATGCAACCTTTTGATGAAACGTGATGATTTAGTTTCTGCTCTTTCGTTGTGGGGTAGGAGTAGAAATAGAGAGTTTTGGCAAAAGAAGAAGACTGTACAAAGATTATTGGATAATGGGCCCAGTACTGTTTCTCACACCTCCTTAAAGGAAGATTAGAATCGTCTCCTTGAGCAGGAAAAAAATTAGACTTAAACAATAAGCAAAGTGCTTTTGGCTTAAAAATGGGGACCGAAATACAAAATTTTTTCATGCACAAATTAAGGATAGACGAAGAATGAACCGTATTACTAAATTAAAGGAGTCGTTGGGTACCTGAATTTAGGATGAGCAGGAAATTAAAAATCATATTCTGCATTATTTCTAGTCTATTTTTGATGGCGGTGCTGTGGATTGTGAACAGATTTTTGAGTTGGTGCCGCCTTTGATTAGTGATGTCGATAATGCTGATCTTTGTGCTCCCTTTTCGAATGAGAAATTTAAAGCTGCTCTTTTTCAGATGCATCCAGACAAGGCACCTGGGCCGGATGGGTTAAATCCTACATTTTATCAGAGATTTTGGCACTTGATTGGCAATGATATTTCCGATGGTTGTTGCCTATGGCTTCAACAAGGTACTTTTCCTCCTTCTCTTACTGAAACATTGATTGTTTTGATCCCTAAAGTGGATAGCCCTGAAACTGTTAAAGACTTTCGCCCAATTGCGTTATGTAATGTGTTATATAAGATTATGGCTAAAGCTTTGGCGAATAAATTTAAAAGGGTCCTTCCTATGATTATCTCTGAGAATCGGTCTGCCTTTATCTCGAATCGGTTGATTATCGATAACGTTATAGTTACGTTTGAAATGATTCACAATATAAAAATTAATAAGGGCAGAAATGATGGTAATTGTGCACTTAAAATTGATATTTCTAAGACTTATGATATGGTAGAGTGGGAGTTTCTAAAAGGCATGCTGGAACGATTTGGTTTTTCTACTCAATGGATTAGGTGGTTGACTATGTGCTTTTCGGAAGTTTCTTACAATATCAATTTTAATGGTGATTGGATTGGTCCTATTGTGCCTGGTAGAGGTCTTCGACAGGGGGATCCTATTTTTCTGTATCTCTATTTGGTGTGTGCGGAAGGCTTATCGTTACTACTTAAAGATGTTGAATCTAGAGGCTGGTTCCGGGGATGTAGAGCAGGTGTTAGATGCCCAAAGATATCACATTTATTTTTTGCAGATGATTCTCTGCTATTTTTTAATGCTAGACTGGAGGAAGCAGATAGTATTAAATCTATTCCCAATACTTATGCGGCTGCTTCTAGACAAGTGGTGAACTTTAACAAATCTGGCATTTTTTTAGTCCCAATGTGGCCTCCTCTATAAGGTCTAATATCAGTAATATCCTAGATGTTCATTCACCATTGAGTCATAGTGTCTACTTGGGGTTACTTTTTCTTATTGGGAGGAACAAAAAAGCAATTTTTGGTTTTCTGAAAAAAAGAATGTGGAAGAGGATTAATTCATGGAGTAGTAGATTCCTATCTAGAGTAGGCAGGGAGGTTCTCATAAAATCTGTGTTGCAGGCTATACCTACATATTGCATGAATATTTTTTTTTATTCTCATTACTATTTTGAATGAATTGCATAGAATGGTCAATAGTTTTTTGTGGGGGGTAAAAGAGAAGGGCGGAGGGGTATTAATTGGCTAGCGTGGGAGAAGATGTGTAGTAGGAAGAAGGAGGGGGGTATGAGGTTTCGGGACTTTAGGAGTTTTAACTTTAGCTCTCGTCACTGTTTGCTCTTTGCGACGGAATTTTTGCCTTTTAATTGCTGCATTCTTATGGACTGTTTGCAAGTGGTTCAACCTCTTCAGTCTCCACATTTAGACATTTCTGAACTGGATTTGATTTTGAATGATTGTAAATATTTGTTAGATGGTATGAGAATCTATTAGGCATGATCGTCTCTCTATTTAGAATGATATCCCTCATTGTTTGATAAAATTTTATTAATACAACCAGTAGTTCTGCTTTCAAAAAAAAAATATAGGGGATAAGTATTCAAATATAACCACATTAAAATCACAGCTACATATTTAGATTTGAAACTTTGATTTATTTGAACGAACTTAATAATACTTAGCTTTGTGGTTTTTTCCCTCTTCTGCCGAATTATCCCGCAATTGGACTTTGCGCCTCCTTTCAGGGCCCTCAAAGTGAAATACAGATTAGTGAACCAGCAAAAAGGGAAAGATATTCTATTTGATTTATGGATTGATATCTTACCTTAGATTTTCATCCTTCATCTTGGATTCTTTTTAGTTTTGAGTAACGATGATCGACCGCTCTATTGAAGGGATATTGCTATCGTCGACGTTTGAATAATTTATTGAACGAGAGATTGAAGTGGGTATCTGTATTTTGTTGAATATGGGTTTCTTTTGATTTACGATTGGGTAGGATCTTCATTGATGGTCCCATGATTGACAATTTTCTCCAAAATAGTTTACTATATTACAACGATTAGGTGTCAATTTCTTACTATCGTTGTGGTAGAGGGTGGAAGATCTTATCACTATGAGAAACGATGGCTGAATGAACCGTTAGGGTTCTATTTCAGTGGGTTCGAGAGAGTGACTGCGCAGAGAATCGATTTCTAGGTTTTTTTTAAAAATAATAGTTTATGATTGTGATTGTGTTTTTTTTTTTAATTTTGCACTATTAGTTTCTTCGCACAAAAAATTACTTACTCTAAGATGCTTTAATTTCTAAATATTCACAGAGAGAAGCAATTTTTTTTAGTTTTAAACTTTATTGTTGTTAGGCAACTGAGTAATGCATGTTCATAATTTAATTCCTTTAAAACACATAACTGCATTATTTGACAATTTAATTATCACTTAGTTACTTAGATTTTATTTAAATAAATTTTAACTTTGCAGTAATACATTTAAATACTCATATTTCCCTTTTGACTTTTGTACAATTTTCATTTTATTCACATTATAATTTAATTTAAAATTACTTGCTATTTTTAATAATTTACAAAAAAATACAAGTCCATTTAACTATATTGTTTAATTGCCATTGCTTATGTAAATTATTTCCACTTGCTTATGCTTTTTTACTTTCTTTTTAGCATTCATTTTAGTTATACTTGTATAGATTATTTTCACTTATCAACTTACCTTTTGTATTATTTCACTGCAGGTGTTTACATCAATATCATCTTTAACTGTACGTTTTCTTATACAATTTAATTTTAAGTATTTTTTTGTACATATGTTGTTATTCTCGATTGTTATTCTCAACATGCTTTTACCATTTTCTTATATTTTTTTTTTACCTTTTATTGTCTTATTTATCTTTAATATCTCAAAATTTCTATGCAGTAAAATGTATTTACTTAATTCAAATGCAGAAATTGATGGTAACTTAGTTGATATCACTATTGATATTGAGGAATGCACTAAAGGTATTAAACTTTATAAATAATTATTTAGTCAACTCTTTAAAAAGAATCGATTATAATTAGATGCATTAATGGTCCAAGATTTAGTGGTAGTAGAAAGTGCCTTTTTAATCATCATCATGACGTGCCTAGCCTATCTTCGAGCATTTTAATCGATGGAAATTTGTATGATACCTTAATATGGAATAACCCTGCAACGAAAAGCATCCCTTTAAAGAAATTTTTATATAATGTTGATCCCATCGTAGAGGATTGGCCCGACGACTCTTCTGCTCTGTGTACTTGTGCGGATTTTGTCGATGTTACCCATAACCAAACAAGTCTGTATCTTTAATGATACAAACTAATATTTTTTTTTTTTACTTATGATCCCTTTTATCTCCTTAGGGCGCTTCTTCAAACCGGTTGACTTTGGCAACCCACAGCATGTTTGTGACCAATGGAGAGCTATTTTTTGGGAGGTTGAATGTCTTAAGAATAGCTCTAGAAATAAGAAATTAGTTTACCCACGTTGTTGTGAGAAAGGAGCAATTAAATTGCCTTTATTAAAAGAGGCTCCTCCTTATTTGGCTTCCCTTATGAATCTTTGACTTGGATCTACAAGTGTTAAATTCAAAGAAAATATACGAATATACAATTCAATGTTTGCTTTCACGTCGATGGGTGGCAACATTGACCATGACATAAACAAAACAAATAATCCTTATATTTTTAAGATGAGTGGTCAAATATACCATGCTATTTATTCATTGTTGCCAAGTGAAGGATAGAAACCACGTTTTGTGCAATTACATATATATGACACTGGATATGAACTGCAAAATGGATTATTCTTATTTTTGGACATTTCTTCTATTGATCAAACAATAGTTCACAATTTAATTGATATGTTTAATAGCCATAATCAAATTGTTAAATCTTTTAGGATGGCAAGGGTAGATTTTAAAGAGTGACTTTATGCCTATAAGGTTAAGATTAATTGGTAAGCGCTCAAGTCACAGTGGTTCGTACGCACGGCCAGTTGCATCTGAAATTGCTAGATTAATTGTTGGAGATATTGATATGTATAATAAAAATTGAGACATAGTTGTTGAACATAAAGATAGAAAATTGAAACATATAAGCATATTACACCCTAGCTTAATGTCTATGCAATATCCTATTCTATTTCCATATGGAAAAGACGGATATCAAATTGACATTGAATATGTGAATCCTGATTTTGTCAAATCAAAAAAACGTCGATTTGTCACTATGCATGAATATTATGGTTATCGTTTGCAATAGCTCTATCTAGAAGGAACAACGCTTTTGAATAGAGGAAAGTTGTTCCAACAATTTATTGTAGATGCATATGCATGTATTGAAGAAAAACGTTTAGATTTTATCCAACGCAATCAAAAACAGCTACGATCAGAACTCTACTACGAGATTAGAGAAGCATTTCTTAGAGGAGATTGTGATGGAAATAGAGTTGGTAAATCTGTGATTCTGCCTTCCAATTATATCAGTGGTCCTAGGTATATGCTAGAGCATTACCATGATGCAATGGCTATATGTAAATTTTATGGGTATTCAGATTTATTTATTACCTTCGCACATAGTCCAGCTTGGTTAGAAATAAAATGCATGTTAAGTTTAATCTTGGGCCAGAAAGCTGAAGATCAACAAAATATAGTTGTACGCGTTTTTTAAAATGAAGCTCGATTGTTTTGTGAACGATATAAAGAAAAAAAAATCATTTTGGTGTTGTTTTATATACAAGTTGAATTTCAAAAAAAAGATTTGCTTCAATTACATTTTTTGGTGTGGCTAAAAAAAATAAGCTTAAAATACCGATAGAGATTGATTATGTAATATCTGCTGAGTTGTCATATAAAAAACACAATCCATTGGCATACGATGTTGTGTCTGATTTTATGATATATGGTCCATACGGTGACACGAATCTACATTCTCCTTATTTTTATATATTTAAGAGTTAGTTCAGAGATGAAGATGTCTATTTTTTAATTTAAAATTTAAATATAAGTATTTATAAATTAATAATCAACATATTAAAATTTTATCATAAATCATAAAATAAGTTTTTGAAGGATTTTGGAAAGGAATAAGAGAACAAGAAAATGTTTTTTTTTCAATTATTTTAATACCTTTCACAATTTTTTTGAAATTTTTAATTATTTTAATAGTTTTCTAATTCAAATTCATTTAATTTGTGTTTTGAATTTTGTTTAATTTGTTTTTTAAAATTTTTATATAATTTATGTTCATTTAATTTATCTTTTTGTGTTTTTATTAAAATTAATTTATATTTATTTATTATTCATTAATTGCGTCCTAAGAAAATATATATATATATATATATTCTTAGTGTTGTTATGATGGGTTGATATAATTTTAAAATATTATATTGTTTTTGAGAAGATAAAGGTAATAATAAATTTACATACGGCAGAACTCAAAAATATTTATTAATAATATGGATAACTAATATATAAAATATTTTTTTATTTTTTAAATTATTTTAATATTCTTAATTTTTTTTATCAGTCCATTATCTATTTTGCATGTTGATAACTATAGTTTTATATATATCTATATATATATATATTATATTATGCTGAGTTAACATAATTTTAAAGTGTTATATATTTTTTTAAAGATCCAACATAATAAATATAATAATAAACTTACAAAAGCTACAATTTAAAAATATTTATTAATCATATAGATAACTAATCTATAAAATATTTTTTAATTGAAAATTATTATTATATAATTATAAAATAATTATATTACATATATTTTTAAAAAATAGAACCAATTTTTATAAATAAGCATAATGTTAGAAATTAATGTATAATATGAATCTTTGCGATTTAATTAATAATAAAATTTATT
Organism: Manihot esculenta; assembly: GCF_001659605.2. Classification (NCBI taxonomy): domain Eukaryota; kingdom Viridiplantae; phylum Streptophyta; class Magnoliopsida; order Malpighiales; family Euphorbiaceae; genus Manihot; species Manihot esculenta. The sequence continues at coordinate 31,814,928 of NC_035168.2, read as the reverse complement.
TATACTATTATTCAAAATAAATAAAAAAAATACATTAAAAACATTTAATAACTTTATGAGATATTTGCTTGAAAATTTTGATTTTGAATTTTGTAAGATAAATTCAGATCCTTTTAGAGGTGATGTATACCTCTTAAGCATTAAAAAAAAAAAAAATCATTTTCTAATTTTTTTATTCTTTATCAATAAAATTAATAACTGCACAATTAAAATCTGCAAATCGCAAATTAATAACTGCACAATTAAAATCTGCGGATCGACTAGTTTATTAATAATTTCTCACTCAAATTTTTATTTTATTTTATTTTTAATTAAATATGTAATTTTGAAATTTATAAAATAAAAATACTAAACAAATAAATTCTACTTTTCCAATTATAAATTCAGTCGGTCACGATCTGAAACAGTTAATACAAATACTTGGCAGAAAGTTTAATGTCATTATTTTATTTTCTAAAATGAAAAGATTGCAGGTGTAGATAACTGTTTACGATTGGAAGAAAAATTGAAATAGCATTCTGTCATTCCATATTCTCAAGGCACAGCAACTGATTCTACCCCAAATTCTATAAAGGTAAACACCCATCCAATAGAATTATGACACATAATTTGAAATTAAAAGAAATTTTATCTAAAACATGGTAAAAAATTCTCATTATGATTTGTACACCCAACTGTATGGTAGACTCTTCCCATTCATTCATCCAGTTGCATGGTAGGATTTTCCCATTCATTCCTGGATACACAGACGCATCATGCAAACCAAGTCATGAAAACTCAAGCACATTGGCCTCACTCACACACAAGCAGCAAATTTTCATTCTAACACAAAAAATCTAGTGATAACAGCAACAGGAATTCAAGGCAGAAGAACAATGAGGCATATATGTAAAGTGCATTAGGACACTTAATTTTAGTCTTTTTATGCCTTGACACTAGAGTGCCTGTCTAAGACTGCGACGCCACACAAGCTGTTTACAACATGATATCATGCCCCATCAACAAGGTGCAGAAGGCGAGATTAAAAGAACCTTAGCTGCAGGCCGCAACCGTATCCTCTTACTGTGACAAATTTGAAGAAAAGGCTTGGATGAAACCTCGGGTTACCATTCCCATCCATTTCATATTTCATTATGTCTTCTAAACAACCAACTCAACAAGAAGTTTATTATTGCATTCTTGCAATGGCCTTGAAAACCAGAACAAGCAAATCAATGGAAGCATATTACCTATCCCACAAAGTCTAAGTAGGTCAATCACTAGGTGGTCTGGGACCAGAACAATCAAAACAACATAAAACAGTACCTACAAGGAGGCGTTGTGTATATATCTTCTCTCATAGAGACCAATAATTTGGTCAGCCACAGCCCACATTATAGCCTGGCCAGGTGGGATTCTCATCAGCCGGGGCAACAGTCCTTTCCACAAGGCAAGAAGTCCTTCCTCAGCATATATTGTTCTGATAGCGTGGATCATGCCTTTGTACTTCAAATTGCCCCCCTCTCTACTCTGAGCCATTAGCCTCGTTTTGACTACATCAAACGGTCCAGTGCAAACAGGACCTGCTGTTCCAGCTAGAAATCCTGATATCATGGACTGCCATGGTTGGAGGACTTTCCCATCACCTTCATGTTTCTTCCACAGTAATACATCAAAAGCATTTTTTGCAGTAAACATGGCTGCCTGGTTTGTGCCATTGCGCATAACAGTTGGGGCAGCCCCTGCCCAGAGCCCAAGGAAGCCTTCTTCTCGGACAATCATACGAGCACAATGTATGGGACCCTTGTACTTGAGGAGCTCAGGACTCAACCCTTTTTGTTGCTGTAGTCTGATTTTCACCACCTGCACCAATGAGACAATCAGACAAATTAACTTTAAAGGAATTTCCTATCTTCTTCTGAAAGGGACTGTACAGGTGCAGATACATTCCCCAAAAGAGAAATTCAAAACTACTCATGATATAAGTCCAAAAATCATAGCAGAATTATGTATATTTTAGGGAACATTACTATCAAGTCCTTGAATTTTTAGAAAATTCTCTAATTCGTTCCTATTTTAAAACACTCAATTAAAACGCCCTCATACTTCATAAAATCTAACTCTTTGGTCCTCTTGTCAAAGAAATGTTACTAAACTTATTTTAACCTAACTCATATAAACTAAATAATATAAATATTTAAAATTACATGATTAAATAATATGCATAATTAAATTATAAGGACTAAAAAACACATATATTTAAGATGACTAATAATTTTTTTAACAGAATGACTAAAGAGTTAGATTTTACAAGATACAGTGGCATTTTAATCGAGTGATTTTGAAATTGGGACGAACTATTAAATTTCTTACAAACTTAGAGATCTGATAGTAATTCACCCATCATTTTATTGGTACAATGAAGGGACATAATGCTCTTGAATAATTTAAATCACCAAGTACAACTACTTCTCTTTATTCTCACACCGGAATATGGAAATCATAATATTTGACTAATGTGCAGATGAAGCTTGTAAAATAATCCCTTGGGTTAAACTTTATAATCAAGTTGATTAGACAAACTGGAAATCTGGAATGCTAGGTAGCAAGGGTAAGCATATAAGGTTGTGATTTTTTAAGCACCAATTCGATTAGATGGGTATTAACTTAAAGATGCTTACCAATCTCCTCGTATTAAACAACTGTAATTTAATGGAGGGTTCAAATCTCATTCAACTTTAGATTTTAATATGATCAATTTAATCTACCAAACTATAAATGGAAGGAAACAAAATTGAAGAACTTGAAGAAAAATAAGAGCAAACGAGGAAGTTTGGGAGATGCCTAAAAACCAGGAAAACAGACCTAGGACTAGACTACATTACCATCTTACATATCATAGTCTGACTCTGCATGTATATAGTGCTCTAAACTCTACAGCAATGAGTAAAGAAAGAAGGGACCTAATATGTATCAAATTGAACACCAGTATCATTGCTTGCTTAAACCATGCAATCATATCTGACAAATACAGTAATTATCAAAATCCCACATGTTAAAAAAATCTTGAATTCACAATTTTCCCCTGACTGGAACTCTCATGTTCTACACTCTTAACTTGCTATTCTGTCAAGCTACAAAGATTCTTGAAATTTTGTTATCCACATTATTAAGTGTGCATTATGATTCTCCCCCACCCCCCACCTCCCCCATCCCCCCCAAACAAAAAAAAATGCCACCGGCTAAAGGCAGAACGTGTCAATGGAAAATTGAAGTGCACATGCTCACATGAACAAGGAAAGCATATTGCACTGCGTTTGCTGTGGAGTTCTTGAACTTCACGTGGCAGTAAAACAAAATCTATAGATTATTTGAAAACGCAAAATGACTGCAAATGCGTGAAGTTTGATTAAACACAATGCACTCCATGCTTACACCTAATCAGAACTCTTCAAATCATTCCCCTTTTATGTGATCTAGGGCTTGTTTAGTTCAAATTACTATTTTCACAGAATTTACTTCTTAGAGAGTAGTATGACATAGATGTGTTTGGTATACAAATAAGTTTGTTATTAAGTTACAAGACAATAATGCCTCATTAAAATTTAAACTTTAACAATTTAAAGGAAAGAATGATAGATTATATTGCTCTTAACTGGAGAAGTACAACTTACCAAGTCTTACTAGGTTACTTCCTTGGACAAGGGAAGTAGAATAGTCTACTTCACTTCAAGTCGGTTTGATAATGCAAATCAAACTATGAGAATTTTTTGCACTTCCCAGCAAATTCTACTCCCTTAACTGGCAAAAAGTACCTAGGGGAAGTTCTCTCCTAACAACATCATAATCATCTACATAAACTCCACATGAAACTAATCAAACCAATAATACTCGAAAAGCAAATGACACTAAATGATATGCACTAGGCGAGTAACAGGATAAGACCCTGCACTAAACTAATGCAAAAATTATTCATTTCCCAATGTTGGTCTTTTTTAAGCTAACACATTCAAATGACCAAACACAAAAATAACAGCAAAACCCAAAAGCTGCGAAGCAAAAATAAAACAAAATGGTAACCAGGCATCGAATTTCGCAAACCTCAAAAGGCGTAACAATAACAAGGGCCTCAAGAACTCCAGCACCAAACCCAGAGAGAATTCTTCCACGATTGGTAAGTTTCCCGGTCTCAGAGTCCTTAAACGCGGACTGCAGCACCGCATTCGATCCCATTCTTAGCGCGTATTTCAAAGTCAAGTGGGTAGCGAAAGGAGTCAAACCTTTCCACAAAGCCCGCACGCCTTCAGTTCGTGAGACAGTTGTGCCGCAGTGGATAATTCCCTTGTAAGTGCCAGTCCGATCAAGCTGCAACCTGGTCTTGATAACATCAATTGGTTGCAAGCAACTGGCCTCAACGATCCCGCCCAGCGAACCCGACACCGCCTTCATGTAGGGCGGAATCGATGCTTTCTTTGGATATGGATTGACTTTCTGCTCATTTGATTCCTCCATTGGCGGTTTTGAGTGAACTTTCGGATTCGAAGAAGAAGAAGAGTTAAAGAGAGCTCCTCTCCTTCTTCTGACTATGTAACGAGACTTGTGTGTTTTGGTTGTGGTTTTAGCTGTTTTTTTTTTTTTTTTCTTTCTTTGGGCAGCCCATGAGAGGAAGGTATTTTAAAGGGACAAAATTATTTTCACGGCATGACAGCGGGATTCTTACAATTCCGAGATGCCGGTTCGGAGTTTTTTTGCCACTTTATTATTCTTTTTTGTGTAAATGTACCGTCGAGGATAGCCTATTAATTTGGGGTAATTTTGGCATTTCCATATATTTTTACATAAATATTATTTAAATATAAAGTTAAAATTTATTTATTATTTTATATTTGATGATGCGAGATCTAGAAAATAGAATTTTTTTATAAAGGGTGTCCGAGAGGAGTATATCCCTCTCTTTTTATCTGTTTTTTTTATCGAACAGTGATATATAACAAATTTTTCGGTATTGGGCCACATGTCTCTGCCCTATTGATACCTGATATGAGAGTATCAGGTCTCTGATTCATGCATAACGGCCATTTAATTCTCTTTTGGCACGCATGCGGATTGACCCACCAGGCGGATGGGCAGACTGTCTTTCCTCTTCCGAGTTGGATTGGAATATGAGAGTAGGATTGGAGTTCAAAGGAAGTCTGGTCTCGGGGCCAGAAGAGTTGGACCGGCCTAATTGAGAGATTTAAATGGAGTTCGATCTCCAAAATTAGCGGACTGGACCCGGTTCGTTCGGGATTTAGAAACTTTCAGATTATGGGTTATTATTATGGGTCCGACATCATAACAGTATAGTGAAATCCAGCATTCATCAATATTAAATCTATCAATTGAGCATGTTTTACACGTTTGAGATTTTAATGTTTTTAAAACATTTAAACTATGTCTGGAAAGTTTTTTAGGGGGAAAAGAAAGTTTTTCAGGGAAGTACTTATGAAAAAGAAAAATAGTTATTATTTTATATTTTCAAAATTAAATTATATAAAATGGAGTTCCAAATTAATTTTTAATATATAAACTTACGGAATAAATTAAAAAAAATAATTGGATATGGTTTGAATTAAGATAGGGTAAGAATAAATTCTTATTTATTCTTATTTATTCTTAAGATATTAATAAAAATAATAATAATATAAAATTAATTTTTAAATATAATTAATAATGAAAAATTAATATCCTTAAAATTGTAAAATTATATTTTTTTTATAAAAATTAACTTAGAGTTAATCATAAAAAAACTCAAACTTTTTAAAAAAATTTAAAAATTTCACTATAAATTTTGAAAATTTACAAATTAAACCTTTAATTCTAAAGTTTTTATTAATTATTTTGAAGTTTGCCGACATATTAATTTTTAATGATAAAAATAATAATAGAATATATGTAGATTAAAATATAATATTAATTTTTGTAAAACATAAAAATTACTCACTATATATATATATATAATTTACTATTTAATTTTTATAGTGGAAGAAAAATTTATCAATTAATTTATTAATTTTAAAACATGTATTAAATATATTTGAAATATTAAAAAAATTATTAATTAATTTTTTATTAAATTTAAACATTAAATATTTTATTATTTAATTTTTATAGTATGAAAAAATTTATTAATTTTTAAATTAAAAAAAAAATCATGTTCTCACATTTAACTCTTCCAAATTTCCGATTCCCTTCTCTAGCTTCAGAAAAAAGAAAGGTAAGACGTTGAAATGAAACTATTATAATGTTTAATGATGTGGCACGTGATATATATAACTTTGAGGTTGAGGCTGTGATTATTCTTACCACTATGTTTGGTTGAATTTTAATTTCTAAAAGTTTGTGAAATTTAATTAAATTTATTATTTTATATTTTTAATTTAAAAAATTAAAATTTAATAGAATTAGTTATAATTAAAAATTAATACTTTTGAGTTGTAATAGAATTTAAAATGAATTATACAAAATTTACTTAGTAATATTTTATAGACTAAGATGCTCATAATAAAATTTTTTCTTTCAATTATTATTTATTTTATTAGTTAATTAAATAAATAATTAAAAATTAATAAATAATTTTAAAAATAATGATTATAAAATAAATTATTAAAATTATTTTAATAAATAATTTTATTTTTTACTTTTTATATTATTTTATAAATACTAAATAAAAGTAAGAGATGCTACTAAATAACCGATCATTTCTCTTAAACTTTCAGACTTTTGAATTAATTGAATGGAATGGAAACTTTTTTACACAATAGTAATTAATTCAATGGAAACTTTTTTACACAATAGTATATGCTAATGTCAACTCTCATTTCAATTTATTTTGATTTTATTAATATATTGTTAATGAATTTATATTTTATTAGTTGATATGAATCATCCATTATTCATTCATGGAGTTCAAGAGAGCATGAGAGATCTATTAATGCTTTTTAGTGGATCTATCATAAAGAGTCATGGAAAAAAAGTATGGAACAGTTATGTTGTCCCTTGAGGCAACCCAAGAGGGGGGTGAATTGGGTTTATAAAAAATTTAATGGCAAAGACAAGAAATTAGAAGAGAATAAGGAAGAGAAAAATCAACACAAAGATTTATAGAGGTTCAGCTATCCAAGCCTACGTCCTCTCCTCATGGTCCACTTGAGAGTTCAACTCCACTATCAAATCTTCTTTGGGTGAAGATCAAAACCCTTACAATCTTAGAGCAAGCCTTTGCTCTTTACAAATCTCTTTTTCCACTCAAGAGCAATTCTTTGCTCAAAACCACACTCACAACAACAGAATCTCTCAATCAACCTTTACTCACTCAGAAAAGCCAATCAATTACAACTCAAAACAAGCTTTCAAGAAATCAATGTTTTGCCTCAAGGTTTTGAGAGAGAGAGAATAAAAAATGCTGTAATCTCAATAAATATTTGCTTAGATGGTTGTTGTAACCTCACAACAACAAAAACAAGTTGTATTTATAGTTCATTCATAAATATGGCCGTTGGGGGTGCATTAAATGCAAATAGAGCCGTTTATGTTCAGAAATAACCGTTACATCGCGTTCAGAAAAACTCAGGTTCGGCGGCCTAAGCTTAGAGTTCGGCGGCCGAACCATTTGGGGCGAAAAAACTATTCCTTTAAAACTGAACTTTCGGCGGCCTAAAATCAAGGTTCGGCGGCCGAACATGGTGGACTTTCGTTTCTGTTCCTCACTTTCGAAAGCCAAACTTTAGGCTTCGGAGGCAGACCCAAAACACACTTTCGGCGGCCGAAGTTAAAAGTTCGGCGGCCGAAAGTGTGGGACTTTCGTCTCTGTCCCTCACTTTCGGAAGCCGAAGGTTACACTTAGGGGGCTGGTTGAAAACCCACTTTCGGCGGCCGAAAGTCAATGTTCGGCGGCTGAACATATGAGACTTTCGTTTCTGTCCCTGACTTTCGGAAGCCGAAAGTTGTGCTTAGGGGGCACAAAAACCCTTCTTTAAAACTTTGAAAAATCATAACTTAGGCTATAAAAATTCATTTTTCAATCCGTTTGAATATTTGTAACCTATATTTTTAGATCTTTCATTCTGATGAAAAATATTTTCAAAATCACTTCTTTTGGAAAATTTCATTTTGGTCCCTGAAAGTCAAGTACTTCAAAAAAGTGGCCATATCTAAAAGAACTTTTAGAAATGAAAGAACCCTTGAGCCATCACACTTAATTACTTGAAATTCACAATGAATAAAATGACAAGCATAATAAATAAAAATACTTTTTGATCCCTTTCTTGTAGTATGCTTCCAAAATTGGCACTTTTCACTTTTGTGACTGAAGCAATTTCATTTGTTTCAATAAGGGACCTGCAAGCTCAATACAAACACTCTTGGAAATAATTAGTAGCACACCAATTGTTTATTAATCATCAAAACAAGGATTAGGACATTTAGGTCCAACAATCTCCCCCTTTTTGATGATGACAAACAATTGGTAAATATTAGGATAATAATCATAAGTGTAGTGTGTGCATTTAAAAAAAATTCTCCCCCTTAATGTGCTCCCCCTGTTAAAAATACTTTATGCCATATTTAAAAAGTGAGAAGGCACATAAGGGAGGTTTTGACTCAATGCAATGCTATGAGATGTAATGGATCCTATATGAATGAATGAGTCCCAACAAAAATGCATCTCAAATGAATACACAGAATATCCACAAACCAAGAGAGAAAAAATCTTTAATCCAAACGAGTCAAATAAAAATAGCCAATATCCATAAAAATTATCAAAAGTATACATAAGTAATACCATCTCTCCCCCTTTTGACATCATCAAAAAAAAAAAATATCACAATATCAGAAGGGAAAGAACAACAACAACTACATAAACAACAAAAAATATCACTGAGGCGGCTGAGGAGGTGGCACTCCAGATGACTGCTGAATGAAGTGCAAAATCTGTCTCTGTTGCTCGATCAAGGTCTGCTGCTGGTCTGTAAGGCGTGCTAACTGCTGCTCCATCTGAGTCTGGCGATCAGACATCTGAGTCTGGCGATCAGACATCTGAGCAACCTGCAACTCCAGACGACCCATGGCATCATACAGATCAGATGCAGTCCGAGAAGATGTACCCTGCTCGGTGGACCGCCCGGTACTAGTATCGCCTCTGGGAGCTCGCTCTGTCTCAAGGTCAGCAGGAGAAACATCATCTGACTCCTCATCAGAACCATCATGTGCCTGTGCTGCTGCATGTGCTGCTCTGCGAGCTGCAAAATCTCTCCTAGAATTATAAAATTCATTGCCTCTTCTAACCAGACCCATATGGTGGAGGGTAGCCTCAGTGTAGGGGATGTACTCACTAGACAATGGTAAGGCAGACTCTGTGCCTGGGTCAACCCCTAGGGCTCGGAGAAGAAGAGTAAGATGACGACCAAAAGGAAGACAGCCCCTACTCAGCCTGAGGGAGTCAGCTATAGTGTGAATCATGATATGGGGAAGGTTAAGAGCACGACCCTCTAGCAGGCAGGACACTACAAACATGTCAGAGTAGGTGAGAGCAGTCCTATGACCCGCTCTAGGGAGAACCTCATATGTGACAATGTGGTGAACAACTTTAGGGAGAGTGGTGAGGTCACAGGCCATGAGCCTGGAGGGCGCCTCACAGTCTGCGTCTCCAGAAACAATCCTAGTCTGGTGAAGGGAAGAGACCTCACCAGTGATCCACTTATGAGAAGTGGAGACGACAGCCCCAGAGTTTCTGATACCTAGGTGATGAGCTATGATGTCAGGAGTGAGATAAACTCTCTGACCATTAACAAAACTGACCAGGTGTGGGGGAGTGTGTCGTGTGAAGGCATGGAGGTTAGCATAAAACTCCCTAACTATCCTAGGGTGGGTATCTGATGGAGTGATAAGAAGGTGCTCCCATCCCTGAACAATGAATGGCTGTAAAAAACCATGAGAACGAAAGAGCTGAACACTGTTAGCATGAATGGTTCTCCCAGGATGAACAAACCTGAGAGAAAAAGGCTGAAAAGCAGGATCATGCTCTCTAACAACAGGGAACTCAAAGGGTGGAGAATCAGGAGGGTCTGGGGAGGGAGACCTAGGAGGCTGCCTACTAGACTGACCTCTAAAGTATGGGTGTCTACGGGCTGTGGTTTTTCTACCCATGTTACCCAACCAACAGCTACAGAGGCAAAAGAAAAAAAAATAAAAGAACTAACCATAAGCAGCAATACCATAAAATTCAGCCCATAATCAACATAAAAACCAACTAATAAGCATCACAGACTTATCTTCAAAACCATGCATGGATATCTAAATTCCCAGCTAATCACAACAATAAGATAACCCAGCTAATCATAGCAACTCAGCTAATCAGTTACTGCACCAAGGCCATATTCAGAGCCAAGGTCATGTTCAAAACCAGAGAAAATTTTTGATGCTCCATCGTTTGCAAAAACATAAACAAGTATCTAAGACAAAACCAACCAACTCAATCCAGCTAACAAAAAGCATTATAAAGAGAGCAAAAAGAAATCATATATGTATATATATGTATATATACCCAGCTAACAGTATATACATTTTAACAGAGTAATAAAAAAAAAGACAGTTTTATAAATATACAACAAAATAACCCAGCTATCAAATTAACAAAAAAAAATTAACCAACAGATTATATATATATATATATATCAACAAAAACTCAATAAAAACACAACCCTAAAGATCAAATCAACAGAAAATAATACACAAAAATAAAGAAAAATAGAGAGAGAAAACAAAACTTACCCAAATGGAAAAAGCTTGAAATGGGTTCTTTGTGGAGAAAAGAAACTGTTTTTGTGCGTTTGAGTGAAGAGAAGGAAGAAAAATGGAGGTTTTGGGGGGGAAAAGAGGCTCAAAAAGGCAGGTTTTTGAGAGGGAGACGAAGGGAGCGTCGGGGAGAGAGAGAGAGCTTCGGGGGAGAGAGAGAGTCGCGCGAGGAAGACGATGAGCTGTCGCGGGGGTTTTTAAGGAACGCGCAGTTTCGGCGGCCGAACTAATCTTCGGCGGCCGAAACTGGGCAAGTTTAGGAGGCCGAACTTAAACTTCGGCGGCCGAAACTTCATAAAGTTCGGCGGCCGAATAAAGTGTTAGGCGGCCGAAAAAGAGAAAAGAAAAAGACAAGAAAATTCCCGCTTTTCATATTGCCCTTGAAATTGAAGGTTAGGGGGCCGAAAGTGCCTCCGAACCTGGAATTTTTGGGCTTCCCCTCCCCCTTTTTTTTTTTTTTTTTAAAAAAATATCAAACAATTTTGACATGCAAAAAAAATATACACTTAACAACCACCATCTAGCATTCCCAATTCCCTTTTAATGAAGTTAAATCTTTCTTCATTTAAAGGTTTAGTGAAAATATCAGCTAGTTGGTTGTTTGTATCCACAAACTCAAGAACAACATCACCATTTAACACATGATCACGAATGAAATGATGTCTAATGTCAATATGCTTAGTTCTAGAATGTTGAATGGGGTTCTTGGTTAGATTGATTGCACTTGTATTATCACATTTAATAGGAATGTGATCAAGAGATACTTTAAAATCTCTTAATTGTTGTTTAATCCAAAGGACTTGACTACAACAAAGACCCGCCGCCACATATTCGGCTTCGGCGGTTGATAGTGCAACCGAATTTTGTTTCTTGCTACACCAAGAAACAAGAGATTGTCCTAGAAGTTGACAAGTACCTGAGGTACTCTTCCTATCAAGAATGCTTCCGGCAAAGTCGGCATCCGAGTAAGAATATAAACTAAAGGATGAACTTCTAGGATACCATAACCCCAAATGCAATGTGCCATGTAAATATCTAAGAATGCGTTTAACAGCATGCAAATGAGACTCTTTAGGACATGATTGAAAATGTGCACATAAACATACAGAAAACATGATATCCGGTCTAGATGCGGTGAGATATAAAAGGCTTCCGATCATACCTCTATAGAGCTTTTCATCAATAGGCTTACCCTTTTCATCCTTGTCAAGCTTGGTGTTTGTGCTCATTGGAGTTCTACTTGGCTTGCTACTCTCCATTCCAAACCTTTTGATTAGCTCCTTTGTGTATTTGGCTTGGTTGATGAAGATGCCATCCTTAGCTTGTTTGATTTGAAGCCCAAGGAAGAATTTGAGTTCTCCCATCATGCTCATCTCAAACTCACTTTTCATAACTTTTGAAAACTCTTCACACAAACACACATTAGTAGCACCAAATATAATATCATCAACATATATTTGCACTACAAGGATGTCATTTCCATGATTTTTGACAAAAAGAGTTGTATCCACTTTGCCTTTTGAAAAACCATTTTGCAAAAGAAAATTACTTAGTCTTTCATACCAAGCTCTAGGAGCTTGTTTTAAACCATATAAAGCTTTAGACAATTTAAAAACATGATTTGGAAAGGCATGATTTTCAAACCCCGGAGGTTGCTCAACATAAACCTCCTCCTCAATAAAACCATTTAAAAAGGCACTTTTCACATCCATTTGAAAGAGATTAAAATTCATGTATGATGCATATGCAAGCAAGATTCTAATGGCTTCTAATCTAGCTACGGGGGCAAAAGTTTCATCATAGTCTATGCCCTCCTCTTGGTTATAGCCTTTAGCTACCAACCTAGCTTTGTTTCTAATGATATTGCCATCTTCATCAAGCTTATTTCTAAATACCCATTTGGTGCCTATGGTGGGGTGATGTTTTGGTCTAGACACTAAGGTCCAAACCTTGTTCCTTTCAAATTGGTTGAGTTCTTCTTGCATAGCAAGAACCCAACTCTCATCACCAATAGCCTCATCTATAGATTTAGGCTCTATATGAGATATGAATACAATATTATTACATACATGTCTAAGAGAGGATCTAGTAGTTACCCCTTGTGATGTATCACCAATTATTTGATCCTTGGGGTGATCCTTCTTGTAGGCCCAATCCTTTGGCAAGTCATGTTGGACTCCTTGACTTTGTGTAATTTGCATTTGTTGCTCTTGAAGTCCAACTTCATCTTCCTTTGCCTCTATTGAAACCTCCTTGGGTTGACTTTGATCTCCATGAGGTTGAGGATCTTCAATAGTCAACTCATCAAGGTTACCTACAAGATCATCATCACAAGATACCTCCTTTCTAGGAGCAAAGGGATTAGATTCATCAAAAACAACATGCATTGACTCTTCAACTATCAAGGTTCTTTTATTGAATACTCTATATGATTTACTAGATATAGAGTATCCTAAGAAGATGCCTTCATCGGTTTTGGAGTCAAATTTGCCTAGATTATCCTTATTGTTTAATATGAAGCATTTACAACCAAAAACTCTAAAATAACTAACTCTAGGTTTCCTTCCATTCCAAAGCTCATAAGGAGTTTTATTTAAGAGAGGTCTAATTAAAACTCTATTTGAAACATAACAAGCCGTATTTATGGCTTCCGCCCAAAAATAAGTAGGTAAATTATACTCTCTTAACATAGTCCTCCCCATATCTAAAAGAGTTCTATTTTTTCTTTCAACAACACCATTTTGTTGGGGAGTCCTAGGAGATGAAAAATTATGAGTGATCCCTAACTTATTGCAAAAAGTTTCAAATTTTTCATTTTCAAATTCTCTACCATGATCACTCCTTATAGAAGAAATTTGAAAACCCTTTTCATTTTGAACTTTCTTTGTAAAACCTTTAAAAGCATCAAAACAATCATCCTTATGAGCAAGGAACACAACCCAAGTATACCTAGAGTAGTCATCAACTATAACAAACCCATAATGCATGCCACCAAGACTAGCTACTCTAGTTGGACCAAATAAATCCATATGCAAGAGTTGCAAAGGTCTAGAAGAGATTACCTTATTAATAGCTTTAAAGGAACTCTTAACTTGCTTACCCATTTGACATGCATCACATACTTTGTCCTTTTCATATTTGATCTTTGGAAGACCATCAACTAGCTCATCTTTGCTCAAATTTTTGAGGAGATCCATGCTAGCATGAGAAAGCCTTCTATGCCAAATCCAAGAGTTATCATTAATAGACACAAAGCACTTCATATCTTGGTTAGTCATAGCTTGTAAGTCAATAAGATAAATATTTTCAACTCTTTCACCAACAAACAATATTTTGTTATCCGACATTCTAGAAACAAAACAAGATTTTGGTTCAAAGATAACTCTACAACCTTTATCACATAATTGACTTACACTTAACAAATTATGCTTCAAACCATCAACTAAGAGAACTTTATCAAGAATAGGAGAGTTTTCCTTACCGACTTTACCTATACCAACAATTTTACCTTTTCCATTGTCTCCAAAGGTTACTTGTCCACTTCCGTCTTTCTTTTCAAGAGAGATGAAGTGACTTGAATTTCCGATCATGTGCCTTGAACATCCACTATCTAGATACCATTTGCTTTCAATTTTTGAGGATTTCAAGCACACCTAAAAAAAATTCAAACACTTTTAGGTACCCAAATGTACTTGGGTCCTTGGGGGTTAGTCATTTCACTATCCAATTTCCATATGCTACCATATCCAAGATGCAATTTTCTAATAGTACACTTATAATTGGTATGACCAAACTTGCCACAATAGTGACAATGACCATTGAACCTTCTTACTCTAGGTCCATAGGTGAGTGAGTGTGTTTGAGTTCTCATGTGGCCATTTCTCCTTTGTTTATTGAAAGCATGTGAGCAAGAGATATGATTAGAGTGGTGATTTTGTGAACTATAAGTGTGTGTTCTATAATGATCATTTCTCTTATATGCAACTTGCCTAGGTGTGTGTCTTATATGAGTGTTGTAACTAGTGGATTGGTGTACATGTGCATTCCTTGTAGGTGCATTCCTCATAGACAAATCACTACTAGAATCTTTAGGCATATTTCCATTTGAGCTAGAAACCTTAGGTTCATGTGAGTTGGTAGCTTTAACAAAAACGGTTTTAGTAAAATTTGCTTGAGTTGATTTATCATAGCCAAGGCCATACTTGATGCTAGGAGACCTTTGAGAGTCTAAAATCTCATCAAGTTTGTCCTTGCCTTTTAAAAATTTTGAAAGAGAATTTTTCAACTCAAGGATTTCATTTTTCAAATTTTTATTTTCTAGTGAGAGCTCATCTAAGGATTTTTGTAAAGAATCATTTGAGGGTAAAGGTTCCTTAGGTGAGTTCTCACTTTCCTTTTTAAAGCTAGCTAACTCACATTTCAAAATTTTATTTTTCCTATGAATCTTTTCAAGCTCATCATTCATCAATTTTAAAGCACCTACAAGTTCATCATATGAAAACTCAACATCATCATCATTTAAAGTAAAGTCATCAAGAGTAGTTACCTCATCGGAGCTTTCCTCTAGAGCCATGAAGCACATGTTGGCAATTTCATCACCAAC
The DNA here is from genome assembly GCF_001659605.2 of Manihot esculenta. Classification (NCBI taxonomy): domain Eukaryota; kingdom Viridiplantae; phylum Streptophyta; class Magnoliopsida; order Malpighiales; family Euphorbiaceae; genus Manihot; species Manihot esculenta. The sequence continues at coordinate 31,799,513 of NC_035168.2, read as the reverse complement.
CTCCTCTTCTTCGGAATCACTTGACTCATCCCATGTTGCTTTGAAGGCCTTCTTCTTGAACTTCTTGATAGGCTTCTTCAACTTGGGACAATCCACTTTGTAGTGACCCGGCTTATTACATTCATAGCAAATGACTACTTCCTTTTTGCTTGATTCACCCTTTTCCTTTCTAAAATTCTTCCTTGGGATGAACCTTTTATTTTGGAGAAGCAACTTCCTTATTCTCCTAGTTACCAAAGCCAATTCTTCCTCACTTATCTCTTCTTCTTCCTCACTAGTATCTTCGGAGGCTACCCTTAGAGCAATGTTCTTTTTCATCTTGCTAGGTTCCTCCACTTGCTCTCTCTTTAGAGTCATCTCATAGTCAATGAGATTCCCCAAGAGTTCATCCAATTGCACTTTGGTCAAGTCTTTGGCATCCTTTAAGGAAGTTACCTTTGGTAGCCATTCTTTAGGTAGACATCTAAGGATTTTCTTCACCAACTCTTCATTTGTGAATGTCTTCCCAAGAGATTTCATCCCTCCAATGATCTCAATGAACCTATCATACATTTGGCTAATAGTTTCATCGGATTTCATCTTGAACAACTCATATTGATAGATGAGGGATTCCATCTTGTTTTCCTTGACTTGATTGGTACCTTCATGAGTGACAACCAAAGCATCCCAAATTTCCTTGGCGGTGGACTTCATGCATACTTTGTTGTACTCACTTCTACTAAGAGCACAAAACAAGATGTGAATGGCTTTGTCATTGAGGGCTACCCTTCTCTTCTCTAGCTCACTCCATTCACTCTTAGGTTTTTGCTCTTGGTTTCCATCAATGAATCTTGTGGGAAAGAAAGGCCCATTCTCTACAATGTCCCACAAATCAACTCCTTCCGATTTAAGGAAATAATACATTCTATTTTTCCAATATAGAAAGTCATTTCCATCAAAGAAAGGTGGTCTCACAACCGATTGACCTTCTTGAGAGTTGAGGGCTGCCATTTGATCTTTACTCCAAGATAATTATATCTTCAAGAAAAGGAGACTTAGCTCTGATACCACTTGTTGTCCCTTGAGGCAACCCAAGAGGGGGGGGGTGAATTGGGTTTATAAAAAATTTAATGGCAAAGACAAGAAATTAGAAGAGAATAAGGAAGAGAAAAATCAACACAAAGATTTATAGAGGTTCAGCTATCCAAGCCTACGTCCTCTCCTCAAGGTCCACTTGAGAGTTCAACTCCACTATCAAATCTTCTTTGGGTGAAGATCAAAACCCTTACAATCTTAGAGCAAGCCTTTGCTCTTTACAAATCTCTTTTTCCACTCAAGAGCAATTCTTTGCTCAAAGCCACACTCACAACAACAGAATCTCTCAATCAACCTTTACTCACTCAGAAAAGCCAATCAATTACAACTCAAAATAAGCTTTCAAGAAATCAATGCTTTGGCTCAAGGTTTTGAGAGAGAGAGAATAAAAAATGCTGTAATCTCAATAAATATTTGCTTAGATGGTTGTTGTAACCTCACAACAACAAAAACAAGTTGTATTTATAGTTCATTCATAAATATGGCCGTTGGGGGTGCATTAAATGCAAATAGAGCCGTTTATGTTCAGAAATAACCGTTACATCGCGTTCAGAAAAACTCAGGTTCGGCGGCCTAAGCTTAGAGTTCGGCGGCCGAACCATTTGGGGCGAAGAAACTATTCCTTTAAAACTGAACTTTCGGCGGCCTAAAATCAAGGTTCGGCGGCCGAACATGGTGGACTTTCGTTTCTGTTCCTCACTTTCGGAAGCCAAACTTTAGGCTTCGGAGGCAGACCCAAAACACACTTTCGGCGGCCGAAGTTAAAAGTTCGGCGGCCGAAAGTGTGGGACTTTCGTCTCTGTCCCTCACTTTCGGAAGCCGAAGGTTACACTTAGGGGGCTGGTTGAAAACCCACTTTCGGCTGTAACGACCCGAAAATCGGACCGCTACCGGCGCTAGGATCCGGGTCGACTTAAGGCCGCCGGGACCCGTAGCAAGCCTGACATAAAACCTGTGAACCTGTATAATCCCATACATGATCAACAACATATATAAAAATTTAAAACTTCTTCTTGCATACATGCTATCAATCACCAACTCAACCCGTGCATACTCTGATCATTTACATAAATAAAGTCCCTCTGTGGGATCTCAACAAGCCTCAAAGGGCTATACAACATATGGTGAGTTGGTTTACATAAACATCATAACATAAGATCATGTACATACAAAAGGGATTAACAATATACTACGGTCAAGCACAACTCTATCCTCAATAACCTCATTACATAACATACTGAATAGTTTTACATTTCATCATAATACAATTGTCATGTCCACAATCTAGCTATTACATGCATATGACTTTCTTTTTCTCTTCTTGCCTTCTCTATCTATCCCGTACCTGCAAACCTGGGGGTTAGGGGAGAGGGGTGAGCTAGACGCCCAGTGAGTAGAACTATAAAAAGAATATTTAAAACATGCCATCATGAAATGGATCACTGCACAAACATTTCACATCATGGACGGACTGACCCAAAAATCCCTCAGCTCCATGCCCGGCCCTATTATGGGCACCACAGGACTTCGTATTGCCCGGCCCTATTATGGGCACCACAGGACTTCGTAGATCGGAGCTATTGCCCGGCCCTATTATGGGCACCACAGGACTTCGTACAAAGGGCTAGTGAGTCGTGCAATGTCCATCCCCCATCAACATCAAATAATAATGCAATGCAACATAATTCGTGATTCTAATGCAACCAACCTATAATATAATCATGATGCATGAAGCATGATAAAAGCATTTCATTTCTTAATTTAAAAGGTTAAGTTTAGTTCCACTCACCTCTGGCTGACTCTGACAACTCTGTAGCAGCTGGCTCACTGCTGGGGTCCTTGGTTCCTCGGGTCCGAACCTACACAGGTGGACTCCAATGAGGGACCAAACATATATAAACATGACTCTAATATATCCCCCAAAAACCCCTAAAACATCATGAAAATATTTTACAAAAACATGAATCTACCCTTCTAGAGATCTCCGACATCCGAGATTCCACCGGACGGTAGGAATTCCGATACCGGAGTCTAGCCGGGTATTACATTCTCCCCCCCTTAAGAACATTCGTCCCCGAATGTTCCTCAACTAGTACATGCATATCAAAAAAAACGTAACATACATACTAAACACATAGGGACTAACCTTAAAAGAGGTGGGGATATTGCCGGAGCATAGACTCCCGTGTCTCCCAAGTGCATTCTTCCAGATTGTGGTGGTTCCAAAGGACTTTCACCATCGGGATTTCCTTGTTTCTTAGCTTCCTGATCTGGGTGTCTAAGATCCGTACTGGCTGCTCAACATAGGTGAGATCCTCTTGGATCTCCACATCAGGCTCACTAAGAACCTTGCCCGGATCTGACACGAACTTTCTCAACATAGAAACATGGAAAAACGGATGGATTCTCTCCATTGAAGCAGGTAAATCCAGCTTGTACGATACATTCCCAATCTTTTGCAAGACTTCAAAGGGTCCGATGTACCGCGGAGCCAGCTTACCCTTCTTCCCGAACCGAACCACTCCTTTCATTGGAGACACCTTAAGCAATACCAGATCCCCCTCCTGAAACTCTACTAGTCTTCTGCGGACGTCTGCATAGCTCTTCTGTCTGCTTGCAGCAGTCTTGATTCTTTCTCTGATTAAGGGTACCACCCTGCTGGTGATCTCTACTAGTTCAGGCCCTGCCAAGGCCTTTTCTCCAACTTCCTCCCAGCAAACAGGTGACCTGCACTTCCTTCCATATAAAGCTTCATATGGAGCCATCCCAATGCTAGCATGATGGCTGTTATTGTAGGCAAACTCCACCAAAGGTAGATGTTGCCTCCAAGAACCGCCAAAGTCCAGCACACACATTCTCAGCATATCTTCTATGGTCTGGATGGTCCTCTCTGACTGTTCGTCTGTCTGTGGATGGAAGGCAGTGCTGAAATCCAACCTAGTACCCATAGCATCCTGCAGACTCCGCCAAAACCTGGAGGTGAACTGGGGCCCTCTATCTGACACAATAGAAACAGGAACCCCATGCAGTCTGACTATCTCTTCAACGTACACCTGCGCCAACTTGTCCACAGAATAGCCACTCCTGACAGGGATGAAGTGAGCAGATTTGGTGAGTCTGTCCACAATCACCCATATGGAGTCCAATCTGTTGGACGTCGCCGGTAACCCCACTACGAAATCCATAGCTATATTCTCCCATTTCCACTCTGGAATAGGTAGCGGGTTAAGCATTCCAGCCGGCTTCTGATGTTCCAGCTTCACCCTCTGACAAACCTCGCAGGCTGACACAAACTGTGCCACTTCTCTCTTCATAGCTGGCCACCAATAAACTTTCTTCAGATCCTGATACATTTTGGTGGCTCCGGGGTGAATGCTGTATCTTGCATTATGAGCCTCTCTCATAATGTCTCCTTTTAGCCCTATGTCATCTGGTACACACAATCGACTCCCATAGCGGAGGATCCCCTTATTGTCGAATCTGAACTCACTGTCCTTGCCTGACTGAACAGTCCTGGCAATCTTCACTAACTCTGGGTCCTCATGCTGTTTCTGAGCCACCTGCTCCAGAAACACGGGTGTCACTTTCATCTGAGCAACTAAGGCACCTGTACCAGATAACTCCAACTGTAGACCTTCCTCAATGAGCTTGTAAAGCTCCTTCACCACTGGTCTCCTCTCTGCCGTGATGTGGGATAGACTGCCTAGTGACTTCCGGCTTAGGGCGTCTGCCACGACATTCGCCTTACCCGGATGATACTGAATCTTGCAATCATAGTCACTTAGCAGCTCTACCCATCTCCTCTGTCTCACATTCAAATCTCTTTGACTCAGGATGTACTGCAGGCTTTTATGATCGGTGAAGATCTCACATTTTACCCCATAGAGGTAATGCCTCCACATCTTGAGTGCAAAGATTACTGCTGCCATCTCAAGGTCATGTGTGGGGTAATTCAACTCATGCTTCTTCAGTTGCCTAGAAGCGTAAGCAATCACCCTCTCATTCTGCATAAGCACACAACCCAGTCCCACACGGGATGCATCACAAAAGACTGTAAAGTCCTCATCACTAGATGGCAGAGCTAAAACTGGTGCTGACGTCAATCTCTTCTTAAGCTCTTCAAAACTTTCCTCGCACTGGTCGGTCCACAGAAACTTCTGATTCTTCCTAGTTAGTCTGGTCATAGGAGCTGCTATCTTTGAGAAGTCCTGAACGAACCTCCTGTAGTAACCTGCCAAACCCAAGAAACTCCTGATCTCTGTCACTGAAGTGGGTCTAGGCCAGTTAGCCACAGTTTCTGTCTTCTTGGGGTCTACCTCTATTCCATTTTCTGACACCACATGTCCCAAGAATGAAATGCTCCTTAGCCAGAACTCACACTTGGAGAACTTGGCATACAAGCCATGTTCCCTCAAGGTCTGTAGAACCAACCTCAGATGATGGGCATGCTCCTCTGCATTCCTGGAATACACTAAGATATCATCTATGAAGACAATAACAAAGTGATCCAGGTACTGGCTAAACACTCTGTTCATGAGATCCATGAATGCTGCAGGGGCGTTAGTTAACCCGAACGGCATTACAAGGAACTCAAAATGCCCATATCTGGTCCTGAAAGCCGTCTTTGGCACATCCTCTTCCCTGATCCTCAACTGATGATACCCGGACCTCAGATCTATTTTGGAGAAACAACCCGCTCCTGCTAGCTGGTCGAATAGATCGTCGATCCTTGGCAATGGGTACTTGTTCTTAGTAGTGACTTTGTTCAACTGTCTGTAGTCGATACAAAGTCTAAGGGATCCATCCTTCTTTCTCACAAACAAAACCGGAGCACCCCAGGGTGAGGTACTCGGTCGGATGAAGCCCTTGTCTACCAGCTCCTGCAACTGCTCCTTCAACTCCTTCAATTCTGCTGGCGCCATCCTGTAGGGAGGGATAGAGATCGGTCGGGTTTCAGGCATTAGTTCTATCTCGAACTCTATCTCCCTAGCAGGTGGTAAACCTGGCAGTTCGTCTGGGAACACATCTGCGAACTCTCTCACCACTGGCACTGAGGCGGGATCTCTAACCTGACCACTAAGCTCTCTCACATGAGCCAAATACCCCTGACATCCCTTCCTAAGCAACCTACGAGCCTGAAGAGCTGAGATCAGACCTCTAGGTGTACCCCTCCTGTCTCCTCTGAAGACAACCTCAGACCCATCCTGACCTCTGAACCTGACTACCTTGTCCCTGCAGTCCAAGGTAGCACCATGGGTAGATAACCAGTCCATCCCTAGAATGACCTCAAAATCTGTCAAATCTAGAACCACTAGGTCAGCGGACATGCATCTCCCCTCAACAAAAACTGGACTACACTGACAGACTGACTCTGCCACTGATGGATCACACTTGGGTCCACTGACCCAGAGAGGACACTCTAACCCAGAAGTCATCAAACCTAACCTCCCCACGGCTCTCGGAGCAATAAAAGAATGAGATGCACCAGGGTCCATCAATGCATATACATCCGAACAACCTATGACGAGATTACCTGCCACCACGGTGTTGGATGCATCTGCCTCCTGCTGTGTCATTGTGAAGATCCGTGCTGGGGCTGACGGACCTTCACCTCTGAAACCCGCTGAAGAAGAGGCTGCTCCTCTCCCTCTGCCTCTGCCACTGGCCTGAGTCATGGCTGGAGCTGCTGGCTGCGCTACACTGCCTGAAGCTGTCTGCTGGGACTGAGCCATCGGGACTGCTCTTGGACAATCTCGAGCCATATGCCCCTCCTGACCACATCTGAAACAGGCGTTCGTCCCAAACCGACATGCTCCCCTGTGTGGCTTACCACACCTCGTACAAACTGCATTATCCGCACCAGAGCTTGAGCCACTCCCAAATCCCAGACTAGACTTGACCTTGTTCCAGAACTTATTCTTCTTACCCTTGGGTTTACTCCATCTCTTACTGCCTGAAGTTGCTGCACTCAAGGTAGAGGGATCTACCCTTCCCCCACCCGGAGTTTTAGAACCAGAAGCTTGTGCCACTGTCTGCTTAACTGTCCCCTGAATGATGGCACTAGCCTCCATTCTCCTAGCCATGTCTACTATGGCGTGAAAACTCTCTCTATCTGCTGACTGTACCAAGGAGGAATACCTGGGATGGAGCTTCATGATATACCTCCTCGACTTCTTCTGGTCTGTGCTAAGGTCCTGCCCAGCAAATGGCAGCAACTCCATGAATCTATCAGTATATTCGTCCACACTCATGTCATCAGTTTGCCTCAACTGCTCGAACTCTATCATCTTCAATTCCCTTGAACTATCAGGGAAAGCCCATCCTGCAAATTCATTAGCAAACTCCTCCCAAGTCATGCTGTCCACTCTCGGGTTCACATAATTTTTGAACCACTCCCGTGCCTTCTTGCACTTGAGTGTGAACCCGGCCATTTGAATGGCTCTACTGTCATCAGCCCCAATCTCATCTGTAATTGCCTTGACCCGCTCCAAGTACACGAACGGATCATTACCGGTTTCGAACTGGGGAGCACCCAGCTTCATATAGTCTGTCATCTTGACCTTGCTCCCACTGGCTGAGCTAGATCTAGGAGGTTGAGCAACTGGGGCTGCTGGTTCTGCAGGTGGTGGAGGTGGTGCAATATTTTCTGAGCTAGGGTTTTCTGGATTTGGATAGTAGGGCGGAGGTGGATACATTGGGTACTGAGAGTACGGTGGGTAGTATGGTGGGTATGGCATCTGTGTGGGATAAGGAGTGAAACTAGGGTAATCCGATGTACCTCCCATCGAATACCCGGGATGCTGTGAGAAATGTGGGTAGTGAGGTGGCTGTACAAATCCCGAGGCTTGAGTGCCTCCTTGGGACTCTCCCATTCCTTCTTCTGACATATTGACTCCCAAACTGCCATCCCTCCTCTGTTCTACGTCCATATCATCCCCCATATCCTCTGACGCTCCTCCCTGAACTGTCCCTCTAACTGATCTGCTCCTACCCAGATCCAGAGACCTTCTAGGGTCTCTTGCTACTCTGTCCCTGTTGGACCTGCTAGACATTGCCCTAGGCAATGCTGGAGGACGGGCGCTCATGCCCTCATCCTCAGGTGGTACTCCAGTCAATCTTGCCGATCGATGAGTTCCTCTCATCCTGTTTTCTGAAAAAAAAAAACAGTGCACAACACAAGCAACATTAACATTATATGGTTCATGTGGGCACACATGAACCCGTATCACATACATCACATATCATTAATGCACATGCATATAATCATGGCATTTCACATCATCATGCAAGACAGGACTCCACATCCTATCCTAGTGGACATGATCTTTTCCTATTGTGCTTGACCTTCTATAACATCTATGAGCCCGACACTCTAGGTCCGACCATATGAACCTAGGGCTCTGATACCACTCTGTAACGACCCGAAAATCGGACCGCTACCGGCGCTAGGATCCGGGTCGACTTAAGGCCGCCGGGACCCGTAGCAAGCCTGACATAAAACCTGTGAACCTGTATAATCCCATACATGATCAACAACATATATAAAAATTTAAAACTTCTTCTTGCATACATGCTATCAATCACCAACTCAACCCGTGCATACTCTGATCATTTACATAAATAAAGTCCCTCTGTGGGATCTCAACAAGCCTCAAAGGGCTATACAACATATGGTGAGTTGGTTTACATAAACATCATAACATAAGATCATGTACATACAAAAGGGATTAACAATATACTACGGTCAAGCACAACTCTATCCTCAATAACCTCATTACATAACATACTGAATAGTTTTACATTTCATCATAATACAATTGTCATGTCCACAATCTAGCTATTACATGCATATGACTTTCTTTTTCTCTTCTTGCCTTCTCTATCTATCCCGTACCTGCAAACCTGGGGGTTAGGGGAGAGGGGTGAGCTAGACGCCCAGTGAGTAGAACTATAAAAAGAATATTTAAAACATGCCATCATGAAATGGATCACTGCACAAACATTTCACATCATGGACGGACTGACCCAAAAATCCCTCAGCTCCATGCCCGGCCCTATTATGGGCACCACAGGACTTCGTATTGCCCGGCCCTATTATGGGCACCACAGGACTTCGTAGATCGGAGCTATTGCCCGGCCCTATTATGGGCACCACAGGACTTCGTACAAAGGGCTAGTGAGTCGTGCAATGTCCATCCCCCATCAGCATCAAATAATAATGCAATGCAACATAATTCGTGATTCTAATGCAACCAACCTATAATATAATCATGATGCATGAAGCATGATAAAAGCATTTCATTTCTTAATTTAAAAGGTTAAGTTTAGTTCCACTCACCTCTGGCTGACTCTGACAACTCTGTAGCAGCTGGCTCACTGCTGGGGTCCTTGGTTCCTCGGGTCCGAACCTACACAGGTGGACTCCAATGAGGGACCAAACATATATAAACATGACTCTAATATATCCCCCAAAAACCTCCTAAAACATCATGAAAACATTTTACAAAAACATGAATCTACCCTTCTAGAGATCTCCGACATCCGAGATTCCACCGGACGGTAGGAATTCCGATACCGGAGTCTAGCCGGGTATTACATCGGCGGCCGAAAGTCAATGTTCGGCGGCCGAACATATGGGACTTTCGTTTCTGTCCCTGACTTTCGGAAGCCGAAAGTTGTGCTTAGGGGGCACAAAAACCCTTCTTTAAAACTTTGAAAAATCATAACTTAGGCTATAAAAATTCATTTTTCAATCCGTTTGAATATTTGTAACCTATATTTTTAGATCTTTCATTCTGATGAAAAATATTTTCAAAATCACTTCTTTTAGAAAATTTCATTTTGGTCCCTGAAAGTCAAGTACTTCAAAAAAGTGGCCATATCTAAAAGAACTTTTAGAAATGAAAGAACCCTTGAGCCATCACACTTAATTACTTGAAATTCACAATGAATAAAATGACAAGCATAATAAATAAAAATACTTTTTGATCCCTTTCTTGTAGTATGCTTCCAAAATTGGCACTTTTCACTTTTGTGACTGAAGCAATTTCATTTGTTTCAATAAGGGACCTGCAAGCTCAATACAAACACTCTTGGAAATAATTAGTAGCACACCAATTGTTTATTAATCATCAAAACAAGGATTAGGACATTTAGGTCCAACAAGTTATATTCTTATTCATTCAAGAACAAGTTATACAAGAGTTTAATAAACTTACTTTCAACAAGTGCTATATGGAGCTTGAAGGCACACCCAAGTTACTCTCATTGCTTGAGATGTACATTGAAAATGTTGTTGTCTAGTTTCGCATTTGTGGGCTTATTTGTTACTGCCCATAATCTATCATTTATTGCTTTATTTAGTTTAGATATTGTGCAAGGAATATGAGCTATTTGATTGATGGACGATATTTCATAGAATAGTTTATTTGTGTTTAGCTTGTTTAACTAGATAGTTTGAAGTTTTGGGGCTTAGTGTGCCGCCCCTTTACTTTAGACTTTTAATTTGGTCGGTCTTGTTTGACACTTTAGAGTTTAGTTTATTTTTAATCTTTTAGGGTTAGATTTAATTTTCTCTATATAAAATCCACCTGTCTTTTGCATGGGGAACTTTTAATAAAAAAATTCAAAGTTATTCATGTTATTTGTGTACATTTGTTACTATGAGAGTGTGAGATTGCATTCTTCCAATTGCATCAACAATCAAGGTAAACTTATCAATTCAATTGTGACATTTATCTTGTTTCTCTAATCCTCAATTATTGGTGTTCTTGTTTTTTTGCGTTGAGTATCATAAAGGAGAGTTTATTATTGATCTTTGGGGCTATTCCATCTTATCATATGGTTCCTGAACTTGATCTATAGGGTTCCGCATCTGTTGGTATTAGAATTAAAGGTTAAGATAAATTTTTATTTATTTTTGTTTAGGGTTTTAAATTTGAGTTTTTTTGCATTTTTAATTTCTAGAATTTCGGTCTTGTACTAGTTTAATTTATTTAGGGTCTAAACTTATTTGAGTACTTATGATTTAATTTTAGTTGTTAAATTAGTTAAGTTTCGTTCTTAGTCAATTCGGTAAAAAAAAAGCTAGAAAATTAAAAGATGCAAAAGAAAGGGAATCGAAAAAAAGAAGAAAAAGAAAAATGAAAATCGAAAAGAGAAAGAAAGGAAGAAGAAGGAAGAGAATTCTTGACGTATGTTATAGTAATCATTCTCCTTGTTGAATTTATTTTTTTGTTTTAGTTGAATCAGGACTTGAGATTTCTTGTGCCTAAAAAGATTACTTCCTTTGCCCTAATTTTCGAATTGTTATTGTTTGAGGGGTTGTTTGGAATGACTTTATATTGTTTTAATCAATTTGATGTCATATTTGATCATCCACATACTTGTGCATGTTTAGAGTTTTAAATATATTTTTTTGGCACAAAATAATTAATTTGGCTTCAAAAAAATTAATTATACTTGAGAATTTTGATTTCGTTTAAGTATTATTACTTTCTTGATTTGTTGAGTAGAAATATTTTAGGTTCCATATACGATTTACTTTATAGTAATTCAAATTCTTATATTTTGAACTAAATTATCTATTTCTCAATTATTGTTTGCTGACTTTTTTAGTCTTGCCAACTTTGTTTTCTTTATACTGTTAGGGTATTATTTGATTGTGATTACACTCTAAATTGATATAATCAAATAGTATATGGTCTTTCCTTTGTGCTACCATTCTTTTTGTCTTGTTGTCTTCTTTCTAGTGTGTTTGAGCTTACTTTTCTTTCTTAACGTTTTTAATCTTTATTTTTAAGTATTCTTTTGAGTTGTTGGATTGGTCTAAATTTTGAAGTTCAATTGGAGAAATTGCAAAGAGTGGTAAAAGAGTGCAAACACACGAAGGAATGTTTTACTACTAACTCTATTTTTGTGATTTCTGTTTATTGAACTAACCATGAGTAAGGATAAGTATGGAGATGGACATGAGGAGAAAGAGCATATTAAAGATCCTCAACTGAAGTGCTTCATGCATGCGGTTGAAGGACAGTTTCAAGTGTTCAATAACTTCCTCCAAAACATAAGGGAGGAGTTGCAAGAGAAAAAGGTTTCATAAAGCTCTAGTTCAATAGGAGCACCTCATCATACTCCTACCCCAACTAGACTTGATGTTCAAGAAGATAATTCTTTGAAGAGGGTTTTGGACAAAGAAAGGGGAGAGACTATGCTAATCATGAAGGTAAAGGTAAAGGTGGAAGAGAAAGAGAAAGAGGAAGATGTGAGCCTGTTCATTATGCCTAAGAAGAAGAACAGGCCGAAACCAACAATGTTTCTAAAGTTAATGGTAATTTGGGATTAATTAAAATGAAGGTTTCAGAATTCAAAAGATAATAATAATGCAACTACCCAGAAACGGGATCGCTACCGGCGCTAGGATTCAAATCGACTTAAGGTCGCTGGAACCCGTAGCAAGTCTACTATACATCCTGTGTACCTGTTAAAATCCCGTACATGATCATATATCAACATAAAAATGTACACATTTCTTGAAACCAAGCTTAACCTGTGCATGTATTATAAACTGAAAACATAAAACTCATACTAGAGCCCCCATCAAATGCTCCAGTATGGTCAACATACATGCCTCAACTTGGTTCAACATAACATAAACATAAAACTTTTACATAAAGATCATGTAAACCGGGATTACAAAATTATCATTAGGGCGAAGCACAATTCTAATCCATAAGATATTACATGTCCACTATTATTCTATTACATTAAAATTGTACCAAAAGCTATGTCGACTCTCCCAAGCTATCTACGCTCCTGCAAACCTGGGGTTAGGGGAAAGGGATAAGTTACAAGAGCATAGTGAGCAGAACATAAAAACAGTTTAATAATCATATGCTCATATGAAATGCATCACAATACAAATAATTCACATCAAGATGGACTTGTCACCAGTAACCCTCTACATATCCAATGTGCCCAGCCCTCGACGGAGCTCCTCAGGACTTTCGCTTAAACATAACATAACATATCCATAAATGCCAGGGGCGTAGAATGGGCATCGACCTGGACTTTCTCTTATCATATTGCCAGGGACGTAGAATGGGTCTCGACCTGGACTTCCGTATCATATCATATCATATCATATCGAGGGCTAGTGGGTCATCTAATATCCATCCACAACAACAGTAAATTATGTAATGCATCATAATCGTGAATTCTAATGCAAACAACCTATTACATAACATGGCATTCGTGATGCATGAACATGCTCAAAAAGTTTGATTACTTTAAAATAAGATATTAGTTCAATTCTACTCACCTCTGGTTGACGCTTGCCTAACACTGTAGCAGCTGACTCACTGCTAGCCTCTACGGTCTCCCAGGTCCAATCCTACACAGATGGACTCCCATAAGGGACCAAACATAGCTAATACATGACTCTAAACAACTCCCCAAAAATCCCTAAAATATACTAAAATATTCATAGGAATCAAGCAAATGAAGGTTGGGCAGGGGACTTTCGGCGGCAGGTTCGGTGGCCGAAGGTCCTCCACAGGTCTGAAAGTCAGGCACTTTCGGGGGCAGGTTCGGCGGCTGAAGGTCTCTACAGATCCGAAAGTCACCCACCTTCAGGGGTAGGTTCGGCGGCCGAAAGCCTTCCCAGATCTGAAAGTCCATCCTTTCGGGGGCAGTTTAAGCGGCCAAAGGCTGCCTCCACAGGCAAGTTCGGCGGCCGAACCCTGCTTTGGCGGCCGAACCTGGGTTCTCCAGAATGGCAAAACCCGATTCTGCCTTATGTACTCAGCCACCAAAACTCTCCAAATCCTCACATCCAACCCCTCAAAATATGCATACACACTCATCAAGCATAAGGGGCTTAAAAACTAGCCTAAACCCCAACAAACAACAACTAAAACATCAAAAGAGCAAACATTCATAAACAACCCAACTCAAACCCTATAACATTAAATCTAACCAATTCATACATTTTTAATCCTTAACCCTTATTAAAACTTACTTAAAACCTAGGAAAAGGCAATGATCTACACTTATCTCTTGAAGATCTAAGGTAAATGCGACCCAAGCTTTGAGTTGAGGAGAAACGGTCTCCAAACTTTAAAATCTTGGATTCAAGCTTAAAACTTCAACAACAAGAGAAAACTCATGAATATTTTGAAGGATTTGAAGGAAAAACAACAAAATCAACAATGGGAGGGTAAGAACTCACCTTTGCCCAAAAATGGAGAGAGAAACTCTCCCATTTTCGGACTGGAGGCCTCTTATAGATGGCTGGCCAGACCACCTTCGGGGGCCGAAAGCAGAGCTTCCGCGGCAGCACCATGTTCGGCGGCCGAACCTGGGTTTTTCTCCCAAACACAATTTTTATTCAAAAATTCTTTTTCTTTCTTTCTTAAAACCTTAAAGTTTTCAAAAACATTTTATAAAAACCTTTTACCCTTCTAAGAGGTTTCGACATGGCCGAACCTGGGTTTTTCTCCCAAACACAATTTTTCTTCAAAAATTCTTTTTCTTCAAAAATTCTTTTTCTTTCTTTCTTAAAACCTTAAAGTTTTCAAAAACATTTTATAAAAACCTTTTACCCTTTTAAGAGATTTCGGCATCCGAGATTCCGAATTCCAACGGGCATTCCGTTGGAGGGTTGGAATTCCGACGCCGGAGTCTAGCCGGGTATTACAAATAATGCTAAAGAATATCTTGAGTGAGAGAGAAAGGTAGAGCAAATGTTTGAATGTCACAATTATTATAAGGAAAAGAAGTCCCACCTTGCGGCTGTTGATGTACTACCCGGCTAGACTCCGGTATCGGAATTCCTACCGTCCGGTGGAATCTCGGATGTCGGAAGCCTCTAGTAGGGTAGAAACATGTTTTCTTAAAATGTTTTAATGTATTCCATGGTTTTAAGTAAAAAGGAAATGAGTTTTTGCATGAAAACAACCTTGGAGGAAAACCCAGGTTCGGCCGCCGAATCTCAAGTTCAGCCGCGAACATGCAGGCATTTCGGGTGTGCCTTAGGCCCCCGAAGGCATAAGTGAGGGAAGTCCAAGTTCGGCCGCCGAACCTCAAGTTCGGCCGCCGAACATGGCATGCATGCGGAGGCACGTTCGACCCCCGAATGTGGCCTGGCCAGCCACTATAAAAGGGTCCCTTAGCCGAAATGGGCGAGCTTTTCTCCCCATTGTCGGCCAAGGTGAGCTCTCCGCCGTTCCTCACCAATCTTTGAGCTTTTCCTTCAAATCTTTCACGATTTTCACAAGTTTTCATCTTATTTTGAAGATTTTCAAGTTTTGAGCAAGTTTTGAGCTTGGAGACTCAAGGAAGTTGAAAATCTCCCATCTCCAAGATTAGGTCGTCTCTCTCTCGATCTCCACGAGGTAAGAGCCGATCTTAAGCTCAATACATGTTTTAAGTAAGTTTTATGAAGATCTATGGGGTAGAATGCATGTTTAGGTTATGGTTAGGTTTATGAGTTTATGTTGTGTTTTTGAGCAATGTGTTGTTGTTGTGTGTTGTAGTTGGGGTTTAAGATAGTTTGAAGCCCCTAGGAGCCAATGTATGTATATTTGCATGATTTGAATGAGTTATATGCATGTTGGAATGGGAAGGAGAGGTTTTTATGCAAAGGGAACCAAGTTTCTGCCCTTTGGCAGAAACCAGGTTCGGCAGCTGAAGGTGCCGCCGAACCTGCTTGGGTTTCGGCTCTGGAGGGACTTTCGGCTGCCGAAGGTGCCGCCGAACCTGCCCTGTTCAGCCTTCCTTTGCATGTTTTGCATGATTGTTTTAAGGTGTTTTAGGGTTTTTGGGGGATGTTTTCAGAGTCATGTTATAGTATGTTGGTCCCTCATTTGAGTCCACCTGTGTAGGTTCGGATCCGAGGAACCGAGGACCTCAGCAGTGAGTCAGCTGCTTCTGTCAGTGTCAGAGCTAGCCAGAGGTGAGTAGAATAACTCTTTATGTTCCAAGTAAATAAATCAGTTTTGAGCATGTTCATGCATCACGGATGCCATGTGATATTTTAGGTTGCTTGCATTAGAAATCACGAATATGTTGCATTGCATAATATGTTGATTGGATGAATGTTGAATGATCCATTAGCCCTCATATGTTATGACATGATGATATGATATGGAAGTCCAGGTGTGGCCTGCACTATGCCCCTGAAACTATGTAAGAGAAAGACCGGACGTGGCCTGCACTACGCCCCCGGCACCATGGATTATGTATGTTATGTTATGTATAAGGGAAAGACCAGGTGTGGCCTGCACTACGCCCCTGGCATGATTGGAATATGTAGAGGGCTAAATGGTGACAAGTTCATCCTTGATATGATTAGTTGTGATGTGATGCATTTCATGTTATCATATGTTTAAATGTTTTATTATTCTGCTCACTGAGCTCTTGTAGCTCACCCCTTTCCCCTTAACCCCAGGTATGCAGGTGCAGGGTAGACCAGGAGGTCCGCAAGAGTATTGAAGTCGTTTATATGTAATAGATAGAATGTGGACATGATGAAATTGTAAAGCTATGAATAGTTATGTAATGTAATGATGTTGAGGATTAGTGGTTGTGCTTGACCTATTTGTAAGGTATCCCTTTTAATGCATGATCCTAGATCTTTTATGATATTTATGTAAACCAACTCAACATATGTTGTATTTGCCCATTGGGGTATTGATGAGATCCCACAGAGGGGTCGATGTTTATGATTATGTCTATGATCAGTGCATGCACAGGTTGAGTTTGGTGTTTGAATGAAAGAAAAGTGTTAATTTTTATGTATGTTGTTGATCATGTATGGGATTAAACAGGTTTACAGGTTGCATGTCAGGCTTGCTACGGGTCCCGGTGGCCTTAAGCCGACCTGGATCCTAGCGCCGGTAGCGGTCCAATTTTCGGGTCGTTACAGAATGGTATCAGAGCCCTAGGTTCATATGGTCGGACCTAGAGTATCGGGCTCATAGATGTTATAGAAGGTCAAGCACAATAGGAAAGGTCATGTCCACTAGGATAGGATGTGGAGTCCTGTCTTGTATGATGATGTGAAATGCCATGATCATATGCATGTGCATTAATGTTATGATTGTTATGATATGTATGTGATGCGGGTTCATGTGTGCCCACATGAACCATAAGATGCTAACGTTTATGCAATGTGTACTGTTTTTCAGAAAACAGGATGAGAGGAACTCGTCGATCTGCACGATTGACTGGAGTGCCACCTGAGGATGAGGGCATGAGCGCCCGTCCTCCTACATTGCCTAGGGCAATGTCTAGTAGGTCTAACAGAGAAAGAGCAGTAAGAGACCCTAGAAGGTCTCTGGATATGGGTAGAAGCAGATCAGTGAGGGGAACAGTTCAGGGAGGAATGTCAGAAGACATGGGGGATGATATGGATGTAGAGCAGAGGAGGGATGGCAGTCTGGGAGTTAGCATGTCAGAAGAGGGAATGGGAGAGTCCCAAGGAGGCACTCAGGCCTCGGAATTTGTTCAGCCACCCCACTACCCACACTTCTCACAAAATCCCGGGTATTCGATGGGAGGTACATCGGATTACCCTAGCTTCACCCCTTATCCCACACAGATGCCATACCCACCCTACTACCCACCATATTCACAATACCCAATGTATCCACCCCCACCTTAATATCCAAATCCAGCAAACCCTACCTCAGAAAATGTTGCACCTCCTCCACCATCAGCAGAACCCACAGTTCCAGCAACCCATATGCCTAAGCCTAGCTCATCCGGTGGGAGCAAGGTCAAGATGACCGACTATATGAAGCTGGGTGCTCCCCAGTTTGAAACCGGAGATGACCCGTTTGTGTACCTTGAGAGGGTCAAAACAATTACAGATGAGATAGGGGCAGATGGCAGTAGAGCCATTCAGATGGCTGGGTTCACATTGAAATGCAAAAAGGCCCGTGAGTGGTTTAAGAACTATGTGAGCCCGAGGTTGGACAGCCTATCATGGGAGGAGTTTGCAAATGAATTTGCAGGATGGGCTTTTCCTGACAGTTCAAGAGAATTGAAGATGATTGAGTTTGAACAGTTAAGGCAGACAGAGGAAATGAGTGTAGAGGAGTACACCGACAGATTCTTGGAGCTATTGCCGTTTGCAGGGCAAACTCTTGACACAGACCAGAAGAAGTCAATAAGGTATATCATGAAACTTCACTCCAGGTATTCCTCCTTGATTCAGTCCGCAGATAGGGAGAGCTTCCATGCCATAGTGGATATGGCTAGGAGGATGGAGGCTAGTGCTATCATCGAGGGGAAAGTCAAGCAGTCAGTGGCACAACCTTCTAGTTCTAAGACTCCAGGCTCTTCTTCAATGAGTGCAGCAACTTCAGGTAGTAAAAAGTGGGACAGAGGCCCTAGGAAGTCGAAGAAGAACAAGTTCTGGAACAAGGTTAAGTCCAGTCTGGGATTTGGAGGTGGCTCAAGCTCTGGTGCGGATAATGCAGTTTGTGTAAGGTGTGGTAAGCCACACAGGGGAGTATGTCGGTTTGGGATGACAGCCTGTTACAGATGTGGTCAGGAGGGGCATATGTCTCGAGAATGTCCAAGAGCAGTCCCGATGGCACAGTCCCAGCAGACAGCTTCAGGTAGTGTAGCGCAGCCAGCAGCTCCAGCCACGACTCAGGCCAGTGGCAGAGGTAGAGGGAGAGGGGCAGCCTCTTCTTCAGCAGGTTTCAGAGGTGAAGGTCCATCAGCTCCAGCACGGATCTTCACTATGACACAGCAGGAGGCAGATGCATCTAACACCGTGGTGGCAGGTAACTTAGTCATTGGTTGTTCAGATGTGTATGCCTTGATGGACCCTGGTGCATCTCATTCTTTTATTGCTCCGAGAGCCGTTGAGAGGTTGGAGTTGATGATCTCTGGGTTAGAGTGTCCTCTCTGGGTCAGTGGACCCAAGTGTGATCCATCAGTGGCAGAGTCAGTCTGCCAGTGTAGCCCTGTGTTTGTTGAGGAAAGATGCTTGTCCGCCGACCTTGTGGTTCTAGACTTGACAGATTTTGACGTCATTCTAGGGATGGACTGGTTATCTACCCATGGTGCTACCTTGGACTGCAGGGACAAGGTAGTCAGGTTCAGAGGTCAGGATGGGTCAGAGGTAGTCTTCAGAGGAGGCAGGAGGGGTACACCTAGAGGTCTGATATCAGCTCTTCAGGCTCGTAAGTTGCTTAGGAGGGGATGTCAGGGGTATTTGGCTCATGTGAGAGAGCTTAGCAGTCAGGTCAGAGAGCCCGCCTCGGTGCCGGTGGTCAGAGAGTTTTTGGATGTGTTCCCAGACGAACTGCCAGGTTTACCACCTACTAGGGAGATAGAGTTCGAGATAGAACTGATGCCTGGAACCCGACCGATCTCTATCCCTCCCTACAGGATGGCACCAGCAGAATTGAAAGAGTTGAAAGAGCAGTTACAGGAGCTGGTAGACAAGGGCTTCATCCGACCGAGTACCTCACCCTGGGGTGCTCCAGTCTTGTTTGTCAGAAAGAAGGATGGATCCCTTAGACTTTGTATCGACTACAGGCAGTTGAACAAAGTCACTACCAAGAACAAGTACCCTTCGCCAAGGATCGACGATGTAACGACCCGAAAATCGGACCGCTACCGGCGCTAGGACCCAGGTCGGCTTAAGGCCGCCGGGACCCGTAGCAAGCCTAACATGCAACCTGAAAACCTGTTTAATCCCATACATGATCGAGAAAATACATAAAAATTTAAAACTTTTCTTTCGTTCATACACCAAACTCAACCTGTGCAAGCACTATACATAAGCATAATCATAAACATGACCCCTCTGTGGGATTCCATCAATGCCCCAAAGGGCGATACATCATAAGTTGAGTTGGTTTGCATAATCATCATAACATATATAAGATCATGTATTAAAAGGGATATCTTATATATATTGTCAAGCACAACCTCTAATCCTCAAAGTCATTACATGACTAAAACTGTACTTCTACATAACATTAATACATTTATCATGTCCACACTATCTAATACATACACATGACTTCATTACTCTTACGGATCTCCTGGTCTACCCTGTACCTGCAATCCTAGGGAAAAATGGGAGAGGGGTGAGCTACTAGAGCCCAGTGAGCAGAATAATAAAAACATTTAAATCATATGGCATCATGGAATGCATCACATCACAGCTAATCACATCAAGGATGAACTTGTCACCAATAGCCCTCTACATAGTCCAACTGTGCCAGAACGTAGAATGGGTCCTGGTCTTTCCCTTACATGGTGCCAGCGAACGTAGAATGGGTCCCACTGGTCTTACATTCCGTACTGTACATATCACATCGTCATATCATAGATCGAGGGCTTTGGATCATCCAACGTTCATCCACATCAATCAATAATAAAGTATGCAATGCAACACATTCGTGAATTCTAATGCAAACAACCTAGTACATCTCATGGCATTCATGATGCGTGAAACATGCTAAAAAGTCCATTATTTGCTTTAAAACATAATGAGTTATTCCACTCACCTCTGGGTAGCTCTGACCAGACACTGAAGCAGCTGACTCACTGCTGGGGTCCTCGGTTCCTCGGGTCCGAACCTACACAGGTGGACTCAAACGAGGGACCAAACAAACATGAACATAACTCTAAACTACTCCCTAAAAACCCCCTAAAACATCATGAAACAATCATAGAAAAACATGCAAGAGAGGGCTGGACAGGGCACTTTCGGCGGCAGGTTCGGCGGTCGAAAGTCCCTCCAGAGCCGAAAGTCAGGCAGGTTCGGCGGCACCTTCGGCGGCCGAAACTCCCAGACAGAGGCGAAACTCATGCATGTTCGGCGGCACTTTCGGCGGCCGAAACTCCCAGACAGAGATGAAAGTCCTCTTTCGGGGGCAAGCTTCGGCAGCCGAAGGCTGCCTCCACAAGCATGTTCGGCGGCCAAAAGTTCCTTCGGCTGCCGAACCTGGTTTCTCCCTTAGTGGCAGAAACTCAGCTCTTCTATGCACATTTGCCTCCAAAACTATCCAATCAAGCATAAACCTATTCTACAACATTCCCAAACATACACAAACAAGCATACAAGTTCCTAGGGGCATCAAACCAACAAAAACCCCAACTACAACACAAAAAGCAACTCACATTGTTCAAAAACACATATAAAACCCATAAACCTAACCATGAGCTAAACATGCATTCTACCCCATAAATCCACTTAAAACCTACTTAAAACATGCAATGAGCTTAAGATCGGCTCTTACCTCGTGGAGATCGAGAGAAAGACGACCTAAACTTGAAGATGGGAGGGGTTGAGTTCCCTTGAACCTCAAATCTCCAAAACTTTGCTCAAAGCTTGAAAATCTTCAAAACAAAGTAAAAACTCATGAAAATCGAGTAGGATTGGAAGGAAAGAACTCAAGATCGGTGAGGGACGGCGGAGAGCTCACCTTGGCCGAAAATGGGGAAAAAAGCTCGCCCGTTTTCGGCTAAGGGACCCTTTTATAGTGGCTGGCCAGACCACGTTCGGGGGCCGAACGTGCCTCCGCATGCATGCCATGTTCGGCGGCCGAACATGAGGTTCGGCGGCCGAACATGAGGTTCGGCGGCCGAACCTGGACTTTCCTCACTTATGCTTTTGGGGGCCTAAAGGAGCTCCCGAAGGCATGCATGTTCGGCGGCCGAACTTGAGGTTCGGTGGCCGAACCTGAGTTTTCCTCCAAGGTTGTTTTTATGCAAAAACTCATTTTCATTTTACTTAAAACCATGAAATACCTTAAAACATTTTATGAAAACATGTTTCTACCCTACTAGAGGCTTCCGACATCCGAGATTCCACCGGACAGTAGGAATTCCGATACCGGAGTCTAGCCGGGTATTACAGACGATCTATTCGACCAGCTAGCAGGAGCGGGTTGTTTCTCCAAAATAGATCTGAGATCTGGGTACCATCAGCTGAGGATCAGAGATGAGGATGTGCCAAAGACGGCTTTCAGGACCAGATATGGGCATTTTGAGTTCCTTGTAATGTCGTTCGGGTTAACCAATGCCCCTGCAGCATTCATGGATCTCATGAACAGAGTGTTTAGCCAGTACCTGGATCACTTTGTTATTGTCTTCATAGATGATATCTTGGTGTATTCCAGGAATGCAGAGGAGCATGCCCATCATCTGAGGTTGGTTCTACAGACCTTGAGGGAGCATGGCTTGTATGCCAAGTTCTCCAAGTGTGAGTTCTGGCTGAGGAGCATTTCATTCTTAGGGCACGTGGTGTCGGAAAATGGAATAGAGGTGGACCCTAAGAAGGTAGAAGCTGTGGCTAACTGGCCTAGACCCACTTCAGTGACAGAGATCAGGAGTTTCTTGGGTTTGGCAGGTTACTACAGGAGGTTCGTTCAGGACTTCTCAAAAATTGCAGCTCCTCTGACCAGACTAACCAGGAAAAATCAGAAGTTTGTGTGGACCGACCAGTGCGAAGAGAGTTTTGAAGAGCTTAAGAAGAGGTTAACGTCAGCACCAGTGTTAGCTTTGCCAGCTAACAATGAGGACTTTACAGTCTTCTGTGATGCGTCCCGTGTGGGACTAGGTTGTGTGTTAATGCAGAAAGAAAGGGTGATTGCTTATGCTTCTAGACAGCTGAAGAAGCATGAGTTGAATTACCCCACACATGACCTGGAGATGGCAGCAGTAATCTTTGCACTCAAGATGTGGAGGCACTACCTCTATGGGGTTAAATGTGAGATCTTCACGGATCATAAGAGCCTACAGTACATCCTGAGTCAAAGAGATTTGAATTTGAGACAGAGGAGATGGGTAGAGCTGCTGAGTGACTATGATTGCAAGATTCAGTATCATCCGGATAAGGCGAACGTCGTGGCAGACGCCCTAAGCCGGAAGTCACTAGGCAGTTTATCCCACATATCAGCAGAGAGGAGGCCAGTGGTGAAGGAGTTTTACAAGCTCGTTGAGGAAGGTCTACAGTTGGAGTTGTCTGGTACAGGTGCTTTGGTAGCCCAAATGAAAGTGGCACCCGTGTTTCTGGAGCAGGTGGCTCAGAAACAGCATGAGGACCCAGAGTTAGTGAAGATTGCCAAGACTGTTCAGTCAGGCAAAGATAGTGAGTTCAGATTCGACAGCAAAGGGATCCTCTGCTATGGGAGCAGACTATGTGTACCAGATGACATAGGGCTAAAGGGAGACATTATGAGAGAGGCTCACAATGCAAGATACAGCGTTCACCCCGGAGCCACCAAGATGTATTAAGATCTGAAGAAGGTTTATTGGTGGCCAGCTATGAAGAAAGAAGTGGCACAGTTTGTGTCAGCCTGCGAAGTGTGCCAGAGGGTGAAGCTGGAACATCAGAAGCCGGCTGGAATGCTTAACCCGCTACCTATTCCAGAGTGGAAATGGGAGAATATAGCTATGGACTTCGTAGTGGGGTTACCGACGACGTCCAACAGATTGGACTCCATATGGGTGATTGTGGACAGACTCACCAAATCTGCTCACTTCATCCCTGTCAGGAGTGGCTATTCTGTGGACAAGTTGGCGCAGGTATATGTTGATGAGATCGTCAGGCTGCATGGGGTTCCTATTTCAATAGTGTCGGATAGAGGGCCCCAGTTCACCTCCAGATTTTGGCGGAGTCTGCAGAATGCCATGGGTACCAGGTTGGATTTTAGCACTGCTTTCCATCCGCAGACGAATGGACAATCAGAAAGGACCATCCAGACCATAGAGGATATGCTTAGAATGTGTGTGCTGGACTTTGGCGGTTCTTGGAGGCAGCATCTACCCTTGGTGGAGTTTGCCTACAATAACAGCCATCATGCTAGCATCGGGATGGCTCCATATGAAGCTTTGTATGGGAGGAAGTGTAGATCACCTGTTTGCTGGGAAGAGGTTGGAGAAAAGGCCTTGGCAGGGCCTGAGCTAGTAGAGATTACCAGCAGGGTAGTACCTATAATCAGAGAAAGAATCAAGACTGCTGCAAGCAGACAGAAGAGTTATGCAGACATCCGCAGAAGACAGGTAGAGTTTCAGGAGGGGGACCTGGTATTGCTCAAAGTGTCTCCTATGAAAGGAGTGGTTCATTTTGGGAAGAAAGGTAAACTAGCCCCACGAGACATCGGACCCTTTGAAATCTTACAAAAGGTTGGGAATGTGTCGTACAAGCTGGATTTGCCTGCTTCAATGGCAAGAATCCATCCGGTTTTCCATGTTTCAATGTTGAGGAAGTTTGTGTCAGATCCGAGCAAGGTTCTTAGTGAGCCTGATGTGGAGATCCAAGAGGATCTCACCTATGTTGAACAGCCAGTACGGATCATAGACACCCAGATCAGAAAGCTAAGAAACAAGGAAATCCCGATGGTGAAAGTCCTATGGAACCACCACAATTTGGAAGAATGCACTTGGGAGACACGGGAGTCCATGCTCCAGCAATACCCTTATCTTTTCTAAGGATAGTTTCTTATATGTTTCATGTGTTTTATGTGTATGATATGTTGTATGCTTTGCATGTGCTAATTGAGGAACATTCGGGGACGAATGTTCTTAAGGGGGGGAGAATGTAATACCCGGCTAGACTCCGGTATCGGAATTCCTACCGTCCGGTGGAATCTCGGATGTCGGAAGCCTCTAGTAGGGTAGAAACATGTTTTCTTAAAATGTTTTAATGTATTCCATGGTTTTAAGTAAAAAGGAAATGAGTTTTTGCATGAAAACAACCTTGGAGGAAAACCCAGGTTCGGCCGCCGAATCTCAAGTTCGGCCGCCGAATCTCAAGTTCGGCCGCCGAACATGCAGGCATTTTGGGTGTACCTTAAGCCCCCGAAGGCATAAGTGAGGGAAGTCCAGGTTCGGCCGCCGAACCTCAAGTTCGGCCGCCGAACATGGCATGCATGCGGAGGCACGTTCGGCCCCCGAACGTAGCCTGGCCAGCCACTATAAAAGGGTCCCTTAGCCGAAATGGGCGAGCTTTTCTCCCCATTGTCGGCCAAGGTGAGCTCTCCGCCGTTCCTCACCAATCTTTGAGCTTTTCCTTCAAATCTTTCACGATTTTCACAAGTTTGCATCTTATTTTGAAGATTTTCAAGTTTTGAGCAAGTTTTGAGCTTGGAGACTCAAGAAAGTTGAAAATCTCCCATCTCCAAGATTAGGTCGTCTCTCTCTCGATCTCCATGAGGTAAGAGCCGATCTTAAGCTCAATACATGTTTTAAGTAAGTTTTATGAAGATCTATGGGGTAGAATGCATGTTTAGGTTATGGTTAGGTTTATGAGTTTATGTTGTGTTTTTGAGCAATGTGTTGTTGTTGTGTGTTGTAGTTGGGGTTTAAGATAGTTTGAAGCCCCTAGGAGCCAATGTATGTATATTTGCATGATTTGAATGAGTTATATGCATGTTGCAATGGGAAGAAGAGGTTTTTGTGCAAAGGGAACCAAGTTTCTGCCCTTTGGCAGAAACCGGGTTCGGCAGCCGAAGGTGCCGCCGAACCTGCCTGGGTTTCGGCTCTAGAGGGACTTTCGGCCGCCGAAGGTGCCGCCGAACCTGCCCTGTTCAGCCTTCCTTTGCATATTTTGCATGATTGTTTTAAGGTGTTTTAGGGGTTTTTGGGGGATGTTTTCAGAGTCATGTTATAGTATGTTGGTCCCTCATTTGAGTCCACCTGTGTAGGTTCGGATCCGAGGAACCGAGGACCTCAGCAGTGAGTCAGCTGCTTCTGTCAGTGTCAGAGCTAGCCAGAGGTGAGTAGAATAACTCTTTATGTTCCAAGTAAATAAATCAATTTTGAGCATGTTCATGTATCACGGATGCCATGTGATATTTTAGGTTGCTTGCATTAGAAATCACGAATATGTTGCATTGCATAATATGTTGTTGATGTGGATGAATGTTGAATGATCCATTAGCCCTCATATGTTATGACATGATGATATGATATGGAAGTCCAGGTGTGGCCTGCACTACGCCCCTGGCACTATGTAAGAGAAAGACCGGACGTGGCCTGCACTACGCCCCCGGCACCATGGATTATGTATGTTATGTTATGTATAAGGGAAAGACCAGGTGTGGCCTGCACTACGCCCCTGGCATGATTGAAATATGTAGAGGGCTAAATGGTGACAAGTTCATCATTGATATGATTAGTTGTGATGTGATGCATTTCATGTTATCATATGTTTAAATGTTTTATTATTCTGCTCACTGGGCTCTTGTAGCTCACCCCTTTCCCCTTAACCCCAGGTATGCAGGTGCAGGGTAGACCAGGAGGTCCGCAAGAGTATTGAAGTCGGTTATATGTAATAGATAGAATGTGGACATGATGAAATTGTAAAGCTATGAATAGTTATGTAATGTAATGATGTTGAGGATTAGAGGTTGTGCTTGACCTATTTGTAAGGTATCCCTTTTAATGCATGATCCTAGATCTTTTATGATGTTTATGTAAACCAACTCAACATATGTTGTATTTGCCTATTGGGGCATTGATGAGATCCCACAGAGGGGTCGATGTTTATGATTATGTCTATGATTAGTGTATGCACAGGTTGAGTTTGGTGTTTGAATGAAAGAAAAGTTTTAATTTTTATGTATGTTGTTGATCATGTATGGGATTAAACAGGTTTACAGGTTGCATGTCAGGCTTGCTACGGGTCCCGGCGGCCTTAAGCCGACCTGGATCCTAGCGCCGGTAGCGGTCCGATTTTCGGGTCGTTACAGTTGAGTTCAAAGTGTATGCTATATTTTGGTGGGATCAATTACTTTCCAATAGAAGGAAGAAAGGGATGTAGGCTGTTCTCTAATGGGAGACTATGAAGGAGTTGATGTGCCACATATTTATTCATACTCATTACTTTATGAACTTGTATTACAGATTAGCAAGATTGGTGCAAGGAGGAAAGAGTGTGGAAGAATATTACAAAAAGATGGATATGTGCATGGAAATAGCAAACATTGAAAAAGAAAAGGAGATGACCATGTCTCGGTTTCTTGGTGGTCTTAACTACCATATTGCTGAAAGATTAGAGATATACCATTATAACACCATGGAGGATATAGTAGCTATGGTCAAGAAGATTGAAAGGAATAGTAAGAATAAAATCACCTACAAGTACAACAACAAGTACAATAATAATAGTGGGAGTTCTCAATAATTCAAAAAAAGAGAAAATAAAGAGTTGAAGAGAACATATTCGAATTTTAATAGTAATAGTGCTGCCCAAGATAATTCAAAGCAATATGAAAGTAATTCTAACTCTTCAATTTATAGCAGATAGATTAAATATTTTAAATGTTTAAAAAAAGGCATATTGCTTTTCAATATTTTAATAAAAAAAGTTATGATTATCACTTGCAAATGACAATATCATATCTGATTCTGAATGTATTAATGAATATGCTGATATGCGTCCATGACTCAAATATAATAATAATAATTTAAAATATTTCATGTTATCTCACACGGTATACTACAGTGATGCAAAAGATTGGATCCTTAAAATTGCGTTTGTATTGTTAAAAACGATTTGTTTTATGAAAAGTTATTATGAAATTCATGTAATATGTTTAAATTAATTATTTAATTTTTATTTTTTAAACTTAATTAAAATGTTATTATATTTTTTAAATTAAATTATTTAATAATATTATTAAAAAAATATTAATACATTTATGTTAATATTAAATATTTATACAATTTAATTCATTAATTTTATTATTTAACACTTTAATATCTTTAAATTTCATATTATTTAGCCCTTTTTTATTATAAATTAATTAAAATTTTATTTAATAAAAGTCCAGCACAAAGGTTAAAAAATTTATTTTAAAAATTAAATTTAATAGTTAATTTTAATAACATACAAATATGTCATAATGATTTATTCGTATTACGTAAAATCTCTGAATATATATATATATAGTCAATTTTCTTTCTCTTTCATAAATGTCTATTAAAAAAATTTATTATTTAATTTTTAATACTATTATTATTAATAAATCAGTTTTTATATTTTAAAAATTTATTAAAATATTATATTTTTTTCATTAATTAAATAATTATTTTATTTTATTTTTTATTAAAAATAAAAAAAATAAAAGTAAAAATTTTAAATTTAATTTGACCCTTAATAACTCCATTCTTATAATCCGATCTCTTTCTTTTTCTTATTCTTCTTTTTCAATAACTCGATATTTAAATTTCAATTTTTTATACTTTTTTCTTCAATAACTTAATGTTTAAAATTTATTTATTTTTTATTTTTTTCTCTTTTTCAATAATTTGATTTTTTTAAAGAAAAATAAAAATAAAAATAATAATTGTCTTTTAATATATTTTTAATAATAAAAATAAATAAAAATTATTTATTGATGAAAAAAATAAAAATATTTTAATATATTTTTAAAAATATAAATTTATTAATAATAGTAGTTGACAGAAATTAAATAGAAAATTTTCATAAAAAAAAAATTTGAAAGGGCTTTTTTTTTTTTAATCTCAAAAAGGCCTCAAACAAACAAGGCCTAGGGTTAGCGCCCTTAATCTGAACACTACAATAAGCCACTCTTGAATTGGAAGACTCCATTTTCGTATGTGATATTTTCATCCATCCATTGGCAAATCCACTTTGCGCTGTTCCTTCTGGCAATTGCTCGCCGCTCTGAAAGAAAGAGAAAGAGATGAGGCTCCTAACTCACAACATGCTTTCCTCCAATATCAAGGGAGTCTCCAATGGCTTCCCTCTGCGAATCGAGGTAGAGAAAGTGATAGAAAAAGAAGTTGACTGCAACCCTGATTTTCTCATAAACATGTTCGCAAAGATCGAGTGGAAGGCCCTCGTGGATGCGGCAAGAACCATGGGCTACGCTGAACTTCCAGAAGAGGCTGAATCGTCGATGCTTGATTCGGATGAGTTTTTGAGGAAGTTCCACCATGCTCTTTTGGAGCTTCATCTTGAAGAGGGAGCTCTGGTTTGTCCTGAGACGGGTCGTAAGTTCCCAGTGAATAAAGGGATTCCTAATATGCTGCTTCACGAAGATGAGGTTTGAGTACTTTTTCTTTGAAGCTATTATGAGATGTAGATTAGGGTTTTGTATTTGGGAATGGGTTTGGGGTTTTAGATACAGTGTTTTGACAATTTTGAGTTATGAAATCATGAAATCGAACATTGAGAGTATATGAAAATTTCTTTTGGGATGTTCAATCAGTTTCATTATATCTTCCTTTTTATTACTGTTGATTTGATATGTTGAAGAGTTTATTTGTTCTTCATTTTGCAATAGCTATATGTAAGTTCTGATATCTTATATGGCTTTTTTTTCCTTATTTTTTTCCCTTACAATTTGCTCTGACTTATATTCGATCGGTAGATCAGAGTCTGGAGACTACTCTAGAATCATTGAGCTGAAGTCTGTGGTTCTTTACATCATTACATGGCTTACTTCTATGATGCTTTATGTAATCTCTGCATTGGACTTGAGAAGGAAAGTCCCAATTATACAGCTTCTGTTCATTGAATTCTAGGACTTCAATTTTATGGAGTTAAAATAAATAAATCAAATACCCTGTAATAAAATATTGAAGTTTGTTATAGATAATAAAATTCGATAATAAGATAGCGAAGCATAAGTGATGGGGATGCTCAGACATGGGATTCTATATAGGATATTTTCAATTGGTTTGATAGCTCAATATTACTCGAGGATGGAGTATGGAGATTTCTGGAGAGATATTTGGTGATGAGGAAGCTTGAGGTCTAAAGGAAAGAGTAGGCTGAGACGGTGAACTTGGTTGTTCTTTTCTCCAACGCTTAATCCTTTGTTTGGGAGGAGAATTTTTAAGATAATGAAAGGTTTTTTAAGCTTTAAAAATCTTGAAAGTGCAGGCTTTTTAAAAGCAAGTTTTTTGGAGTTGTTTTCTCAAAAAATAAAACATTTAATTTCAACCCATCAAATTTTCTCTTGAAAATCTCTAAAAACCTTAAATGATCTTGTTAAAAACCATGAAAAACTTTACCTTATGAAATTATACTGAAAAAAAAATCTTATTTTGCTCTTCCTCCTTTTAAATAGAGTGCAATCAGATAGAGTGTAAGCTGATTACGTCCATAGGAATAGGTAGCCTGGGCTAGATTCGTTGTTCTGTTCTCTGTGACTATAAGCTGATGACTCTCTTTCCAATTACTCATGAAGGAAAAGTTGGCGGCTGTGTCTATTACATTCGTTTAAATTTTGGTTGGATTACTTTTCCACAATAATCAAAATTAAAAATTCATTTCTTTTTGTTCTTTCAGCACAAGTTAGGTGTAACCTGTCTTTTTAATTTCGTATATTATAGAGGTTTTATTCGGTTCACAAAATGAAATAACTATATTTGCAAGCTTAAAAAGTAAAAGGGTTTAGACACAAAAAGTTCTTTCTCTATATCTCTTTCTCGTTCATGAGATTAGTAGAGCTTGTTTGAGCATGTCTATCGGTTTGTTTGCCCTGCCTTTGGATAGAGTAAAGGCATTGGGTTTTGTTTGCACTTCAGCGATGATTCTCCCTTTTGTAGCCTTGGTGTAGATAGGCTGTGTTAGCTTTGGTTTTTGCAAAAATACTCTACACGGTGAAGGGTTCTCCTTCCACAAATCTAAGTAGTTGGGCGTCTGCTTCGGACAAACCTAATTGAGCCCATCGGCAGGCAAGGGAGATCTCCTCAAAAGAAGATGATAGCGTTGATGTCAAAATGGTGAAATGATGGCCTCTCTATTGCCATAAGGAGACCGAGATTGCTATGATCCTTTGTCTAGAAATGAGAGCTGCTTGAGGAGTTTTTTTCTTCTGTGCTTATGCGTATACTTTCGGAGTGTTGGCTTGCTGATTATAATACGTTGAGTTGTAGAGAGTAGATTATGGTTTTTCCGGCATGAGATGTTTGGTTCCTATATGGTGGCGGCAGTAATAGGGTTTTCATCTCCTTGATTGTTTGGCTAGGTTTCTGTTTAGGGGTTTGGTTGTGTAGGCTAGCTGTGGGTTGGGCTAGGGTTTCCTGCATGACATGTTTGGTTACAAAGCATTTTTGCTAATTTTGCATAGAGGCAATACAGTTAAATAGTCCTATGATATCAGCCATTGTTGAATCTAGTGATTCTAAGTTCAGCCTCCTTATATCCATCCTTTTTTTATATGCCAATTATTTGTGACGTGTATTTTACATGTAACTAAAATTAATTTAAAAAATTAGCATGAAATAAAATTAAGAACACATATTACTTAGATTCAATTTTATTATTATAAAAAAAAATTATTATAAATATGATAGTGGAATATATATATATATATTTAATTTTATTAATTAGTATATATCTTTTGCTAAAAATGATTATCTATATATATTTTTAAAGAGTTGTCATTGTTCAATTATAGTATCAATTGTAGGTAACAGAAAAGGTTTCTAACATATACTATTTTTATTATTAATTATTTTATTTTAACATAATAAAAATTAGTGTTTTATTATATGTTAAAGTTATTTAAAAATAATTAAAATGCTTATATAAGCAAAATATATATTTCATTTTAAATTTTAATTAATTTTGCATTTTATTATTAACAATATTAACTAAAATTTGAAGTATATTCTTCCTTGTGTATTTAACATATCGTATATTATAACCTATATGTCATTACTCCAAAAAACTATAAATGTATTTCTTAAAAAATTCTAAAATTTTAAAAAAAATAACTTGAAACGAATAAAATTAATTTACAATTATACACACTTCTTATTTATATGTTTATATAATAAAATTTAAATTAAGATTTTAGATTAGTGGTGTTTAACTTAATTATAAAGACATGTAATTATTGAAATTTTTTTAATACATTTAAATTCATTAATTATATTATTTTTATATTATTAAAAGTAAAAAAAAAAAACATTGAATAAATTAAAAACAAATTTAATTTATCATTCATTGCTAAAAATTATTATTGTGCATTAATACTCTCTGTTTTTTGTTGCTAAATGGTTGTTGGTCGCTAAATTTTATTTAGCATCTAAATACCGTCAATAAAAATATTTAAAAACAATTTTTTATTTTGATTTATTATTTCCAATTATACTGAGGACGCATTTGGTCGAGTCGGTTCAAATGAGTCGGTTCAGTTCAAAATTAAATTGAACTGAATAAATTAAAAATTAAAATTTTAATATTTATGAAAATCGAATTGATTTTAATCAGAAATCGAATCAAACTGATTTGATTTGATCTAATTCAATTCGATTTGATCATTTTGAACTTTAATAAATTTTTTATTTTTTTAATTTATTTTTAGTATTTTAAAATTTAATTGAAATATTCTAATTTTAATATAATATAATTTCTTTATATTATTAAAAATAATATATTATTATTACTAATCAAATTAATTTTTTTGATTTTTTTCTAATTAAAATCAAATCGAATCGAAATAATTAAAATTTTTAAAATTAAAAATTAAATTAAACTGAAGTGAACAAAATTTACGATTTGAATTTTTAAATTAATTTAATTCGATCAATTTTTTTAATTTGAACTAAATACGACATATTTTTAATTATATATATATATATGAATTCATTTTTAAGAATCACTTTAATCATATTAATGAATAATATATCATTTAAATTGATAAGAATAATAATAATGATTATTGAAAATTCAATTATTTTAGAGTAGAATTGAAATCCTTTATATAAGTAGGAATTTTATTTTGGTACGTCATTTTTGAGCTTATCTCTTCATATTTAAATAAACTAATTCATTGGGGCTGCATTATTCAACAGTCAGAGATCCACAGGGTACAAAGTAGAAACTAGAAACTCGACTCTGACAGGAGTGGGTTTAAGTTCTGTATTATCTTTTTGTTTTGATGACCAAGCGACGGTGACATGGGTAAAGAAGCAAAAACTGAATCCAGTTAGTTGTAAATTGCTAAGGAACCCACAAAAAATTAATTAAATTCAAGTAGAAAACAAGCTGAGCAAGAAAATTCCCAGTTGATCTTGAAAGCAATGGCAACCAAAGGAAAATTCTACCAAATAAATTGGAAAAGAGTAAATTCTAGAGACTAGATAAATTTTATGGTAAAACTGTTATATAAATTTGTAAATAGATTAATGAACTTAAATTATGATAACTCACTAATAGATTTTTTTTAAAAAATATAATCACTTTTATATAAATATTTTACTTTTATTTATTTATTATATTTATATAATTTAATCATTTTATTATCTAATTTTTGCAACGATAAAATATCACTCTCAAAAATTGTAAACCTGGCAATTTCTTTTAGTGAAATCTACTTTCATGAGCACTTTTTTGAAAAACAAGATAAAAAGTCATATAATGACAGGGCCCAAAAAATTTTAAAAAAAAATTCTATAGAAGGTCTATATAAAAGAATTTTACAATTCAAAACTCGTACGATTTGATACTAGATCTGCTATATCTTTTTTGGAAAAACAATGACAATCTAAAACTTGAACTACTAGAGATTTAAGAATCTCTAACAATAATAACCTTTTCGGCCATCAAAACCATATTAAAGAGCATGGAGAAGAAAAAACACAGGCTGATTATATCTCTCAAAAACAAAGGGCCATCCATGCAGTCTCATTCTAGTCATTCTCTTTTTAATCTCCGGAACACTCTAAATAGTTTCAGATCTGTGCCAAAAGGCTACAGGAAAACTAAAGAGTATAGAGAAATCATCAACCAAAGGAGCCATATCAGAGTCAAAAAGAGAAGACGAAAAAAAGAGACATGCACAACTAGACTTGGGAAGAACGGCTGGACTAGGAGTCCCGAAAGAGAAAAGATGTCTCCTGCAATCATCTCTAGACCCACCACTCGAATCTGTGAAGCTGCCACCCAAACTAAACTCCCAGTACAAGAGTTAAAGGGGTTTGGTTTGGAAGTTAACTCCACCTGCACCACACTACAACCACCAAAGATAAAAACAGAAATCAGATGGAATCTCCACATATAAGCTCTACTTGCTTACAAAATCAAAAGATAAAAAAAAACAAAACACAATACCTATTTATAACCTCTCCCAGACGAAGAGGAGAAAAATCACATTTGAGTAAGGACGGAAGGGTCCGGCTCAGTGGAAATATAAATGACCACAAAAACTAATAAAAAAATTACCTCTGTGCTTCACGAAAGAAAAAAAAAGAATAATTTTTATTTAGACTAGTTCAATATATTCTCAATTCCATTAATTATATATATATATAATCGCAAATCAATTCTTTGAATACTGTAATAAGTCTAATTTGATTTTTTAAATTAAATCTTGAAGTTTGTATTTTAATCTAACTAAAATGAAATATTATTTTCTTAATACAATATTATGTTACCACTTAGTATTCTTATTTTTTTTATTTTTATATTTATATTATAAAATTACAAATATAATATTTTATTATTAAAAATAACATTTTATTCGATCAAATTTTATTTGGGTTCAGATTTTAAATTTTCAACAACATTGAATTTAACTTTATGTAGATTTTAAAGAAACATTGGTTAAGGACACCCTGATTACCAAATAAAAAAGAAACATTCAAGAGTTGATTTATACTTTTTTCACCTTTTTTTTTCTATTTTTATTTTAAAGTTTAAATGCATTTATTTTATTCATTTTCTTTTCGTAAAAGTAATTTTATTCTAACAAGTTTAGTCATTCTATTTATTTATTGAATTTGTAAGCAATAGAATAACTTATTAGTATCAAAATAACTTTTATAGCATTTTATGATTTAAATTTTTGCACTATTTACTATTTTTAGAATAATATTGTTAACGGTATTATTTATGCTAATGTTAATATGCCATGTTAATAATTTTTCAGTGTAAAAAGTTAAAAATATATATTTTTAAATTATCAATAAAATAAGTTTTCATCTTTAATAATAATAGTATGAAATTTTAAAATACATAAAAAAAGAAAAGAAAGAGAAAGGGAGAGAGGGATAGAGAGACATGTTGGGAATTTTGTGATGATTTTGATTATCCTTGCTTTTGAGATGAGGTCGAAGATTTTTTTGATATCGGAGTATGATAAGATCTATTAGGTCATTTTCAACACTACGCCAAATTTCATTTTAGCGTTGGAGATGGCCCTCCAATGCAGCGCCAAAATTTAACGGAATTTTGACGCTGCGTAATGTCACGCCAAATATGACATAACAATGTAGCAACGCTATTTTTTTTTTTTTTAAATTTATAATATAATTTAAAATTTATATATTTTTTTTATTTTTTTTTAATTTATAATATAATTTAAAATTTATATATATTTTCAATTAAGTTTAATTTTTTTTCTCTCATAATTTATTATATTTTTAATTTATTTTATATTTTTATAATTATTGAAATTTAATTTAAATTAATATATTCATAATTATAAATAATATTTATAATAAATTAATTTATTTGATATAATAATAAAGAAAGAGAAAAATATAAATATAATATTTTTTTGGTATTAAAAATGATGCAGAATAGTGTAAAAAAATACCATGAAAGAATGAAAATGTTATAAGTTGATTTTTTGTTTAAATATTGATATTTGATATTGGATATAAGAGTATGATAGGATTTATTTTGTTATTCATTTTAAAGGTAAAATTAAATTTTAAATTTTAAATTTTTTATTTAATTTTAATAAAAAGATAAAAAATTACTTTATTGATAGAAAAAAATTTTAATGAATTTTTAAAAATATAAAATTATTTTATTAATGATAGTAATACTGAAAAATATATTAAATTTTTCAGTAAAAAATTATAATTATGGTCGCAAGAAATCATAAAAAACACGTGTATGTTGGATCTATTGGTAAATACACACGGATAACGAAAATGACTCAGCATCCACGAGTCGGTCCCCACGTATCCTTCCATACGCATGGCCCACCACCCACTTTCCTCATCCCACTCAAATTACTCGCCGATTTTGAGTGGGGAGGGGAGATTTTATATAAATGAGATGAAATGATAAATTAATTATAAAATAGTAGTTGAATTAAAAAAAAAACTATACTAAAATTTTTTGTTTATTTAATTTATTAATTTAATTATAATTAATATATATAATTAAACGAAAAAATTTATATATGAGGAATATAATACATGTGTAAATTATATTTAATTCGAATTTAATTAATATTTTTAATATTTAATTAATTTTAAATTTGACTTATCTAATGTTAAATTATTGGACTCATTCATGATTATGTTGTTTTTATTTCAATAATACTATATTAGAAAAATTATTATTTATTTATAGAGAAATTTATTAATTTATTTTTTAATTTTAAAAAATATATTAAAATACTTTAATATTTTAAAAAATTATTAATTAATTTTTTTATTAATTTTAATTATTAAGTATTAAAAAAATTTAAAATGTTTTAAATATGAAAAGATTAATTAATAAATTTTTAAAAAATTTAAATAATTAATTAATAAATTTTTTAAAATTATAAAGACTAAATAATAAAATATTTAACTAGTAAAATTAATAAAAAATTAATTAATGTATTTTTTATTTTTTAAAATATTAAAATATTTTAATATATTTTTTAAAATTGAGAAAAAATTAATTAATAATAATTTTTTTATGTTTTATAAATATAACGTATAAAAAATATAATTTTCATCTGTTATTAATAAATAATTTAACATTTTTACTTATTATTAAAATATTAAAATTTTTACTTTCAAAGTAGAATATATAAAGAATCTATACACAGTATCATAAAAAGCATCTATATTTAGTTAAAAATATATAAAAATGAATTTGGATAATATAAATATCCAAATCATGAAACTTAAATTATATTTAAAATTGTAAACTTAATAAAATTATATTAACTTTTATTTTTTTAAAAAAATATGATAAAATTTATTAATTGATTCGTTAATTTTTAAAAATATATTAAAATATTTTATTATTTAATTTTATATTTTTTAAAAAAATTATAAATCAATTTTTGAATTTTATAAAAATTTTATTAATTAATTTTTAGAATATTTTAAATATTTTTTATAATATATAATTGTTAAAGAAAAAATTAATTAGTAAATTTTTAAAAAAATTATTTTTTTAAATTAGATAGTAAATTAGTGAGCTTAATATAATATACAAATTAAATAATATTTTTTTTAATTAAAAATTTAATTGGATTGAAAAATTTTATATCTAAAATAAAATACCAGAACTGTTGCCTTCTCCGATTGCGCATGATTCTGCAATAAAGCAATTGCAATGTCACACAGTGCGGTGCCCACTGCCCGTTCCACCACATTTCGTTGGTCTCCACTAACGAAAATAATATGAGAGAGAGAGTGAAAGATGAAAATGCCGTCTTCTTTGATGAGCCTATAAATATTTGAAAAAGACACTTGTCGCGAATAAAAAACGCAGCTCTCTGTTGCCCCCTTAGCTCCACTGTTGGCCAGAGAGTCCTTTACTTTGCAGGGAAATATATAACCTTGAACTACTGTATGCTGCATAGGCAGGCCCATAGAGAGAGAGGTACTGATGGATACTTACACGGTGCATCTGGCCATGGCCGCGCTGGTAGGAGCTTCGCTTGTGGCTGTATCGGCGTATTATATGCACCGGAAAACCCTAACTCAGTTGCTGGAGTTTACCAAGACGGTTGAGAGAGAAAGAGAGAGGGAGAGGGATGAAAACTCTGATGGAGAATCGCCGCAGCATGTGAAGAAACGCCGTAGCTATGCCCCGAGGAAAGGAGGCGGCTACTATCGCCGTGGCTCTGCGTCGCTGCCGGATGTCACGGCCTTTTCTCGTGGCAGTGGAGGAGTCGATGAAGAGGAGAAGCAGAATGGTATTCTGCATGTTGATGGGATTCCCCCTGGGTTGCCTAGGTTGCATACGCTGCCTGAAGGTATGGCTACCGGAGTAATAGAACTCGTCTTGAATTGACGCTTGACGGCTATGATATTTATATCAATTGAAAATTTTATAGTCAAATTTATGAAGACATTGTTTTAGGAAAGTTTTTATGATTTAATTAGGCGCCAAGTTGAATATTTATTCTAAATTGCTAGTGATGGGGATCTGGAGTTCTAGGAAGAAGCTAGTTTTACTTGGGTATTCGGATTTCTGCAGTGTGACGCACCAAATTGCAGGTCCTGGTTCTCCAGTTTATTGGAATTTTGTTAGCATGCTTGCTGAGGTAAATGATGTTGGGACCTCAATGATATCACCAGCTTTCATATACTTCCTTCGGTTTTTTTTTTCCAGAAAAAAAGAATATGATTTTTTTTTTTTCTAAAAAAAATTAGACTTGGGTAGTTGTCCAAGTCTTTAAGGTAGAACTACCGTTCTTTATTGGAGTATGTATGAACCAAATAAGAGGATTTTGAGGAACCTAAAGTTAGTGATAGATGGATATTCAGAAGACAATTAGTTCCAACTTTCAAAGTGAAGATCCTCCTTATTCTTTTATGGCTTTCTTATCGACTCAATAATTGATTTCTCCACCAATACATGAACTTGTTTGCACTTGTTCCTCTTTGTGTCTTTCAATAATTCATAGTACCTCATAAACTTGCCATCTTGGAAAAGGGTACTAACACTAGCTTAGAGGCTCCTATACTAATTAACCTGGGATAATACTTATTCTTCCTTTTTTCTTGGTTTCTTCTTGTAATTTGGAAATTGCAATCTTGTTTGGCTCATTAAATATAATGTCGTTCTGTTCCAGGGAAAGCTGCTAGCCATGTCAAGAGACCTGGAAGTCTTATTAGACCAACTTCCCCAAAATCTCCTGTTCCTAGTGCTAGTGCCTTTGAGAGTATGGATGGATCAGATGAAGATGATAATATGAATGACAATGCTAAGCTAGACACGACCTATCTCCATACCAATGGAATTGCTGTGAGTTTTTTATGTGCATATGGATGTGTGTTCCTTACTTTGTACCATGAGTATATCCCTCCTCATTTCAGTGAGAAATCTCTCTCTCTCTCTCTCTCTCTCTCTCTCTCTCTCCTTCTCACTCATACACACGTGTCAAAAGTAGTGGTCAATTTTGGCAGGAGTTATTTGTTACTTTATATTGGTTTGTTGTACATTTTCATGGATCTGTAAGGTAACTTTTTAGCTCCCATGTCCAGGGTCCTGAGTCTAAAGGCCTATTTGAGAATTTGCCAGAACACGCTAATGCCAATGGGGAGCAAATTCCTATACCTGCTTCAAGCATGATTCGATCCCACAGTATCTCTGGTGACTTGCATGGGGTACAGCCTGATCCTATTGCAGCTGATATTCTTAGAAAAGAGCCAGAACAAGAAACTTTTGCTAGGCTTAAAATTTCCCCTACCGGTATTTAATGCATCGTCTCTACTTTATTGTAATTATGGCAACCTGCAAACAGTTTCTTCATTAATGTGCATTATCATATATTTGAAGATCTAAGCATAGCTTGCTTCATGTATTATGAATATCAGTGTATATTTTTTTTCGTGATAATATCATGTAATGCAAGTTGCAATATAACAAATGCAGGTCATATAGAAAGTTTAGTTGTGATAAGGCTGCTATTTGCATGGAGTCTATTAGAAAGAATATACGGTCATAATTTTTTTAAAAAGAATAATTTTGTAAGAATAATTTTGTATGTTGTGTGCCCACGAACAGAGATTTATTAGGTCTTCAAATACATTGAACCAATCATTACTTGTAAGTTGTAAGTTTGCAAGTGAAAGGATTCTATTAGGACGTCAGTGCTCATTTAACATCAACAATTGGTCTTTTTTCTTTTCCTTATTGAGGATTGATGCATGCCTCTGTGGTTTAAGCTAAGAATTTGATCTTTTTCTTTTCTTCTCATCCCCTCTCTCCATTTCTTGATGTATAATTTTAAACAGAGGTACCATCTCCTGATGAAGTGGAGTCCTATATAGTTCTTCAAGAATGCCTTGAAATGCGAAAAAGATATTTATTTAAGGAAGCAATTGCTCCATGGGAAAAAGAAGTTATTTCTGACCCCAGTACACCAAAACCTAATCCAGAGCCATTCTTCTATGCTCCGGAGGGAAAGTCTGATGTGAGTATTTATTTGATTCTGTTACTTTGTGGAGTTACTACCCTAGATTACTACTACTACTACTAATTATTATTATTATTCTTATTATTCTCTTCTCTTCATATTATGCTTTTTCCCAGCATTATTTTGAGATGCAAGATGGAGTCATCCATGTGTATGCAAATAAAGACTGTAAGCCAAGAAATTCAG
Source organism: Manihot esculenta (assembly GCF_001659605.2). Classification (NCBI taxonomy): domain Eukaryota; kingdom Viridiplantae; phylum Streptophyta; class Magnoliopsida; order Malpighiales; family Euphorbiaceae; genus Manihot; species Manihot esculenta. Next base: position 31,759,128 of record NC_035168.2, on the reverse strand, counting down.
TATCTGTTCCTTGTTCTTGAATTTTTGCAGCTAAGGGAGAACTCTTTCCCGTTTCTGAAGTTATTGTCTTTTTGCAGCTAAGGAAGAACTCTTTCCTGTTGCTGATGCAACAAACTTCTTCACTGATTTGCATCACATACTTCGAGTTATTGCGGCTGGGAATATCAGAACTTTATGCCATCATCGGCTTAATCTTCTAGAACAAGTATATGATAGCTGCTACTTATTAAAGCACAAGCTTGTTTGTTATGCTGGATAGACTACTAAACTCTGGCGTTCTGCTTACTATTCAGAAATTCAACCTTCATTTGATGCTTAATGCGGATAGGGAGTTTCTTGCTCAGAAAAGTGCTCCTCATCGTGACTTCTATAATGTCAGGAAAGTGGATACACATGTTCATCATTCAGCGTGCATGAACCAAAAACATCTTTTAAGGTTTATTAAGTCAAAATTGAGGAAAGAGCCTGATGAGGTAAATTATTGAATTCTTATGTGTTGGGAGTTATGCATGGCCAAAAGTTCTTGCTGATTTAACTAAAATTCTAAATTGTATGCATGAACAGTTGAATAAACAATAGATTGTATATTTGTGTTTTGTTAAATGTGCAAGACATCTTTAGTGACTTGAAGTTTATGTGCCACTTCAAGGTTGTGATATTTCGGGATGGGACTTACCTGACTTTAAAGGAAGTGTTTGAGAGCTTGGATTTGACTGGGTTAGTGTTGACAGCCTGTATTTGACTTTGTTATGATTTTTTTTTTTTTGTTGTTTTTGTTTTACATCAAAAGCGGTTTGGTTAGACACTTATTTGTCCAAGCAGGTCTGACCTTAATGTTGACCTTTTGGATGTTCATGCTGACAAGAGCACATTTCATCGCTTTGATAAATTCAACCTTAAGTACAATCCTTGTGGTCAGAGTAGGCTAAGGGAGATTTTCCTTAAACAGGACAATCTTATCCAAGGTATATCTTTATTGTTTCTTATTTGGTGCTATTGGGTTAGATGCTGAAGCCAACCTTATTAGCGATCTCTTATGAATTGACTAAATTTTCTGTAAGAATTGATGAAAATTTTCCTTAATGCATGGAATGTCTCATTGAAGAAGGATCTCATATTTATGAGAAAATCAAGAGATTGATTAACAAAATCTTATGAATGATTTATGATTTATTAATGACATTTACATGCATCTTCCACTGTAAATATGAACTTCTATCTACTATGTAAAATATAGAGTGAAGTGAATAAAGTTAAAAACATAGTCATTCCACTTCTCTTTCCTTCCTTCTTCTCTTTCTAAAAACTTAACATGGTAGCAGGGCCCATTTTGGCTATAGTCCTTGTTCTCTCTTGCTTCCTCCTAAAAATTCTGAGCCTCTTTTTTTTATTCTTCTCTTCTTCTTCTTCATGATTTCGCAGCTATAGGTTTGAGTATCAAAGTTAATTTTTCTCCTTTGGGTTTGAGTCCGAAAGCTGTAACAGGGTTAAGGGTTTGAGTCCTTGCTCTACTTTGTTCCTTCCCTTCTCTCTATTTCTCTGGTTACCCGCTACTATTTTGACTGTCGCTTAGTGGTTCTATCACCATCAGCAGCCTCTGCCAATTGAATCAACTTCAGCAAAGCCTCTTCTGGTCCTTGGGTCCCTTGATTTCTTAAATCTTTTAACTACAGCTTCAGCAATTTGGTCTATTTGGATCATATTTCTGTTGGACCTGCTTGTTTACTTGACTTGCCATTGGATAATTCCACTTGCTAGCTTAAAAAAGGGAAGCTTGATGTATCCATGACTTCATCAAAAGAATGCAAGGGGTATTATCAAATTAATGAGGTTTTTCCTTAAAGCATGAGATATATCACATTGAAGGATCTCATGATCATGAGAAAACCAAGAGATTGGTTTTATGAGTGATTTAAAATTTATTAATAATATTCGATTTATATTATGTTCTTCCACTATAAATAGGAGTTCTATGTCTTATGTAAAATATAGAGTAAGGTGAAGTAATAATGTAGTCATGTTATGTTTCATGTCTTCTCTTTCCTTTCTTCCTTCTTCCTCTCTTTGTAAAAACTTAATATTTGCAGAAGTGTTAGAGAACTTGTTTTTATTTGCATGCATGTTTCTCCTTAGGGCTAGATGGTCATCCGTGTCATGGCATTTTCATTTACTTCACTGTTACTGATGTGTAAGCTTCTTTTCTTCTTTAACAGTCACATTTTCTGCGTTTGTGGTCCATGGATGAGCAGGTCGTTTCTTGGCTGAGCTGACAAAAGAAGTGTTTTCTGATCTTGCTGCAAGTAAATATCAGGTGCTTCTTGTCCCATTCATATATGATTTTTATACATGTATATCAATTCTATTTTCCTTGAACTGTCATTGTCTTGGATTTTCTGCTCAACATTTGCAAGCTTTTAGATGCACATCATGAGATTTTCTTTTCCTCCATTTTGTATTGCTTCTTCCATTTTTGGTTTTTCCATTACCAGGGCCAGGGGGCTAACATTCTCTGCATGATTCTTAGTTTCTTTTTGGCACAAAGTTCAAAAGATATTCTGACATTTACTTGTTTGTCAACTTAAGAGTTTGCTTTTGTTAATTCATTTTTCGGATAAGAGAGAGGCAAATGGCATGTTACAAGAATTTGCTATGAAAGTCTGAATGTACATATGGGAGGGTTCTGCATCTTTTATTAGGATATGAGTTCTCGATTAATATTCACTAGCATCCATTCGTCATACTTGATTTTAGTGTGAAAGTTGAAATAAGTGTAAACATGTTCCACTTGTGGCTTGCTGCATGAGATTCAACTGCCTTCTTGTTTTGTGAATTTGATGACTCTTGTAATCTAACAGTGTCACAAAAGCATAGAAGTCTGTTTGGTATTACTGTTAGGGTTGTTGCTGGGAAAAACACTTCTTTAAATATGTTAGTTAGAAAGTATTATAAATGATTGAAAATTAAATTTGATCAGTTTTAGTCATAAAAGCAGTAAAATAATAAAACAGCTTTTCAAACTATTGTTTTTCAACAGCATCTAGAATTGGGGGAGAGGGGTTCGTGAAAAGCAGTTTTGGCCTTCAAACCACAATGTAAAACAGGCACTAAAAGAAGCTTTTCTGGGGTTTGTTAAGAAAGTATTTTCTTAGAGGGACTGAGGTTTTTCCTCCTTTTGTGTGTGAGAATGGATTCGATTTGGTTATTATCTTACAAAAAGTTTGAACCTCATGCTACTTTTTCGATATTCAGTAAAATCTATGAAAGAATTTATGTTTGCCATCTATATTACGCTTTTTGTGTGCACTCGAGTGTCATTTTCATCTGTGGAAGTTTGACAACCATTATTTATGCCTGATATACAATTTTGTTGCTGTAGATGGCTGAATATCGATTATCAATATATGGCCGGAAGCAAAGTGAATGGGACCAATTAGCTAGCTGGATAGTGAACAATGAATTGTACAGTGAGAATGTGGTTTGGTTAATTCAGGTAGCAGCAACAGTCTGTTTAAACTCTTACAGAAGTTAGCTGTATGATTAATTTTGTTAATTTTTTTTCTGCACTTGATATTATCTGCAAGTATGGGCATGCATATGGTGAAATCAACACGGGTTCTTTCACCTGTTTTATTCCTATTGTGTAATATCTTGGTCTCTTTGCAGCTTCCAAGACTGTACAATGTGTACAAGGAAATGGGGATTGTGACCTCATTCCAGAACATTCTTGACAATATCTTTATTCCACTCTTTGAAGTTACTGTGGATCCCGATTCACATCCACAGCTGCATGTTTTCTTAAAACAGGTTTGCTTTTTTTTATTGACCTGTTATTTTCTGTATCACCTCCCACAGGGTGTAAGACATGGTTTTTTAATGATATTTATATATGCAGTGCTTGCGATCCTATGTTACTACCAAACCAATAGCATCTTAGGACTGGTAGTTGTACAAAGGTAATTAAAATCTTCAATTGTAACAATTAAAAACTTAATTAAATCATTTTGCTTCAAACTGCATATAGTTGTTCACTTTTTAATGCTGCTCGTCTCAGTATCTGTCCATATATTATGTCCTTATTATACTACACCCAGCAAAAATGGAAATTCTAGTACTCATTGTTGAAACTTGTAACAAGCCTTTTTTCCATCATTTGAGTAACTCTACTGTAGAAGCATTGATGATCAAGATCAGGAAATAATCTAAACTGTAACTGGCTATGTTAGTTGATGAGTTTACAATCTGGCAGGATTGTCATTGCATTTAAAATGTTAGCTAGGATTTTTCAGTTGACCAAGTACTTATTAGTGAGCCACACATAATTTTGGTCTTTGGGGCACACTTAAACCTCTCTCCAAGAAAAAATTATTTGACCAGTTGACAGTAGATTCCAAGTCACAATTTTTTCATCTGGCTGAATGATCCAAGTTGACTTTTGTTTAAATTGTCAGGTTGTTGGATTGGATTTGGTTGATGATGAAAGCAAGCCTGAAAGACGCCCCACAAAGCACATGCCTACACCAGCTCAATGGACCAATGTGTTCAATCCTGCATATTCATATTATGTGTACTATTGTTATGCCAACCTATACACATTAAACAAGGTGTGTAGTTACCTAATTACATTTCTATCTGTTACTTATCAAAGACCATTTACTAATATTTCTGAATATTTTTCTTCTGAAGTTGTCAACCACTTTTCCATAATTTTCCTTTTCCTCCCATGGGCTTATGAATTTGATGCAAACATTTACCGGCGAGGCTTCGATGCCCATGAATAAGATATCTTTTAACAATAAAAATTCTCATGAATGACATTGCTGGATGATTGATGTATCATTAACTCACCTATTGCAATCTTGCTTTTCAGCTTCGTGAATCAAAAGGCATGACAACAATCAAATTCCGTCCACATTCTGGAGAGGTATTAATGGAAGCTTCGTACTTGGTATAAATGTTAGATTTTATGGATGCCTCACGTACGTATGATTATCAGGCTGGTGATATTGACCATCTTGCTGCTACATTTCTGACGGCTCATAACATTGCACATGGAATCAATCTGAGAAAGTCTCCTGTACTTCAATATTTATACTATCTAGCACAGGTACAGGAAAAACTGAAGTTTCCATCTCTGACTAATTCTGATATCTGATTGGCAATCATGGACTTCCATCAGATTGGTCTGGCAATGTCTCCTCTGAGCAACAATTCTCTATTTTTAGACTACCATCGGAATCCATTTCCTATGTTCTTCCTCTGTGGTCTCAATGTTTCCCTTTCAACAGATGATCCACTCCAAATTCACCTAACAAAGGAACCTTTGGTGGAAGAATATAGCATAGCTGCTTCTGTGAGTTATCCTTTTATTCAAAGCTGAAAATTTTTAGTTTTTTAAGGTCACAAGATATTAATATCTTTAATACCTTCCCCTAACAGGTATGGAAGTTGAGTTCTTGTGATCTATGTGAAATAGCCCGGAATTCAGTATACCAATCAGGTTTCTCACATGTTCTGAAGGTATGCACTTTGGCCTACCTTGATAGAAGATGCAGGAATTTGGCAAGTGGGGGATATGAGTTTGACCCCACCTGTGGCAATAATAATGAAGATGGGGGTGGTTGGCAATGAACGATGATTGTGGTCCGGTACTGCCAATCTAAATAAACATGGTGCCCTTTCCTGTATGTATAATGAAAAATGCATTAGAAAATAACTACTCTGCTTCTACCATAAAAAAGGACGAGTTATGGAGTGGGGGATAGGGAAACTTGCTGATAAAAATTTATTTCTTGAGAACGGTGAATTATCCTGTGGTAATTATCACAAGATAACTGAATCTTGATTGGAAAGAATGCATGTGACAATCAGTACAATAACTTGCATTCCTATATTCAACTGAGGTGGTTTGGATATTAAATGCTTTATGACTCGGTTTGTAACAGGCTTTTGAATTGTATGTTTTCAGTCACACTGGATTGGGAAAGAGTACTACAAGAGAGAGCCAGATGGAAATGACATTCGCAGGACAAATGTGCCTCACATCCGGGTGGAATTTCGTGATACGGTAATGACCTTTTTTGAGCAATTTTTGATTTGGCTTGTTAGGAGTTTTACTCTTGTGATGTAATGACATCTACATTATGCATGCCAAGCCATGTGAGATAATCCAAAACAATGCTTCCATAGAATTTATCATTCCACATCTCCTCTCTTTTTCTTTGACTTTAACCTTTTTTTTCCATCTCAACAATGTCCAAATGCTCAAAGTCATTATAGAGAACTGAGGTAATGGAACTTTGGTGACACCACTATTTTCAACATAATGCATGCATGTCTCTTGCAGATATGGAGAGAGGAGATGCAACAGGTTTATCTTGGCAAGGCCATTTTCTCCGAGTGGACAAGTAAATAGCAAGGAATTGCTCATATATAATCATAAAGGTAATCTCGTGCTCTAGTTTTACTTGGTCAACTTTCTGTGAAATTGGGGTTTTGATAAAGTGGCATCTCATTAATTGCCAGAGGTGAATAATTTTACATGCTCGTAGAATTTTGAGAAGGGCAGCATGCACTTGATCATACTTATGAGCTCAGAGCTGGTCAGTTCAAAGTTCGAACAATATGCCAAGAGAAAATGAACATGGTTGGAGAATCAAGACCCTATACCTGATAAAATTGCTGATGTTGAGATCTTCCATATCTCAGATGACATGGATTACAGCAACAAAATGCCGACGTTGTGCCTGCTGAAATAACTGAATGTTCAGTGTTGGAACATATAAGCTTAAACTAAAATCCATATTATGTATAACAGAATGAATATTGTGTTGGAAAATAATAGACATGGCAAAAAGGGAGCGATGATCTCTTGCTTCCTTCGTCTTTCTCATCAAATTTTGAATGTATACGAATCTTGCTGGTTATAAGCATGTGGGTGAAGAAGTTCTGTATTGGGTCCCTTTAGCCTTTAGGCAATGAAACTTAAGTTCACCCCTTTCTGTTTCTAGTTAAATATATATATGAGTTTATGGCATCTTAGTAAGGACGAGTATTTGGTTGATTCGGTTTAAAATCAAATTAAATTGAATAAATTAAAAATTGAAATTTTAATATTTATAAAAGTTGAATTAAATCGATTTTGATCAGAAATTAAATTAAATTGAATCGGTTTGATTCGATTTGATTTGATTTGATCGATTTGAATTTTTAATAAATTTTTTATTTTTTATATTTAATATTTTAAAATTTAATTAAAATGTTTTAATCTGAATTAATTTTTTAATATTATTAAAAATAATATATTATTATCACTAATCGATTTGATTTTTTTTTTCTGATCAAAATTGAATCGAATTGAAATAACTGAAATTTTTAAAATTAAAAATCAAATTCAACTGAAATAATAAAAAAATAAAATTAAATTCTTAGTTAGAGTTTATGCTTTAGATCCAAAATTTAATATAATTTGAGTTTACAAAACGTTCAGTATCACTGAAATATCTTGTTAGAGTTTATGCTTCAGGTTGTTACTGGTAATTAAGCGTTCGAAGTTGGCATGCTTATGGAATCAGATTTCTCGAGTTGAGTGAAGGTTCTAAATAAACAAAAACTATTGTATTTGTCGCCATAGCGTGAGATATTTCTTTTAAGTACGTGCGAGTATGCACTCTGGTTTGCTCTTGCCTTCTTGGCCTTCACCGAGATTGAAAGGGCCGGACACCGGTAGCGATGGAAAATTCATATATCCATTTTGTAATAAGGTGGGTGAAACACGATTGAGACGGTGGCCACTTAGCAGTTTTGATGTCGGGTTGTATATGTACCTCTTCATATTGCTCGCAGATGCATCGGCTCATAATGCAACTATTTCTGATACTTTTAACTTATGAAAGCTGAGGAGAAAACCGGGCTTTTTATCAATTTAGGAGCGGAAGAGTTTTTATTTGTGTATTTAGGGTTGGGATATAAATATTTGCGGATTTAGGGTTGGGATGCCAGACGGCAGCCAAAAAGCTTGCTTGATGCCTGTTTGATAGGGCCAGAGTTTGGCGCCACTTAAATGGCGCCAGACCATTATTTATTTATTTTTTATTTTTTTTATTTTTTAGAATGGCCCGGCGCCACTCACAACGACGACGCCATGCCATTATTATTATTTTTATTTTTAAGAATGGCCGGCGTGTAACTGAGTGGTGCCGGGCCTTGATTTTTTTTTAATTATTAAAATATTATAATTATATTAATTAATTAATATATTATTTTTATGTTATATTAATATAATAATTATATTTATTTATTAAAATAAATTTTTTATAATATATTTTATTAATTTTAATATATTTTTATAATAATATTCTAATTAAATAATATTAATTATAAATTTATTTAACTATTATTAAATATATATACAAAAAAGACTGAATTAAATAATTAATAATAAATAAATAAATTAATTAATTAATATAAATATTTAAATTTATATTTAAATTTATAAAAATTAAATTTATTTTTATTTTACTTTCATTCATATATAATCACAGAATTCTAATATTTTAGGGAGTTATGAAATATAATATAATAAATTTATTGTAATAAAAAATATAATATAAAAAATTTATTATAATAAAAAATATAATATAAAAAATTTAATTATTATATAAAAAATATAATATAAATAAAATTATTAAATTAACATTATATAAAAATAATATATTAATTCATTAATATAATTATAATATTTTAATAAAAAAAAATTAAATCATGACATGACCTCTTACAAATAAAATAAAAAAAAATAATGAAAGAAATAAATAATAGCTTAGAGTGGCGCAATGTATTTATTTTTTTAATTATTAATATATTTTAATAAAATATTTATATTATATTAATTTAATAATATTATTTATATTATATTTTTATAATTTTAATATATTAATATTTAATAAATTATAAAATTAATATTATGTTGTGATTAGAGATATAAAAATAATTCGGTTGCGATTAGATATATAAAAATAATTTAATAATATTATATATATATTTATTCAATATTTTTTATTATTTTAATAAATTAATACAGTAATATTATTTTATTATTTTAATAAATTAATACAGTAATACTGTAATTAAATAGTATCAGTGATTTTTTAATCGCATTATATTATTGTTTTATAACTCTAAAAATTACTAAAATCAATTATAAATAATTATCATATTTTATAAAAATATTTTTAATATATAAAATTACTATAAAAATTAATAACAAACAGAGTATACATAAAAATATTTAAAATTATAATATTATTATTATATAAAAATATTGAATTATTTATAATTTATCAAAAAAAATAAATAAATAAATTAATTTAATTGCATGATAAATTAATTAATAATATAATTTTATTTTATTTAAATATTAATATATATTTTATATATTAATATTTAATATATTTTATTATTAATATTTAAACTAAAAATATTACTGACTCTATATAATTCAGTATTATAAAATTAATATTATTATATAATTATATATATTATCATAAAATTAATATTATTCTGTGATTATGTGCGACTACACAATAGCAGTCTAATAAAAATAAATTTAATTTTTATAATTTTAAATATTTATATTAATTAATTAATTAATTAATTTATTAATTATTTAATTCAGTATTTTTATATATATTTAATAAAATATTATTTTAATAAAATTAATAAAAACTATTATAAAATATTATTATAATAAAAAATATAATATAAAAATAATATATTAATTAATTAATATAATTATAATATTTTAATAATTAAAAAAATTTTAAAAAAATTATGGCATGGCGCCACTCACAATGATATTATGCCATTATTTTTTTTAATTTATTTTTAAGAATGGCTTGACGTTATATTATGCCATTATTTTTTTTAATTTATTTTTAAGAATGGCTTGGCGTTATTGTAAATGGCCCAAGCCATTTTAAAAAATAAAAAAATAAAAAAATAATTAAATAATGGCCTAGCATCAAACAGACGTGAAGCAAGCCATCCCAACCCAATCCCTAAATATTTCTATCCCAATTCTAAATACACAAATAAAAACTCTTACATCCCTAAATTGACAAAAAGACAGGAGAAAACCCTCATAACTCAGTTTGATGACCCATCACCATGGAACAATTATCAGACCAACGACGAAATATAATCTCCAACTTTGCAGGAAGAGAAGCCACCAAGTTGAGCAGGTATTCCTAATTTAATTTCTACTGCTATATCTTTTTTTAATAACACCATCCGTCAAAGACTCGACATCATTGTTCTTCCCAAAGAACTCTGTAAATTCCATGTCAGGACCCATAAAGTACCCATACAACATCCCAGATATTATTAGATACACAAGAAGAGGGCTGCTAGAGCTTAGAGTTTATCTTGATCTTAAGTTGCAACTAACAAGTTCACAAAGCAGTAAGCGTGCATTACGACAAAAAGCAGCTGAAAAAAGATTACCCATCCGCAAGAAAACACATCATGGGATTCTATCATACAACTTTTATCCGTGGTTTGATATAATTTATTTTATAAGAAAAAAAATAATAAAAAAATAATTAAAAAAAATCAACTTGCCAAATTTTTGATTCTAAACGGAGGCTTTTTAGGAAGCTCATGGCCAGCACACTAGCAGAAATATTTGTTTTTGCAGTTGTTTTATGCCTTGTTCGCTGTGGCTAAGGTGTTGTCTGATTATTATGGCACTACTGTTGTGGTGGTGCCACCAATATACCTTGGAGTGCTAATGGCTGTGAAGGTAGTAAAAAAAATATAGATTCAGAAATTGTATAGCAAAGAAAACAAGAAAAGAAAAAGTGGAATTTCAAGTAGCATCCCCCACCCCCCAAAAGGAAAAAAGTGCTCCTGAAATAAGTGAAAGGTAATAGAATCGATTAAATTCAAACTACTTAAAACTGAACCAAATCTGAATCCTCCTAGCTTATGTACATCAACCTCTTTCAGGCTTGACAAAAAGAGCTCTCATTTCTCAATTACATTTATTTGTGAGAAGTTTATTCCACAACCGTAGCAACCAAGTGGTTAAAACAGGCCTGCATAGGGACTTTCCTTCGTCCACTTCAAATTATTTCCCCATTGTATTGCACCCAACGCCCCGTCATGATAGATATCCGTCACCTACAAATTTGATTTGGTGGAGCATTTTCCATTTTCACCAGAGTGCAGTCCTTCAGGAAGACGTAACCTGACAGACTGAAATCAGGCAAACACCAAGGTCGACCGTTTCGTGTGATCTCATTCCAATCAATTTTATGTATCAAATTTTGAATATAATAGCGCGTTGTCCGTCTTTTGCCCGAATGCTGTGGGACTAGCGACGGCTTTAATCCCAAATCGCCCAGCTATCCTTGTGTTTTGGATATAATGGTCTCCCGAGCATTGTTCAATCTATGGACAAATGACTGAAGCCTAATCCTCGATGCCTTGTTGACATTCCCAAGTGATATTCATCCACTTAAAGAGTCATTCTACTATTAGTTAATACAACTTGTCAAAACTAAGAGAAACAATTATAATACCTTAAATACCCTCATAAAGTAAAGAGGAGAGAACTCCCTCTTGTTAGCATCACCCTTCCACAACAGCAGCTACTCTCATTCTTTCAACCATCTGAAACGTTTTCTCTCTCCATGTCAACCGTATCAGCATCAAGTGAGAATAGTAGGAATAACGATGGAAGATTTTAAACACTCACTAGGAATGAGGATTTACGAGTTTGAAGACAACCTTCAAAGTGCAATGCCAGAACCAATTCTTCCTTCCATGGAATCTCAAGCCTGAATTGAGATATACAAAGAGCGTGACCAACTCCATGATCAGCTTACATGTGGTTCCTAAAAAAATTATAAATAAAAAGAAGGCTGGTTCAATGGTCAATTGCTCGGCTTATGAGCAACAAAATTCAAAAGGTAGCTTCGCGATCACTGTCCCAAGCTTATCAGGAAAGGTGACAAGCGCAAGCCTGATTCAACTTCTATTGGATTAACAATAGCGAAACACAGGTCTGACACTCCAACGGCAAGAACACTAAGGCAATAAAGAAAACCTACCTTGGTTCCATTGACAATAATTCTTTCCTGAAATTCAGGGCGCGGGAGTCGGACATTGAGAAATTGAATTGTGGAAGTCGAAAAATTCTTCCCACTCTCACAAATGGTATGCTGGAACAAATCAGGGTAAGAGAATAAATGGAAGATTGATTGCTTGCCAACATTTAAGTCGTGAGTCTGCCAAGGTGTTAACTATTGGGGTTCTTTTGTCTATTTTTTCCCCAATCTGATTTGGGAATTTATTTTAAGTGTGGGTAATTAAGTCTTTCTGCAGCAATAATAATTAATTTGCTCAGCTTCTCAACATAATGCACAGATAAACTTCATATATTCCAAGGCCATGTTTTTTTTTTTGCCAAAGGCCATATGGGGACTAGCTCAAACCAAGAATTTTATTATATAATTCGTTAGTTGACTGACTAGAATTGTCCGTACAAGCTCGTAATTACAAACCTTTCTAGTTTCCAGCTGCCATTGTAACGGGGAACATAAGGTGTAAAAGATAATGACCACCCCATCATCTCTGGTTCTTGAAGGACTGCAGAAAATATCACATTCTATTAGAGGGGAAAATAAAAACCCTTCCGCTGTCAGAAATAGAACCATTATACATCACTATCTCACCTCCATGTTCTTGGCGATATCTTTCACCTGCTCAGCAAGTTCTTGCTTTTTTTTCTCAGCTGTATTAACAAGCCATTGCAATCCAACATCAGTTCAAAGAGCAACTGTGATTTGAAATGCAACTCCAAACTGCGCACATGTAAGCATACATACCAATGTTTGAAATATCCTCAATCTTCCTAGAAGTTCTCACAGCGAACCTCTGAAATGCAGGGCTGCCACCATAAAAGAAAGAATAAAAGTTGATGGAAGTCTAAGGCATGGCATCTCCTCATCTAAAAGCTAATTTGATTTCAATTAATTGCTTCAACTACCTAAAAGGCAAATACACACACAAAGGCGCACACAAAAACAAACGAAAAAAGAAAAAGAAGAGAAGTACATATGTTAATTATGAAGGTTCAGAAGTAAACCACACATATTTCTACTTGGCTTGATGTTGATGGAGTGTTATTGAGAAAGTAAACACCATAGCATAACTTCCACTGAACTTTCTGTTCATGGTAAATAAGGGAAGATGAGGAAGAAGAAAGAGAGAAGGAAAAGGCTTCAGCCCCTTTAATGCTGTGCATTACCATCCATTTATATTGGCGAATCAAAATTCATTAAATAGGAAGCTTTGAGACTTTTTGCTTCAAGGATCAAACTGTTTAGGGACTGGCTAGTCCCAACAATCTAAGAGAGGAACTTCAAATGACCAAGTTGACAAGTCCAAGATCAAAATAATAATAATAAACATTGTTTGACACGTAGAAGCAATTGGAAAATCAAGTAAAACAATATTTTGATCTTCCAACAAATCATCCAGAGTGAATCAGAAATTAAGATATCACATTGGCAAGATACAAATGCTTTTTATTTCCCATCTTTCTCATTGTCCCACAGGAAAGAAAGGAGGAAGCTGGGGAGAAGATAACAGAACTTCACTTTAATACTTTAATTAGATAATAAAACTTCAGTTTAATACTTTAATTTTTCCTCAGAAAGCACAGAAAGAAAAAGAAAATGATGAGTTCTAAGGTGCTCAAAAAGAATCTTTAATCAACATCTCAACAAACCCAGCCAAAGTATCTATCAAGCATAGTACAAAATAAATAAATAAAAGGTAATAAAAGTGCAAGAAAAAGTGCTCCTGAAATAAAAGATCTTCTCAATGTCAAAATGCCATCGTGCATCACATGGTGCACCACGGTGAAAACAATAAGAGACATGAGGCAATTTTGCTTCAAGAGAACGAACCAATGAGGAACTTATACATCCCCAGTGGTCAGAGAACGAAGCATATCCAAACACAAACCACATTAGAAAAGAACTGTCCCAAACAGAATAAACAGATGGCAAAACAGGAAACGAAATGAAGAAATAAGCGGAGAAAATGGAAGCGAGGATACCTGTTAGCGAGACCATTGACGACAAGCTCATTAACGACATAAGATATCACTCTGTGCATGAAATTTCCACCCGCCATGACCCTTTTATTCGATTATTATCAGTTCTATTACACAGTTGAATACACAGAAATCAAACAGATACAAAACAAATCATCACAAAGAACTACCAGGGCAAATGAAAATGGAGACTTTTCCTAATTTATTTGTAAATTCTTTACACCCTTACATGAATCAAAGAAAATTTAGGGATGAATAAAATCAGGGTATCCATAAATTCCACAGAAAAATTGAAATGCTCGAATACACCTAATTCATAAAGAGAATGAGATTAAGAAATTCCGGATGGGAATTCTACCTGAGGAAAGATTGATGCAGTCAATTGCTCTTCCGGAAGCTACAAGAAATTGGGAAATTTTAGTGCAGAGCAAGCCACCCTAGGTAATTTAAGGCTTCGAACTAGCCCATGGGCTCAATTCCTTTGTTTTCGCAAGGAATACTAAAAAAGTGGAATCTAATTTTCATAACATTTCAGTTATTTCTTAAACGAGTCGCCGAGTTGTCAATTCAATTTGTTGAACCGGTTTGGGCCAAAATGAACGGCTCAAAGCTTGGGAAAATTAAAACTTGTATATATTTTATAAAATTTAACTCTATGATCTTTTTATTAAAAATATTATTAATCAATTTATTTTATTTTTAATTAAAAGTGGTAGATAATATGAATATTTAAAATTATAAAAATGAAATAATATTTATAATTTAAACGATAAATATATAAAATAACTATTTTTATTTTAATAAAAAGATTAAAAAAATAATTTTACTAAATATAGTAGTATTTTAATTGAGTAATTATGAAATATAAATAAATGAATGAATTTACTAAAAATTCTGAGACTTGATCGTAATTCACTAGGGAAAGGTTTTGTCTCCAGCCCAAAGTTTCTAATTTTGCAGAAACTTTTTTATGAAGAATTTATATATTTCCGAGTAATTTTTTGAAAAAAGGAAATATAATCAAAAGAATTTTCTGTTGACAAGAGGAAAAGCTCAGATGGCAAGCTACACATTGTATACAATTGATGAAAAGGAACACACAGATTCCTTTCATTGCCATTTGAGTTTGAGCTACAAATATGCAAGAAACATTTGATTCCAAGTATCAGGAACTCCTGGCAAGCACCAATGTATGCAATCTGCATGGTGTAAAGGATCGGCCTTTTGTTCATCTGTCAACATTTTCCCTCCTGTCTCTGTGTATACTGATGTGTGAGCATCGATTCGGTACTCTGATAACTGTGTAATGTTTAGGACAGTAACTGGAACTTTCATTTTCCCTACTACACTTGCCACCACACTCATCATTTTCTTGTCTGAACCACTTCCCCAGTATCTCTTCTTCGTTACTGGCTTTGTTTCGTTGAAGCATTTTATCCCTTTTGTATTGTTCCAGTCTTGGCTTCTGTCAGGAATAATAGCAGAGATAAATATAAGACAATAATTTATAATCCTGTTACGTAGCAGTGAACGGTTAGAAACTGAGGAAGAGAAAAAAAAAAAAAAGAAAGAAAGAAACCTTGTGTGTGTAGGTGACATGGTGGTAAAGAAGACACGAGTCTTGTTGGGATTAATATTTGAGTCAACCCAGTTAGCCCATGTCTTGAAACCAATTTTATAAGCAACTGGTGTATCCAATTCTTCATAACCTTCTTGCCCATTTGCAAATGAACCCCATCTGCATTCAATTGCATAAGTAACTTAGAAAAGAAAAGGAAATAAAAGAAAACTTCATGGGAGTGAAGGAACTCACAGTGTTTTGAGTCTAAGACCACTCATCCACCAAACATAAGTATTGAATACGAGAATATCAACTCCTCTCCAGTTTTTAGCATGCTTTTCAATTGAATCAACTTTAATTATTCTTTTCTTTGGATCTCCTAAAATGGGTTGATCAGTATTCGACTCAACAAGAAAAGGTGCCCAGTAGAATTCAATGGTGGCATCATATTCCTGTAGCATTGATTTCAAAAAAAGAAGACGTAAAAAGTTTGCTTAGAAATGATTCCTCCATTTCAAGTTGCTTGGAAAAACATTCAAGTACTATACAGTACCTTGGCTCTGAAGACAGACAGAAAACGACCCCGTTTCAACGACTTCTTATCTTCAGGTATAAGCCATTCCACCAGACAGACGAATGATTGCCATTGGCCTCTTTGCAGTGAATCGCCGACGAACATCAGCCTCTTCCCTCTCAGTTTCTTAAGTGCAAGTTCCGGATTAAATCTACACAAATGGGTTGATCAGTTAATCATCAGAACTGTTAGATTGATAAGATAATGTAAATACTTGCACAGATTCATTTTTCCAAGTTGTAATAGTTTAACTTCTGTTTTCCACCTTGGCAATGTACAGTCGTCAGGCTGCCATTCCCAGTGCCGGTAATCGGAATCTCGCCGTCCGTTCATGACACAAGAAACTTGTTTATCTAAATAGGGACAGCTTCTGTCTGTGTAAAAAGGCTCGAGTGATTTGTTAAACACCCACTTTCCAGTATTAACTGTGCACTCTTCTGGGTCGAACTCGAATCTATCATCCAGTTCGAAGCTTTTAGTATTTTCCCCTGCAGTTATATCCTCTGTTAGACAATTCACAGTAGAAAAATAGGAGTTTCTTCTTTTCTTTTCTTTTTTTTTTTTAAAAAAATGAAATTTTAATCCTTTTGTTTGTATGAAAATATAGAAAATTAGAAAAAAAAAAGAAATTAAATATTTTTCATTGTTTGCAAACTTTTTCTAACTCTTGAATATAAAAAAAAAGAAATGGGAATCTTTTCTTCTTATTTTTTTAACTTTTGAACATAAAATTTAACCCTTTTCATTGTGCACAAGAAAATGTGGATAATTAAAAAGGTGAATTAAAGAAAAAAAATATTAAATTTCTTTTTTATTGTCTCGATATTTTACTGAAAAAGCAACAAAAGTAATTATTCTTCGAATAAAATTACGACTTTTTAAGTTAAAAGTATATTAATTTATTTAAATATAAATAATATCTAATTCTCTGTTTCCCTCCAATGAAGGGAGTTAAATTGAAAAATATAATTCTCTTCATTTTTGTTTATTTCTTTTTCTCCATTCACTATTTAAATAAAATATATTTGAAAAATCACTAACCCCACTTGGCAGAGCCGGCTATTTAAGTACAATAAATTTGAGAAATCACATTTTTTTCTTTTTTCTTTTTCCTTCCATTTCTCTCAAAACAAACAAAGGTTAAATATGAGAAAGAAAAGAAAAGAAAAAAAAAACAATGAAAACCCCACTTGGCAGAACCTGCTAAAAATAAACTTACTTGACTTTTTAGCACCATGTCTCCTAGGACAAGATTTAAGCTTAAAAAAAGACCTGGAAGTGTCAGCATACAAGAGAGCAACAAAAGCAAAACCACAAATAACAATAGTGATAATAGAAATTGGCAGCTTTCCTCTTGGAGGTTTCATTGCAGCAGATGGAGAGGGAGCTAAGCTCATTGCTGAATCCTGAAAGAAAAGAAATTATTATAACATTGGGGACAAATTAAAAGCTTATGATCACTAGAGCAAGCAAACAGAATGATGAAGACTTGTTTCCAGTTTGATTTATATGAGATGGGTTATTTTTGTATGAGACATTTGAGTAGGAGTAAAGCAAAAGCCACTAATGGGTTGTTTTTTTTTTTTTTTTTTTTTTTTCCATTACATCTTTTAAAGTATGTAATGGAGGTTAGGAAATAGTTGAAAAGCTTACATCTTGGGGTCATTATATGTCTTCTCAATAACTGGAAGCTTAATAACTCCTTAACTATAGCTATCATGTATACCATTTATTTAGAATTTTTTCATTAGGTAGGAAAAGGTTTCTTGTTGCTCAAGTGTCAGTTTGCAAATTTGAATGCTCCCTCTTTTTCTTTTGACTTCTATTCAGGTATGCCTACCATCCATTCGATGGAATGTCAAGGCATGTTATTCCTGCTGATCAGGGATCGATTAGTAGCAGGATCAATGTCTTCTCTGTCTAGCAGCAGGATCAAGTTTTTTATACCTCTGGGACCATACTTCAGGATTGTTTTTTCAGTTGGGTATCTTTGATTTTTCATGATAAATCAGTTCTGTTTTGAATTGACATCTTATCAGTCTTGCAAAATCTCATACCCAATCACACTTTTGGGTGATAGGTACAAATACTGTATTAAATTTTTGTATAACAATTTTGTATTATTCTCTTTTAAAAGGAGAGACAGACATGAACATTATTGGACATGCCCTCACTTTGGAAGATCAATTACTATTGACAAAGTGGCTGATCATGACCTCTCTTTGCTTTGAGCTTGACATTCTGGGATTAATTCTGGTCACTTCAATCGGTATACTCTATTGGAACTTTTGCTCATTTTTTCTTTTCTAAAGGAGGTATATCCTAAATCAGTGATGTGCCTTATGAGAGAATAAGGAATTTTTTCGATAATAATAGTTATTCAAAGTTCTTTATTCTCTTTAAGGCAATAAGGAATTTTTTCAATTACAATAGTTATTTAAAGTTCTTTATCCTTTCTAAGACACATCACTTAATTAGGTTAATTTTTCAAAATTTATTTCAGACGATTTTCAAGTCAAATAATACACTTATATACTATAACTATATATAAAAAATCGATGAGATTATAAAATTATTAAATAATTTAAATTAATCATTTTATACCTACCCATAAAAAATTGATGAAATTATAAAATTATTAAATAATTTAAATTAATCATTTTATATCAAGTAAAAAACAAATACGTTGGTATTAGCTATAGCGGCAAGCAAACCCATATTGTGGCCCCAGGTAAAGATTACAAAGTGTTTGATACAGACACAACGCCATACACAAGTTGCTGCAATAACTGTGCACATGGAGACAGTCAATAGAAACTAAATCAAAGCACTGAAGAAGAGGTTTAATCCTTGAAAATAAACCTGAATTGGACCGAAATGGATCATCTGAAAAGAAGAAATGGCAAATAGTTAATGATTAGTTGATGAAATTTATGGTACAGCAATCGATGATTTAAGTCAAGGTAATCAGAAATTTGTGGTAAAGATGGAGTAATGTGGAGGTGTGGGAGACGCTGTCGCTTGAAAAAGGGATTTGGCCTAATTATGTTCACATCAAGTAAGCTAAAAGTACCAGGTTCCTATCGGAAAGAAACGTTAGACTTGGGGTTCCAATCGTTGAGCTGCTACACTACCCGCTACCCATTAAAATAATCATAACAGTTTATTTTGTTGGTGTTTTTTTTATTTGAATTCAATCTTTCATTCATTTTCTATCCTAAACTTTTTAAAAGAAAAAAAAAATCAATCAAATTATCCCTGAATAGCATACAAGGGCTGGGGTTAATACGGAAAAGAGCTAATAATAATATGAGTCATATCATTTATTATTGAAGTATGTAATTATGTGTTGTGCTATATCATGTTTATAGAGAAGCAAACCAAGTTAATGATAGAATGACTAATTTTGTTGTATATTTCCCATTAGATACCAAACTTTTGATTCTCTCTAGGGGCAATAGCTGATGCAGTTTGATGGGACTAGTAAGAATTTATGTGGCCTCTAAAAAATTTGAAGACAAACTAATTTTTCCGCTAATGGATTTATTTTCCTTTATATAAATATATGTATATATAAAAGGAAAATGTATATTTTAGTTATTTGTACTTTTGCGCTTTTACACTTTAAAAATTAAAGTAATTTTTATTTTATTTCAAAGTCTAAACTTTTATACCATTAATAATTTGAGGATCCATCGGCTAACGACGTTAGATATGCTAACGTGGCATGCTGATGTCATTTTCATGTCATTAACCTTTTTCTTTATGATCTAAGTGTAAAAGTTTAAAAATACAAGTTCTTGAATTACAAATAAAATAAAATTTCAACTCTTAATAATAAAAGTGTGTAACTTTCAAAATGCATTAAAAAAAATAGAAAAGACAGTGAGGGAGGGAGAGAAGAGAGTAATGAGATAGAGAGGGGGAAGGGGACAAAGGCAAAATATTCTCTCTCTCACTTTCTCTCCCTCTCCCTCTCTCTATTTTCTCTTATATCTCTCTATCTCACTTTACTTCTCTATCTTGTTTTTTCTCTCACTACTCTTACAGTATATCTATTCAACTCTCTTTTGCTAACATTTATCCACAGAAGTAAATAAAAAATTTTAACAGAAAAGCAAAGTGAGATAGAGAGGTATAAAAGGGAGAGGAGAGAGAGAGACTTTCTCTCTTGCAATTGTCTTTTTCTCCTTCTCTATCTCATTATGTCTCTCTCGCTCTTTCTCTCACTCTCTTCCCTATTTTCTTATTTTTTTTCATGTATTTTGAAAGTCACACACTTTTACCATTATGGATTGGAACTTTGTTTTATTTGCAATTTAAGTACTTGTACTTTTAAACTTTTGTACTTAGGTCGTAAAAGAAAATGTTGATGACATAGCGATGATGTCAGCATGCCACTTTAGTATATCTATCGCCATTAGCTACTGAATCCTCAAATTGCTAACGGTATGAAAGATCAGACTCTGAAATGTAATGGAAGTTATTTTAGTATCTAAAGTGCAAAAGCGCAAAAGTACAGATAACTAAAGTGTATTTTTTCCAAAACAAAAATTATTGAGTATAAAACTTTATCGGTCGCTTCAAACCTATAATTTAAAACCATCTTAATCATTGTATACACTACAAAAAAAAAAAACAGACTATCAAGGATGGACTTTGTTTCCGTCAAAAAAAAGTGATGGCATCAGCGAAGGATTTGCAATAGATATTGTAATTAAATATTTCCGACAGATTTTTAAAAAATTAGCGACGAAATTTAATCTGTTGGAAATGTTAAAAGAATACTTAAAATAAAAAACCCTAACATCTTTTTCATTTCAAAAGATCCAACTGCAACACCTCACACGTTTCTGCTGTCATCTCCTCTCTCATGCCGCCGTCGCTGACTGATGCGGAACCCCAACCTATTAGAGATTGAAATGACATATACCTTAGTAAAAAGAATTTAGTTCAGAAAATAATTTTCCAATCTAAAGCATACTTAATTAGCATGCAATTAAGAATACTTATAATTGATTGATTTTAAGAGCAGCAAAAATAAGAACCATACAAGTTAGCACCAAACTTTATTCGTGATGTAATGTTAAGAACCATGATCTCTCTTAAACTCTCAAAGAAGAATCGCGTAAATTAATTATATTGAATAATTGATAATCTGTGTATAATATAGAAAAAAAAGTTGCTTTATATACCTTAGGGCAGCCTAGCCTGATTAAAAAAAATTAAATAAATGTAATACCCGGCTAGACCCCGGCATCAGAATTCCTACTTTCCGACGGAATCTCGGATGTCGAAACCCTCTAGAAGGGTAAAATATGTTTTTATAAAAATTTTTTATATGTTTTATGGTTTTAATAAGAAAGAAATTGAGTTTTGAAAGAAAAGACCAAGGAAGGAAAAAGCTAGGTTCGGCCTCCGAATATTGGCCTCTTGCAGAGGCACCTTTGGCCCCCGGAGGTGGTCTGGCCAGCCACCTATAAAAGGCCCCTTGTCCGAAAATGGACGAGTTTTCTCTCTTTATTTTCGGGCATAGGTGAGATGTAATACCCGGCTAGAGTCCGGCATCGGAAGTCCTGTCGTCCGGTGGAATTTCTGATGTCGGAATTCTCTAGAAGGGTAAGGGATATGTTTTATATGTTTTTATAAGAGTTTTTAATGTTGGAAGTGTTAAAAGAAATGAGTTTTTGAAAGAAAAGCAACAAGGGAGAAATGCCAAGGTTCGGCCGCCGAAGGTCACTTTCGGCCGCCGAACATGCATGGCTTTCGGGTTTCACGTTTGGCCGCCGAAGGTGGTCTGACCAGCCACCTATAAAAGGCCCTAGGTCGATCAAATGGATAAGATTTTCTTTCCATTTGCACGAGCTGAGGTGAGACTTGATCTTCCTTGAGTGATTTATGTGTTTTTTCACATCTTGCATGGTTTTGATGGATTTTCATGTGGTTTTGAAGTTTTTGAGCAAAAGAGCAAAGTTTGGAAGCTTGGAGAATTTGAGAGAGGATTTCTCCATATCTCCACGTTGGGATCCTTTATTCTCTTGTTTGGAAGAGGTAAGTGCAGATCCTGAACTTCCTTTCTTGATTTTTGAAGGTTTTATGGGAGTTGTATGGGTAGTTATGTATGTTGAGGTTAAGGGAGGGTTTTGATGATGTTTGTGTATAAGTATGTTTAAGTGTTGTTTGATATGCTTGTTTGAGGTTTTAGGATAGTTTTGGACCTCTTTATGCATGTTATAGGGTATATGCTAGTTGGGAGTAATTGTTATGCATGTTGGTTACGTTTTGGGTGAAGTTTGCATGAAACAGAGCAGGTTTCTGCCCAACGGGCAAAACCAGGTTCGACCGCCGAACCCCTTGTGGAGGCAGTTTCGGCTGCCAAAACTTGCCTCCGAAAATTGGGACTTTCGTCTCTGGAGGAAAGGTTCGACCGCCGAAAGTGCCGCCGAAGGTTGAGTTTCGTCTCTGGACGAGACTTTCGGCTGCCGAAGGTGCCGCCGAAGATGCATGAGTTTCGTCTCTGGAGGGGGGTTTCGGCCGCCGAACCTGCCGTCGAAAGTGCCCTGTCCAGCTTTCTTTTGCATGTTTTATGTGCTTATTTTAGGATCTTTTAGAGGGTTTTTGGGGAGTTTCTTAGAGATGTTTTTGAGTTAGTTTAGTCCCTCATTTGAGTCCACCTGTGTAGGAACGGACCAGAGGAATCAGGGAGTTCAGCAGTGAGCACTGCTTCAGAACCTGCAGAGTCAGTTCAGAGTCAGCCAGAGGTGAGTGGAACTGTAATACCCGGCTAGACTCCGGTATCGGAATTCCTACCGTCCGGTGGAATCTCGGGTTTCGGAAGCCTCTAGTAGGGTAGAAACATGTTTTCATAAAATGTTTTAAGGTATTTCATGGTTTTAAGTATGAAGATTTAATGAGTTTTTGCATGAAAAGTCTTTGGAGGAAAACCCAGGTTCGGCCGCCGAACATGCATGCGTTTTGGAGGCACGTTAGGCCCCCGAAAGCATGAGTGAGGGAAGTCCAGGTTCGGCCGCCGAAAGTCAAGTTCGGCCGCCGAACATGGCATGCATGCGGAAGCACTTTCGGCCCCCGAACGTGGCCTGGCCAGCCACCTATAAAAGGGTCACTTAGCCGAAATGGGCGAGCTTTCTCCCATTTTCGGCCATAGCTAGCTTCCGACCTCCCTCTCCCCAGATCTTGTGTTCTTTCTCCAAATCTCCTCCATTTTTCTTGAGTTTTCACCTCTCATTGCAAGTTTTGAGCATTTAAGACAAGTTTTGGAGCTTTGGGAACTCAGGAGCCCATTTGCTTGGATCTCCGAGTTTAGGTCGTCTCTCTCTCGAGCTTCAAGAGGTAAGAGCCGATCTTAAGCTCATTATATGTTTTAAGTAAGTTTTAAGTTATTTTATGGGTAGAATGGTATGTATAGGGTTGTATGAGTTTTTAAGCAAATGTTATGTTTTTGAACAATGTGGCATGTTTGAAGTGTTGTAGTTGGGGTATTTGATAGTTTGAGACCCCTAGGTGTGATGTGTGGTGTGTATGCATGTTTTAGAACAAGTTTATGCATGATTGGTTAGTTTTGGAGGCATAAATGCATTAGGGAGCCAAGTTTCTGCCCTTTGGCAGAAACCAGGTTCGGCAGCCGAAGGAGCTTTTGGCCGCCGAACATGGCTGGGGAGGCAGGCCTTTCGGCTGCCGAAGTTGCCCCCGAAAAGAGACTTTCGTCTCTGTCTGGGACTTTCGGCCGCCGAAGGTGCCGCCGAACATGCATGAGTTTCGCCTCTGTCTGGGAGTTTCGGCCGCCGAAGGTGCCGCCGAACCTGCCTGACTTTCGGCCGCCGAACCTGCCGCCGAAAGTGCCCTGTCCAGCCATTTCTTGCATGTTTTTATGTAGTTGTTTTATGATGTTTTAAGGGGTTTTTGGGGAGTATATTAGAGTTATGTTTATGTATGTTTGGTCCCTCATTGGAGTCCACCTGTGTAGGTTCGGACCCGAGGAACCGAGGACCCCAGCAGTGAGCCAGCTGCTACAGAGTTTATCAGAGTTAGCCAGAGGTGAGTGGAATAAACTTTAAGTTTTAAAATAATTGAAATATGAATTTCGAGCATGATCCATGCATCACGAATGCCATGAGATATAGTAGGTTGTTTGCATTAGTATTCACGAATATGTTGCATTGCATTTATAATGTTGATGTGGATTGGTTATTGGATGATCCTTTAGTCCTCATATGGTATGATATGGTATGGAAGTCCAGGTTGTACCCATTCTACGTCCCTGGCACGATGTAAGAGAAAGTCCAGGTTGTACCCATTCTACGTCCCTGGCACATTGGTATGTTATGATATGTTATGATAAGGAAAAGACCGGTTGTACCCATTCTACGTCCCGGCACAGTTGGACTATGTAGAGGACTATTGGTGACAATACCATCCGAGATGTGATTAGTTGTGATGTATTGCATTACATAATGGCATGAAATTTTAATATATGATTTCACTATTCTGCTCACTGGGCTTTGTAGCTCACCCCTCTCCCCTAACCCCAGGTGTGCAGGTACAGGGTAGACCAGGAGGTTAGCCAGAGTTTTGAAGTATGTGTATGTAATAGTTAGATGGTGGACATGACAGTTGTACTATAATGTAATGTAAGAGATTACAGTATGTTATGTAATGAGGTATATTGAGGTTATAGATGTGCTTGACCCTATGAGTATTGTTATCCCTTTTGATGCATGATCTTAGATTTTGATGATACAGATGTTAGCCAAACTCAACACATGTATATCGCCCTTTGGGGCTTTGATGAGATCCCACAGAGGGGTCAAGTTTATGATTATGTTTTAGTGCATGCACAGGTTGAGTTTGGTGTATGAGAAATGAATGAAAGAAAAGTTTAAATTTTTTTATGCATGTTGTTGATCATGTATGGGATTATACAGGTTTACAGGTTATGTGTCAGGCTTGCTACGGGTCCCGGCGGCCTTAAGCCGATCTGGATCCTAGCGCCGGTAGCGGTCCGATTTTCGGATCGTTACAGAATGGTATCAGAGCCCTAGGTTCATATGGTCGGACCTAGAGTGTCGGGCTCATAGATGTTATAGAAGGTCAAGCACAATAGGAAGATCATGTCCACTAGGATAGGATGTGGAGTCCTGTCTTGTATGATGATGTGAAATGCCATGATTATATACATGTGCATTGATGCTATGATATGAATGTGATGAGGGTTCATGTGTGCCCACATGAACCATATGATGCTAATGCTTGCTTGATGTGTACTGTCTTTCAGAAAATAGGATGAGAGGAACTCGTCGATCTGCACGATTGACTGGAGTGCCACCTGAGGATGAGGGCACGAGCGCCCGTCCTCCCACATTGCCTAGGGCAATGTCTTGTAGAGCCAACAGAGAAAGAGTATCAAGGGACCCTAGAAGGTCTTTTGATGCTAGCAGAAGGGGGACTGATAGAGGAGGAAGTTCTTCAGATGTGAGGGAGGTTATGGAAGAGGATCAGAGGAGGGATGGGAACCTGGATGTTAGCATGGAGGAAGAAGGGACAGGGGAGTCTCAGGGAGGCGTTCAGGCCTCGGGGTATGGTTTTCCACCCCATTACCCACCCTTCCCACAGGGTTCAGGGTATCCGACGGGAGGTACATCGGATTACTCCAGCTTTAACCCCTACCCTACCTACATGCCTTATCCACCTTTCTATCCACCTTACACACAGTACCCAGCTTATCCACCCTCACCCTTCTATCCAAACCCGGCAAACCCCACCTCGGGGAATGCTGCACCTCCACCTCCACCACCTACAGAACCAGCAGCCCCAGTTACTCAACCTCCTAGACCTAGCTCAGCTGATGGGAGCAAGGTAAAGATGACAGATTACCTCAAGCTAGATGCTCCCAAATACAAGTCAGGGGATGACCCCTTTGAGTATCTGAGAGTGGTGAAGACAATAACTGATGAGCTAGGGGCAAGTGACAGCAGGGCCATTCAGATGGCAGGGTTCACTTTAAAGTGCAAGAAGGCACGGGAATGGTTCAAGTGTTATGTGGACCCGAGACTAGACGGTATGACATGGGAAGAATTTGCGAATGAGTTTGCTGGATGGGCTTTTCCAGACAGTTCTAGAGAACTGAAGATGATTGAGTTTGAGCAACTGAGGCAGTCAGAGCACATGGGTGTAGAGGAGTTCACGGATAAATTCTTAGAGCTATAACCTTTTTCAGGGCAAGCTCTAGATACAGATACGAAGAAAGCCAAGAGGTATGTTATGAAGCTGCATTCCAGGTACTCCTCGTTGATTCAGTCAGCTGAGAGGGAAAGTTTCCACACTGTGGTGGATATGGCTCGAAGAATGGAAGCAAGTGCTATAGTTGTAACGACCCGGAAACCGGACCGCTACCGGCACTAGGATCCAGATCGGCTTAAGGCCGCCGGGACCCGTAGCAAGCCAAACATACATCCTGTGAACCTGTTTAATCCCATACATGGTCAACAACATACATAAAAATTAAAACTTTTCTTTCATTCAAACATTTCTTTGCCAAGCCTAGCCTGTGCATGCACAAACATAACATAAACCTCTCATTGGAGTCCTCATCAAATACTCCAATGGGGTAACATAACATAACATAGGCTTGGGTTACATAGGCATCATAAAAACATTATATCTCATACAAGACCATGTGTACAGGGAATACAACAGACTCTAGTCAAGCACACTATCAAATTTTCATTACATTACATATCATACTTTTACATTACAAACAAACCATGTCCACCACTAAGCTATTACATAAGCTTCTCTTACTCTTGCTGACTTCTCTATCTACTCTGTACCTGCAAGACTGGGGTTAGGGGAGAGGGGGTGAGCTATAAAGCCCAGTGAGCAGAAACTAAAAACATTGATTTTATTATTTATTATTTATTATTCATTTTATTTTATTATTATTATTTTATTTTATTTCCACATATTATTTAACTTTTTCTTTTTCTTTTTTTTTTTCATGCTTTCATGAAATGCAACACATCACAGCTAATCACATCAAGGATGGTATTGTCACCATTAGTCCTCTTCCTTTCCAAAGTGCCGGGACGTAGAATGGGTCAACCGGTCTTTCTCTTACATATCATAACATAACATTCCAATATGCCGAGACGTAGAATGGGTACAACCGGACTTTCTCTTTCTTTGTGCCAGGGACGTAGAATGGGTACAACCTGGACTTTCATACATAACATGCCATATCTCATCATAAATATCGAGGACCATGGATCATCCAATCAACCATCCACATCAACATCAATTTATACAATGCAGCATATTCGTGAATTCTAATGCAAACATCCTGAAATATTGCATGGCATTAATGATGCATGGGCAATGCTTTATGATTCATTCATTTATTCATTTACTTTACTTTAAAACTTAAGGGGTTGTTCCACTCACCTGATGACTGAAGCTTTAACAACACAAAGGCAGCTATCTCACTGCCGGGGGTCTCGGTTCCTCGGGTCCGAACCTACACAGGTGGACTTAGATGAGGTACCAAACAAACATAAACAAGACTCTAAACATACCCCCAAAAACCTCCTAAAAACACCTCAAAACACTCCTAGGAAACATGCAAGAAAAGGCTGGGCAGGGCACTTTCGGCGGCACCTTCGGCGGCCGGAAGTCCCTCCAGAGCCGAAAGTCAGGCAGGTTCGGCGGCACCTTCGGCGGCCGAAACTCCCAGACAGAGACGAAACTCATGCATGTTCGGCGGCACCTTCGGCGGCCGAAAGTCTCGGACAGAGCCGAAACTCCAACTTTCGGGGGCAAGCTTCGGCAGCCTAAAGCTGCCTCCCAAGCCATGTTCGGCGGCCGAAGCTCCCTTCGGCTGCCGAACCTGGTTTCTGCCAAAGGGCAGAAACTTGGCTCCCTTAAGCATTTTTGCCTCCAAACTCACCAAACATGCCTAAACTTGTTCTAAAACATGTATAAACACCATACATCACACCTAGGGGTCTCAAACTATCAAATACCCCAACTACAACACTTCGAACACACACAAACAACATACATTGCTCATCAAAACATCAAAACCCATAAACTCATCAACAAGCCTAAACATGCATCTCTACCCATAAAACAACTTAAAACTTACTTAAAACATATAAGGAGCTTAAGATCGGCTCTTACCTCTTGAAGATCGAGAGGGAGACGACCTAAACTTGGAGATCCACGAAAATGAGCTCCTGGGTTCCCAAAGCTCCAAAACTTGTTTCAAAAGTTCAAAACCTTCAATGCAAGCTTAAAACTCAAGAAAAATGGTGGGGATTTGAAGGAAGAACACTAGATTGGGAAGAGGGAGGTCGGAAGCTAGCTGTGGCCGAAAATGGGAGAAAGCTCGCCCATTTCGGCTAAGTGACCCTTTTATAGTGGCTGGCCAGGCCACGTTCGGGGGCCGAACTTGCCTCCGCATGCATGCCATGTTCGGCGGCCGAACTTGACTTTCGGTGGCCGAACCTGAACTTCCCTCACTCATGCTTTCGGGGGCCTAACGTGCCTCCAAAACGCATGCATGTTCGGCGGCCGAACTTGACTTTCGGCGGCCGAACCTGGGTTTTCCTCCAAAGACTTTTCATGCAAAAACTCATTTAATTTTCATACTTAAAACCATGAAATGCTTTAAAACATTTTATGAAAACATGTTTCTACCCTACTAGAGGCTTCCGACATCCGAGATTCCACCGGACGGTAGGAATTCCGATACCAGAGTCTAGCCGGGTATTACATTCTTCCCCCCTTAAGAACATTCGTCCCCGAATGTTCACCAAACAACACATAACATGGCAAACATATAACATACATATATAGCACATCAACACATAGGGATCCAACCTTAAAAGAGATGAGGGTACTGCTGGAGCATAGACTCCCGTGTCTCCCAAGTGCACTCTTCCAAGTTGTGGTGGTTCCACAGGACTTTCACCATCGGGATTTCCTTGTTTCTTAACTTTCTGATCTGAGTGTCTATGATTCGTACTGGCTGTTCAACATAGGTGAGATCCTCTTGGACCTCCACATCAGGCTCACTAAGAACCTTGCTCGGATCTGACACAAACTTTCTCAACATTGAAACATGGAAAACCGGATGGATTCTTGCCATTGAAGCAGGTAAATCCAGCTTGTATGACACATTCCCAATCTTTTGCAAGATTTCAAAGGGTCCGATGTATCGTGGGGCTAGTTTACCTTTCTTCCCGAAGCGAACCACTCCCTTCATTGGAGACACCTTGAGCAATACCAGGTCCCCCTCCTGAAACTCTAACTGCCTTCTGCGGATGTCTGCATAACTCTTCTGTCTGCTTGCAGCAGTCTTGATTCTCTCTCTGATTATGGGTACCACCCTGCTGGTAATCTCTACTAGCTCAGACCCTGCCAAGGCCTTCTCTCCAACTTCCTCCCAGCAAACAGGTGATCTGCACTTCCTTCCGTACAAAGCTTCATATGGAGCCATCCCGATGCTAGCATGATGGCTGTTGTTGTAGGCAAACTCCACCAAAGGTAGATGCTGCCTCCAAGAACCGCCAAAGTCCAGCACAAACATCCTGAGCATATCCTCTATAGTCTGGATGGTCCTTTCTGACTGTCCATCAGTCTGGGGGTGGAAGGCAGTACTGAAATCCAACCTAGTACCCATGGCATTCTGCAGACTCCGCCAAAACCTGGAGGTGAACTGGGGCCCTCTATCTGACACTATCGAAACAGGAACCCCATGCAGCCTGACAATCTCATCCACATACACCTGCGCCAACTTGTCCACAGAATAGCCACTCCTGACAGGAATGAAGTGAGCAGATTTGGTGAGTCTGTCCACAATCACCCATATGGAGTCTAATCTGTTGGACGTCGCCGGTAACCCTACTACGAAGTCCATAGCTATATTTTCCCATTTCCATTCTGGAATCGGTAGCGGGTTAAGCATTCCAGCCGGCTTCTGATGTTCCAGCTTCACCCTCTGACACACTTCGCAGGCTGACACGAACTGTGCCACTTCTTTCTTCATCGCTGGCCACCAATAAACTTTCTTCAAATCTTGATACATCTTGGTGGCTCCGGGGTGAATGCTGTATCTTGCATTATGAGCCTCTCTCATAATGTCTCCTTTTAGTCCTATGTCATCTGGTACACATAATCGACTCCCATAGCGGAGGATCCCCTTACTGTCGAATCTGAACTCACTATCGTTGCCTGACTGAACAGTCCTGGCAATCTTTACTAACTCTGGGTCCTCATGCTGTTTCTGAGCCACCTGCTCCAGAAACACGGGTGCCACTCTCATCTGGGCCACCAAGGCACCTGTACCAGACAACTCCATCTGTAGACCTTCCTCAATAAGCTTGTAGAATTCCTTCACCACTGGCCTCCTCTCTGCCGATATGTGGGATAAGCTACCGAGTGATTTCCGGCTTAGGGTGTCTGCCACGACATTCGCCTTACCCGGATGATACTGAATCTTGCAATCATAGTCACTCAGCAGCTCTACCCATCTCCTCTGTCTCAAGTTCAAATCTCTTTGACTCAGGATGTACTGCAGGCTCTTATGATCTGTAAAGATCTCACATTTTACCCCATAGAGGTAGTGCCTCCACATCTTGAGTGCAAAGATTACTGCTGCCATCTCCAGGTCGTGTGTGGGGTAATTCAACTCATGCTTCTTCAGCTGCCTAGAAGCATAAGCAATCACCCTCTCATTCTGCATCAGTACACAACCCAGTCCCACACGGGACGCATCACAAAAGACCGTAAAGTCCTCATCACTAGATGGCAGAGCTAAAACTGGTGCTGAAGTCAACCTCTTCTTAAGCTCTTCAAAACTCTCTTCGCACTGGTCGGTCCACAGAAACTTCTGATTCTTCCTGGTTAACCTGGTCAGAGGAGCTGCTATCTTTGAGAAGTCCTGAACGAACCTCCTGTAGTAACCTGCCAAACCCAAGAAACTTCTAATCTCTGTCACTGAAGTGGGTCTAGGCCAGTTAGCCACAGTTTCTGTCTTCTTGGGGTCCACCTCAATACCATTCTCTGACACTACATGCCCTAAGAACGAAATGCTCCTCAGCCAGAACTCACATTTAGAGAACTTGGCATACAAGCCATGTTCCCTCAAAGTCTGTAAGACCAACCGCAGATGATGGGCATGCTTTTCTGCATTCCTGGAATACACTAAGATATCATCTATGAAGACAATAACAAAGTGATCCAGGTATTGGCTAAACACTCTGTTCATGAGATCCATGAATGCTGCAGGGGCGTTTGTTAACCCGAACGGCATCACTAGAAACTCATAGTGCCCATATCTGGTCCTGAAAGCTGTCTTCAGCACGTCTTCATCTATGATCCTCAGCTGATGATACCCAGATCTCAGATCTATCTTGGAGAAACAACCTGCTCCTGCTAGCTGGTCGAATAGATCATCGATCCTAGGCAACGGGTACTTGTTCTTGGTAGTGACTTTGTTCAACTGCCTGTAGTCGATACAAAGTCTAAGGGATCCATCCTTCTTTTTCACGAACAACATTGGAGCACTCCAAGGTGAGGTACTCGGTCGGATGAAACCCTTACCTACCAGCTCTTGTAACTGTTCCTTAAGCTCCTTCAGCTCTGCTGGCGCCATCCTGTAGGGAGGGATAGAGATCGGTCTGGTTCCTGGCATCAATTCTATCTCGAACTCTATCTCCCTAGGAGGCGGTAAACCTGGCAGCTCGTCTGGGAAAACATCTAAGAACTCTCTAACCACAGGCACCGAGGCGGGCTCTCTGACATCTCTGTCTAGCTCTCTCACATGAGCTAGATAAACCTGACAACCCCTCCTGAGAAGCCTACGAGCCTGTAGGGCTGATATCAAACCTCTAGGTGTACTCCCCTTGTCTCCTCTAAAGACAACCTCTGACCCATCCTGACATCTGAACTTAACTACCTTGTCTCTGCAATCCAAGGTAGCACCATGGGTAGATAGCCAATCCATCCCTAGAATGACGTCAAAATCTGTCAAGTCTAGAACCACTAGGTCGGCGGATAGGCATCTTCCCTCTATGAAAACTGGACTGTACTGGCAGACTGACTCTGCCACTGACGGGTCACACTTGGGTCCACTGACCCATAGGGGACACTCTAACCCAGAGACCATCAAACCCAACCTCTCGACCGCTCTCGGAGAAACAAAAGAATGGGTTGCACCCGGGTCCATTAAGGCATAAACATCTGAACAACCAATGATGATATTACCTGACACCACGGTGTTGGATGCATTCGCCTCTTGCTGCGTCATCGTGAAGATCCGTGCTGGAGCTGACGGACCTTCCCCTCTGTAACCTGTTGAAGAAGAGGCTGACCCTCTCCCTCGGCCTCTGCCACTAGCCTGTGTCGCGACTGAAGCTGCTGGCTGTGCCACACTACCCGAAGCTGTCTGCTGGGGCTGTGCCGTAGGAACTGCTCTCGGACACTCCCAAGACATGTGTCCCTCTTGCCCACACCTGTAGCAGGCTGTCGTCCCAAACCGGCATACCCCCCGGTGTAGCTTACCACACCTCGCACAAACTGCGTTATCAGCACCAGAGCTTGAGCCACCTCCTAATCCCAGACCTGATTTGATCTTGCTCCAGAACTTATTCTTCTTTGTCTTCCTGGTGGTATTATTCCACCTCTTACTGCCTGAACTCAAGGATGAAGGGTCAATCCTTCCCCCACCTGGGGTCTTGGAACCAGAAGGTTGTGCCACTGACTGCTTGACTTTTCCCTCTATTACGGCACTAGCCTCCATTCTCCTGGCCATGTCTATAATGGCATGGAAACTTTCTCTATCAGCTGACTGAATCAAAGAGGAATACCTGGAATTGAGCCTTATGATATACCTCCTCGACTTCTTCGGATCTGTGTCCAGATGTTGCCCAGCAAACGGCAACAACTCTAAGAATCTATCGGTGTACTCATCGACACCCATCTCATCTGTCTGCTTCAGCTGTTCAAACTCAATCATCTTCAGCTCCCTGGAACTGTCAGGGAAAGCCCATCCTGCGAACTCATTCGCAAACTCCTCCCATGACAGACTGTCCACCCTTGGTTTCACATAGTTCTTGAACCACTCTCGTGCCTTCTTGCATTTCAGAGTGAAACCAGCCATCTGAATGGCTCTACTGTCATCCGCCCCTATCTCATCTGTAATTGTTTTGACCTTCTCCAGGTACACAAACGGATCATCACCTGTATCAAACTGGGGAGCACCCAACTTCATGTAGTCGGTCATCTTGACTTTGCTCCCTTCAGATGAGCTAGGCTGAGGTCTTAGGGTTTCTGGAACTGTGGGTTCTGCTGGTGGTGGTGGTGCAACATCCCCTGGGATAGGGTTTGCTGTACCTGGATAGGAGGGTTGAGGTGGGTACATAGGGTATTGTGGATACTGTGGGTGGAAAGGTGGGTATGGCATGTGAGAAGGGTAAGGATTAAAACTGGGGTAATCCGATGTACTTCCCATCGAATACCCGGGGTATGGTGAAAAAGGTGGGTACTGGGGTGGTGGAATAAACCCCGAGGCCTGAGTGCCTCCCTGAGACTCACCCATGCCCTCTTCTGGCATGCTCACACCAAGATTACCATCCCTCCTCTGGTCCACATCCATCTCTTCTCCCACATCCACTGACCTGCCTCCTTGAACCGTTCCTCTTACTGATCTGTTTCTACCCAGATCCAGAGACCTTCTAGGGTCTCCCACTGCTCTGTCCCTGTTGGACCTACTTGACATTGCCCATGGCAATGCTGGAGGACGGGCGCTCGTGCCCTCATCCTCCGGTGGTACTCTAGTCAATCTAGCCGATCGACGAGTTCCTCGCATTCTGTTTACTGAAAAACAGCACAGATAACAAACCATTAGCATCAAATGGCTCATGTGGAAACACATGAACCCACATCATATACACATCATATTCATAGCATATCTCATGGCATACATACTTTCATTCTAGACAGGACTCTACATCCTATCCTAGTGGACATGATTTCCTATTGTGCTTGACTTTCTATAACATCTATGAGCCCGACACTCTAGGTCCGACCATATGAACCTAGGGCTCTGATACCACTCTGTAACGACCCGGAAACCGGACCGCTACCGGCGCTAGGATCCAGATCGGCTTAAGGCCGCCGGGACCCGTAGCAAGCCAAACATACATCCTGTGAACCTGTTTAATCCCATACATGGTCAACAACATACATAAAAATTAAAACTTTTCTTTCATTCAAACATTTCTTTGCCAAGCCTAGCCTGTGCATGCACAAACATAATATAAACCTCTCATTGGAGTCCTCATCAAATACTCCAATGGGGTAACATAACATAACATAGGCTTGGGTTACATAGGCATCATAAAAACATTATATCTCATACAAGACCATGTGTACAGGGAATACAACAGACTCTAGTCAAGCACACTATCAAATTTTCATTACATTACATATCATACTTTTACATTACAAACAAACCATGTCCACCACTAAGCTATTACATAAGCTTCTCTTACTCTTGCTGACTTCTCTATCTACTCTGTACCTGCAAGACTGGGGTTAGGGGAGAGGGGGTGAGCTATAAAGCCCAGTGAGCAGAAACTAAAAACATTGATTTTATTATTTATTATTTATTATTCATTTTATTTTATTATTATTATTTTATTTTATTTCCACATATTATTTAACTTTTTCTTTTTCTTTTTTTTTTTCATGCTTTCATGAAATGCAACACATCACAGCTAATCACATCAAGGATGGTATTGTCACCATTAGTCCTCTTCCTTTCCAAAGTGCCGGGACGTAGAATGGGTCAACCGGTCTTTCTCTTACATATCATAACATAACATTCCAATATGCCGGGACGTAGAATGGGTACAACCGGACTTTCTCTTTCTTTGTGCCAGGGACGTAGAATGGGTACAACCTGGACTTTCATACATAACATGCCATATCTCATCATACATATCGAGGACCATGGATCATCCAATCAACCATCCACATCAACATCAATTTATGCAATGCAGCATATTTGTGAATTCTAATGCAAACATCCTGAAATATTGCATGGCATTAATGATGCATGGGCAATGCTTTATGATTCATTCATTTATTCATTTACTTTACTTTAAAACTTAAGGGGTTGTTCCACTCACCTGATGACTGAAGCTTTAACAACACAAAGGCAGCTATCTCACTGCCGGGGGTCTCGGTTCCTCGGGTCCGAACCTACACAGGTGGACTTAGATGAGGTACCAAACAAACATAAACAAGACTCTAAACATACCCCCAAAAACCTCCTAAAAACACCTCAAAACACTCCTAGGAAACATGCAAGAAAAGGCTGGGCAGGGCACTTTCGGCGGCACCTTCGGCGGCCGGAAGTCCCTCCAGAGCCGAAAGTCAGGCAGGTTCGGCGGCCGAAACTCCCAGACAGAGACGAAACTCATGCATGTTCGGCGGCACCTTCGGCGGCCGAAAGTCTCGGACAGAGCCGAAACTCCAACTTTCGGGGGCAAGCTTCGGCAGCCTAAAGCTGCCTCCCAAGCCATGTTCGGCGGCCGAAGCTCCCTTCGGCTGCCGAACCTGGTTTCTGCCAAAGGGCAAAAACTTGGCTCCCTTAAGCATTTTTTCCTCCAAACTCACCAAACATGCCTAAACTTGTTCTAAAACATGTATAAACACCATACATCACACCTAGGGGTCTCAAACTATCAAATACCCCAACTACAACACTTCGAACACACACAAACAACATACATTGCTCATCAAAACATCAAAACCCATAAACTCATCAACAAGCCTAAACATGCATCTCTACCCATAAAACAACATAAAACTTACTTAAAACATATAAGGAGCTTAAAATCGGCTCTTACCTCTTGAAGATCGAGAGGGAGACAACCTAAACTTGGAGATCCACGAAAATGAGCTCTTGAGTTCCCAAAGCTCCAAAACTTGTTTCAAAAGTTCAAAACCTTCAATCCAAGCTTAAAACTCAAGAAAAATGGTGGGGATTTGAAGGAAGAACACTAGATTGGGAAGAGGGAGGTCGGAAGCTAGCTGTGGCCGAAAATGGGAGAAAGCTCGCCCATTTCGGCTAAGTGACCCTTTTATAGTGGCTGGCCAGGCCACGTTCGGGGGCCGAACTTGCCTCCGCATGCATGCCATGTTCGGCGGCCGAACTTGACTTTCGGCGGCCGAACCTGAACTTCCCTCACTCATGCTTTCGGGGGCCTAACGTGCCTCCAAAATGCATGCATGTTCGGCGGCCGAACTTGACTTTCGGCGGCCGAACCTGGGTTTTCCTCCAAAGACTTTTCATGCAAAAACTCATTTAATTTTCATACTTAAAACCATGAAATGCTTTAAAACATTTTATGAAAACATGTTTCTACCCTACTAAAGGCTTCCGACATCCGAGATTCCACCGGACGGTAGGAATTCCGATACCAGAGTCTAGCCGGGTATTACAATAGTTGAGGGGTCAGTGAAGCAGTCAGTGACCCAGTCTTCAGGGGTTAAGACCCCAGGCAGAGGAGGACCAGGTTTCTCTTCTCAGAGCTCAGGTAAGAAGAGGTGGGATAACACCACCAGGAAGCCGAAGAAGAATAAGTTTTGGAACAAGTTGAAATCCGGTCTGGGATTTGGCGGTGGCTCGAGCTCAGGCTCAGATGGTACAGAATGCCAGAGATGTGGAAGACCGCACAGGGGAGTGTGTCGAGCTGGGACTAATACATGTTTCAGATGTGGACAGGAGGGACACATAGCTCGGGAGTGTCCTAGAGCGCCTTTTATGGGCCAGCCCCAACAGATAGCTTCTGGTAGTGTGGCACAGCCAGCAGTTCCAGCCACAACTCAGGGCAGTGGCAGAGGTAGAGGGAGAGGGGCAGCCTCTTCTTCTGGTTCCCGAGGTGAAGGTCCATCAGCTCCAGCCAGGATCTTCACCATGACTCAGCAGGAGGCTAACACATCCAACACCGTGGTGTCAGGTAATCTCGTCATTGGGTGTTCTGATGTGTATGCATTAATGGACCCGGGTGCATCCCATTCATTTATTGCTCCGAGAGCCGTTGAGAGGTTGGGTCTGATAGTCTCTGGGTTAGAGTGTTCCCTATGGGTCAGTGGACCCAAGTGTGACCCGTCAGTGGCAGTGTCAGTCTGCCAGTACAGTCCAGTTTTTATTGAGGGAAGATGCCTCTCCGCCGACCTTGTGGTTCTAGATTTGACAGACTTTGACGTCATTCTAGGGATGGATTGGCTATCTACCCATGGTGCTACCTTGGGCTGCAGGGACAAGGTAGTCAGGTTCAGAGATCAGAACGGGTCAGAGGTCATCTTTAGAGGAGACAAGAGGGGCACGCCTAGAGGTCTGATATCAGCTCTTCAGGCTCGTAGGTTGCTTAGGAAGGGATGTCAGGGGTACTTAGCTCATGTGAGAGAGCTAGACAGTCAGGTCAGGGAGCCGGCCTCGGTGCCAGTTGTCAGAGAGTTTCAGGATGTTTTTCCGGATGAGCTTCCAGGTTTACCACCTGCTAGGGAGATAGAGTTCGAGATAGAGTTGGTGCCTGGAACTAGACCGATCTCTATCCCTCCCTACAGGATGGCTCCAGCCGAGTTGAAGGAGTTGAAAGAGCAGTTGCAAGAGCTGGTAGAGAAGGGCTTCATCCGACAGAGTACCTCACCTTGGGGTGCTCCGGTCTTGTTTGTGAGAAAGAAGGATGGATCCCTTAGACTTTGTATTGACTACAGGCAGTTGAACAAAGTCACTACCAAGAATAGGTACCCTTTGCCAAGGATCGATGATCTATTCGACCAGTTAGCAGGAGCAGGTTGTTTCTCCAAAATAGATCTGAGATCGGGGTACCATCAGCTAAGGATAAGAGAAGGAGATGTGCCAAAGACAGCTTTCAGGACCAGATATGGGCATTTTGAGTTCCTTGTAATGCCGTTCGGGTTAACCAACGCCCCTGCAGCATTCATGGATCTCATGAACAGAGTGTTTAGTCAATACCTGGATCACTTTGTTATTGTCTTTATAGATGATATCTTAGTGTATTCCAGGAATGCAGAGGAGCATGCCCATCATCTGCGGTTGGTCTTGCAGACCTTGAGGGAACATGGCTTGTATGCCAAGTTCTCTAAATGTGAATTCTGGCTGAGGAGCATTTCGTTCTTGGGGCATGTAGTGTCAGAGAATGGGATTGAGGTGGACCCCAAGAAGACAGAAACTGTGGCTAACTGGCCTAGACCCACTTCAGTGACAGAGATTAGAAGTTTCTTGGGTTTGGCAGGTTACTACAGGAGGTTCGTTCAGGACTTCTCAAAGATAGCAGCTCCTCTGACCAGGTTAACCAGGAAGAATCAGAAGTTTTTGTGGACCGACCAGTGCGAAGAGAGTTTTGAAGAGCTTAAGAAGAGGTTGACTTCAGCACCAGTTTTAGCTCTGCCATCTGGTGATGAAGACTTTACAGTCTTTTATGATGCGTCCCGTGTGGGACTGGGTTGTGTACTGATGCAGAATGAGAGGGTGATTGCTTATGCTTCTAGGCAGCTGAAGAAGCATGAGTTGAATTACCCCACACACGACCTGGAGATGGCAGCAGTAATCTTTGCACTCAAGATGTGGAGGCACTACCTCTACGGGGTAAAATGTGAGATCTTCACAGATCATAAAAGCCTGCAGTACATCCTGAGTCAAAGAGATTTGAACTTGAGACAGAGGAGATGGGTGGAGCTGCTGAGTGACTATGATTGCAAGATTCAGTATCATCCGGGTAAGGCGAATGTCGTGGCAGACGCCCTAAGCCGGAAGTCACTAGGCAGTTTATCCCACATATCGGCAGAGAGGAGGTCAGTGGTGAAGGAGTTCTACAAGCTCATTGAGGAAGGTCTACAGATGGAGTTGTCTGGTACAGGTGCCTTGGTGGCCCAGATGAGAGTGGCACCCGTGTTTCTGGAGCAGGTGGCTCAGAAACAGCATGAGGACCCGGAGTTAGTGAAGATTGCCAGGACTGTTCAGTCAGGCAATGATAGTGAGTTCAGATTCGACAACAAGGGGATCCTCCGCTATGGGAGCAGACTATGTGTACCAGACGACATAGGGCTAAAAGGAGACATTATGAGAGAGGCTCATAATGCAAGATACAACATTCACCCCGGAGCCACCAAGATGTATCAAGATTTGAAGAAGGTTTATTGGTGGCCAGCTATGAAGAAAGAAGTGGCACAGTTCGTGTCAGCCTGCGAAGTGTGTCACAGTGTGAAGCTGGAACATCAGAAGCCGGCTGGAATGCTTAACCCGCTACCTATTCCAGAATGGAAATGGGAAAATATAGCTATGGACTTCGTAGTGGCGTTACCGGCGACGTCCAACAGATTGGACTCCATATGGGTGATTGTGGACAGACTCACCAAATCTGCTCACTTCATTCCTGTCAGGAGTGGCTATTCTGTGGACAAGTTGGCGCAGGTGTATGTTGATGAGGTCGTCAGGCTGCATGGGGTTCCTGTTTCTATAGTGTCAGATAGAGGGCCCCAGTTCACCTCCAGGTTTTGGCGGAGTCTGCAGAACGCCATGGGTACCAGGTTGGATTTCAGTACTGCCTTCCACCCCCAGACTGATGGACAGTCAGAAAGGACCATCCAGACTATCGAAGATATGCTCAGAATGTGTGTGCTGGACTTTGGCGGTTCTTGGAGGCAGCATCTACCTTTGGTGGAGTTTGCCTACAACAACAGCCATCATGCTAGCATCGGGATGGCTCCATATGAAGCTTTGTACGGAAGGAAGTGCAGATCACCTGTTTGCTGGGAGGAAGTTGGAGAAAAGGCCTTAGCAGGGCCTGAGCTAGTAGAGATCACCAGCAGGGTGGTACCCATAATCAGAGAGAGTATCAAGACTGCTGCCAGCAGACAGAAGAGCTATGCAGACGTCCGCAGGAGACAGTTAGAGTTTCAGGAGGGGGATCTGGTATTGCTCAAGGTGTCTCCAATGAAGGGAGTGGTTCGCTTCGAGAAGAAAGGTAAACTAGCCCCACGATACATCGGACCCTTTGAAATCTTGCAAAAGATTGGGAATGTGTCGTACAAGCTGGATTTACCTGCTTCAATGGAAAGAATCCATCCGGTTTTCCATGTTTCAATGTTGAGGAAGTTTGTGTCAGATCCGAGCAAAGTTCTTAGTGAACCTGATGTGGAGGTCCAAGAGGATCTCACTTATGTTGAACAGCCAGTACGGATCCTAGACACCTAGATCAGAAAGTTAAGAAACAAGGAAATCCCGATGGTGAAAGTCTTGTGGAACCACCACAACTTGGAAGAATGCACTTGGGAGACACGGGAGTCTATGCTCCAGCAGTACCCTCATCTCTTTTAAGGTTGGATCTCTTTGTGTTTATGTGCTATGTATGTATGTTATGTTTTATGCCATGCTATGTGTGCTAGTTGAGGTACATTCGGGGACGAATGTTCTTAAGGGGGGGAGAATGTAATACCCGGCTAGACTCCGGTATCGGAATTCCTACCGTCCGGTGGAATCTCGGGTGTCAGAAGCCTCTAGTAGGGTAGAAACATGTTTTCATAAAATGTTTTAAGGTATTTCATGGTTTTAAGTATGAAGATTTAATGAGTTTTTGCATGAAAAGTCTTTGGAGGAAAACACAGGTTCGGCCGCCGAAAGTCAAGTTCGGCCGCCGAACATGCATGCGTTTTGGAGGCACGTTAGGCCCCCGAAAGCATGAGTGAGGGAAGTCCAGGTTCGGCCGCCGAAAGTCAAGTTCGGCCGCCGAACATGGCATGCATGCGGAAGCACTTTCGGCCCCCGAACGTGGCCTGGCCAGCCACCTATAAAAGGGTCACTTAGCCGAAATGGGCGAGCTTTCTCCCATTTTCGGCCATAGCTAGCTTCCGACCTCCCTCTCCCCAGATCTTGTGTTCTTTCTCCAAATCTCCTCCATTTTTCTTGAGTTTTCACCTCTCATTGCAAGTTTTGAGCATTTAAGACAAGTTTTGGAGCTTTGGGAACTCAGGAGCCCATTTGCTTGGATCTCCGAGTTTAGGTCGTCTCTCTCTCGAGCTTCAAGAGGTAAGAGCCGATCTTAAGCTCATTATATGTTTTAAGTAAGTTTTAAGTTGTTTTATGGGTAGAATGGCATGTATAGGGTTGTATGAGTTTTTAAGCAAATGTTATGTTTTTGAACAATGTGGCATGTTTGAAGTGTTGTAGTTGGGGTATTTGATAGTTTGAGACCCCTAGGTGTGATGTGTGGTGTGTATGCATGTTTTAGAACAAGTTTATGCATGATTGGTTAGTTTTGGAGGCATAAATGCATTAGGGAGCCAAGTTTCTGCCCTTTGGCAGAAACCAGGTTCTGCAGCCGAAGGAGCTTTCGGCCGCCGAACATGGCTGGGGAGGCAGGCCTTTCGGCTGCCGAAGTTGCCCCCGA
This sequence comes from Manihot esculenta, assembly GCF_001659605.2. NCBI lineage: Eukaryota > Viridiplantae > Streptophyta > Magnoliopsida > Malpighiales > Euphorbiaceae > Manihot > Manihot esculenta. The sequence goes on along the minus strand of NC_035168.2, from coordinate 31,717,372 downwards.
AAAGAGACTTTCGTCTCTGTCTGGGACTTTCGGCCGCCGAAGGTGCCGCCGAACATGCATGAGTTTCGCCTCTGTCTGGGAGTTTCGGCCGCCGAAGGTGTCGCCGAACCTGCCTGACTTTCGGCTCTGGAGGGACTTTCGGCCGCCGAACCTGCCGCCGAAAGTGCCCTGTCCAGCCATTTCTTGCATGTTTTTATGTAGTTGTTTTATGATGTTTTAAGGGGTTTTTGGGGAGTATATTAGAGTTATGTTTATGTATGTTTGGTCCCTCATTGGAGTCCACCTGTGTAGGTTCGGACCCGAGGAACCGAGGACCCCAGCAGTGAGCCAGCTGCTACAGAGTTTATCAGAGTTAGCCAGAGGTGAGTGGAATAAACTTTAAGTTTTAAAATAATTGAAATATGAATTTCGAGCATGATCCATGCATCACGAATGCCATGAGATATAGTAGGTTGTTTGCATTAGTATTCACGAATATGTTGCATTGCATTTATAATGTTGATGTGGATTGGTTATTGGATGATCCTTTAGTCCTCATATGGTATGATATGGTATGGAAGTCCAGGTTGTAACCATTCTACGTCCCTGGCACGATGTAAGAGAAAGTCCAGGTTGTACCCATTCTACGTCCCTGGCACATTGGTATGTTATGATATGTTATGATAAGGGAAAGACCGGTTGTACCCATTCTACGTCCCGGCACAGTTGGACTATGTAGAGGACTATTGGTGACAATACCATCCGAGATGTGATTAGTTGTGATGTGTTGCATTACATAATGGCATGAAATTTTAATATATGATTTCACTATTCTGCTCACTGGGCTTTGTAGCTCCCCCCTCTCCCCTAACCCCAGGTGTGCAGGTACAGGGTAGACCAGGAGGTTAGCCAGAGTTTTGAAGTATGTGTATGTAATAGTTAGATGGTGGACATGACAGGTGTACTATAATGTAATGTAAGAGATTACAGTATGTTATGTAATGAGGTATATTGAGGTTATAGATGTGCTTGACCCTATGAGTATTGTTATCCCTTTTGATGCATGATCTTAGATTTTGATGATACAGATGTTAGCCAAACTCAACACATGTATATCGCCCTTTGGGGCTTTGATGAGATCCCACAGAGGGGTCAAGTTTATGATTATGTTTTAGTGCATGCACAGGTTGAGTTTGGTGTATGAGAAATGAATGAAAGAAAAGTTTAAATTTTTTTATGCATGTTGTTGATCATGTATGGGATTATACAGGTTTACAGGTTATGTGTCAGGCTTGCTACGGGTCCCGACGGCCTTAAGCCGATCTGGATCCTAGCGGCGGTAGCGGTCCGATTTTCGGGTCGTTACAGGAACTAAACTTAATCATCTAAATATGAGAAGTTAAATGCTTTTAGCATATTTCATGCATCATGATTATGTTTAGGATGATTGCATTAGGTATCACGAATATGTTGCATTGCATATATGTTGTTGATGTGGGTAAATGCTGGATGATCCAATAGTCCCTGACAGGAAGACCAGGAGCCTTTGACTACACCCTGGCATAGCTAAGGAAGTCCAGGAGCCTTTGACTACGCCCTGGCACAGAAAGGGACTCCAAGACCAGGTGCCTAATAAGGCCCTGGGGCAGTGTAAGTTATGTTATGTTTACAGGAAGACCAGGAGCCTTTGACTACGCCCTGGCATATGATGCTGGGACTACTTGGTTACAGGTTTACCCTTGATGTGGCTTGTTTGTGATGTGATGCATACCATGAGATCATGTTTTAATATATGTTTTATAGTTCTGCTCACTGGGCTAGTATAGCTCATCCCTCTCCCTTAACCCCAGTCTTGCAGGTTCAGAGTCCAGAGGTGTCAGCAGGGTACAGAGAAAGAGACGAGCTATGTAATAGTTAGTGTGGACATGTATTTATTAAAGAGATAGGGTATACTATACAGTGTATAGAATGGTGCTTGCTTCTAAGAGTGATAATCCTTTGTATACATGATCTTTTTATGTAAATGTTTTATTGTATATGTATGACAAACCAGGCTTAACACAATATGAGTGTAGCCCACCTAGAGCACTGATGAGAGCTCTAGTAGGGGTTCACAGTTCAGAGATAGTGCATGCACAGGTTGAGCCTTGGTACAGGGAAAGTTTTAATTTTTACAGAAAATGTATGATCATATATGGGATTTCACAGGTACACAGAGTTCACAGTAGGCTTGCTACGGGTCCCGGCGGCCTTAAGCCGATCTGGATCCTAGCACCGATAGCAGTTCGGTTTTCGGGCTGTTACAGATTGGTATCAGAGCACTAGGTTCATATGGTCGGACCTATAGAGAGAGAGTCGGGCTCATAGAGGTTCTAGTAGGTCAAGCACCATAGGAAAGCATGTCCACTAGGATAGGATGTCAGTCCTGTCTATATGATGATGTGAAATGCCATGATTCATGCATGTGCATTATGATGTCTGCTTGTGGTTCATGTGTTTCCACATGGACTACATGTTGCTGATATGCTGTGTTTTGTGTTGTTTTTCAGAGAGTTAAGATGCGAGGAACTCGTCGATCCGCGAGATTGACTGGAGTCCCACCAGTAAGTGAGGGTATAGATGCTCGTCCTCCTGCATTGCTAAGGGCAAGATCTCACAGGTCAAGCAGGGAAGGAACGTCACGAGACCCTAGAAGGTCTTCTGACGAGAGCAGAAGAGGGGTAGACTGAGGCGGAGGAAGATCAGAGGAAGAGAGAGAGGCTATGGATGTTGGTCAGAGCAGAGATAAAAGTATGGGTATAGGAAGGACGAAGGAAGGTATGGGAGAGTCCCAGGGAGGCGCACAGGCCTCGGGGTTTAGCTATCCACCCTTTCCATAGGGCCCGGGGTATCCGATGGGAGGTACGTTGGATTTCTCCAGCTTTGCCCCATATCCACCCTATATGCCTTATATGCCTTATCCTTCTTTTTACCCACCTTAACACATGTATCCACCCCCACCTTCTCATACAAGTCCAGCACAACCTGAACCCAGAGAAACAGTACCTCCACCACCACCTGAACCAGCAGCCCCTGTTGTTGAAGTACAGCAACCTAGTTCTTCTGGGGGAAATAAGGTGAAGATGACAGAGTACTTAAAGTTGGATGCTCCTAAATTCAATACAGGAGATGATCCCTTGGAGTATCTCAGTGCAGTCAGAATGATAACTAGTGAGTTGGGAGCTGATGATAGCAGGGCCATTGAGATGGCAGGGTTCACATTAAAGTGCAAGAAAGCCAGAAAATGGTTCAAAAACTATGTGGACCCCAGAATAGACAGTATGACATGGGAAGAGTTCGCCAATGAGTTCGCAGGGTGGGCTTTTCCTGACAGTTCTAGGGAGATGAAGGTAGTAGAGTTTGAGCAGTTAAGACAGACAGAGGAGATGAGCGTTGATGAATACACAGATAAGTTCCTGGAATTGTTACCATACGTGGGTCAGGCATATAATACTGATCAGAAGAAGGCAAGGAGATATGCCACGAGGCTTCATCCCAGGTATTTCTCCTTGATTCTTCCAGCAGAGAAGGAGAGTTTCCACTCGATTGTGGATGCAGCTAGGAAGATGGAGGCTAGTGCCATAATACAGGGTACAGTTAAACAGTCTAAGGCACAGACTTCTGGCTCTAAGCCAGTTTCCTCCTCACAGAGTACAGCAGGTATGGGCAAGCAGAGATGGGATAGACCAAGAGGTAAAAAGGGCAAGTTCTGGAACAGGATTGTAACGACCCGGAAACCGGACCGCTACCGGCGCTAGGATTCAGGTCGGCTTAAGGCCGCCGGAACCCGTAGCAAGCCAACATGCATCCTGTGAACCTGTTCAATCCCATACATGAACCAAAACATACATAAAAATTAAAACTTTTCTTTCATTCAAACATTTCTTTACCCAGCCTAGCCTGTGCATGTATAAACATAACATAAACCCCTCATTGGAGTTCTCAACAAATACTCCAATGGGGTACATAATATATATCAGGCTGGGGTTACATAAACATCATAAAACATTTATCTCATGTATTTAAGGGATTACAACAGACTCTAGTCAAGCACACTATAAAACTTACATTACATTACATAACATACTTTTACATTATGAATAAACCATGTCCACAGCTATGCTATTACATAACCTCCTCTTACTCTTCTGACTTCTCTATCTACACAGTACCTGCAAGACTGGGGTTAGGGGAGAGGGGTGAGCTAAAAAGCCCAGTGAGCAAAAAGTAAAAAACATGATATTAATTCCTCCATTTTTAGGTATTTTATTCTTCATTTTATTATTTACATTTGCTTTAATTCCACACTTTTTAGGTATATTATTATTCATTTTATTATTAACATTAAATAACATAACTTTTACTTTACATGCTTTCATGAAATGCAACACATCACATTTAATCACATAAAGGATGGTATTGTCACCATTAGTCCTCAACATCTCCAAATTCCAGGGGCGTAGAATGGGCCTCACTGGACTTTCTCTTACATAACATAACATAACATTCCAAAGTGCCAGGGGCGTAGAATGGGCCTCACTGGACTTTCTCTTACATAGTACCAGGGGCGTAGAATGGGCCTCGCTGGTCGTCCATAACATATCATCATAATATAACATCAGAGGACTATGGATCATCCAACAACCATCCACATCAACATCAAATTATGCAATGCAACATATTCGTGAATTTCTAATGCAAACATCCTAAAACATCGCATGGCACTAATGATGCATGAGTATGCTATCAGATTCATTCATTTGTTCATTTATTCATTACTGAAAAACTTAGGGAATAATCCCACTCACCTGGTGACCGAAGCTTTGACGACGGACTCTGAAAGACTATCTCACAACCGGGGGTCTCGGGTCCTCGGGTCCGAACCTACACAGGTGGACTCAAATGAGGCACCAAACAACAAGAACATAACTCTAAACATACCCCCAAAAGCCTCCTCAAAACACCTCAAAACATCCCTAGAAAACATGCAAGAAAAGGCTGGGAAGGGCACTTTCGGCGGCACCTTCGGCGGCCGAAAGTCCCTCCAGAGCCGAAAGTCAGGCAGGTTCGGCGGCACCTTCGGCGGCCGAAACTCCCAGACAGAGACGAAACTCATGCATGTTCGGCGGCACCTTCGGCGGCCGAAAGTCTCGGACAGAGCCGAAACTCCAACTTTCGGGGGCAGGCTTCGGCAGCCTAAAGCTGCCTTCCAAGCTGGTTCGGCGGCCGAAAGTACCTTCGGCTGCCGAACCTGGTTTCTGCCAAAGGGCAGAAACTTGGTTCTTCATGCCCAAAACAACCCCCTACACAACCAATCATGCATAAACCTATTCTACAAAAAGCATACTCAAGCATACAAGCTCCTAGGGGTCTCCAACAAGCTTAAACCCCAACTACAACACACAAGCAAGCCACATTGCACATAAACACACATTAAAACCATGGATTTTTCATAAAAACCCAACAAGCCTACTCATGCATTTCTACCCCAAAACCTTGCATAAAACTTACTTAAAACACATGTAGAACTAGAGATCGGCTCTTACCTCTTGAAGATCGAGAGAGAAACGATCCTAGCTCGAAGGTGAGGAGATTCGAGTTCTTGAACCTCAAAGCTCCAAAACTTGCTTAAACTTTAAAACTCTTCAAAAACAAGATATAACTTGTTAAGATCTAAAGGATTTGAGGGAAAACACTTAAAATGACCATAGGAGGGCTAAAACTTACCGTCGGCCGAAATGGGAGAGAAAACCTCGCCTGTTTCGGTCACGGGGTCTCTTATAGGGCTGGTTCTGTCACCTTTCGGCGGCCTAACGTGCCCCCACATCTCATGCATGTTCGGCGGCCGAACATGAGGTTCGGCGGCCGAACCTTGAGTCTTTCAAACAAGGCTTTCGGAGGCCTAAAGCGCTCCCAAAACCCCACCATGTTCGGCGGCCGAACCTAACTTTCGGCGGCCGAACCTGGCAAAGTCTCCTTGGTCTATTTCATTCAAAACTCAATTTCCTTTTTGCTTAAAAACATAAAATACATTAAAAACATTTCATAAAACATGGTTTTACCCTTCTAGAGGTTTCCGACATCCGAGATTCCACCGAACGGTAGGAATTCCGATACCGGAGTCTAGCCGGGTATTACATTCTCCCCCCCTTAAGAACATTCGTCCCCGAATGTTCACCAAACAACACATAACATGGCAAACATATAACATACATACTAAGCACATCAACACATAGGGATCTAACCTTAAAAGAGCTGAGGGTACTGCTGGAGCATAGACTCCCGTGTCTCCCAAGTGCACTCTTCCAAGTTGTGGTGGTTCCACAGGACTTTCACCATCGGGATTTCCTTGTTTCTTAACTTTCTGATCTGCGTGTCTATGATCCGTACTGGCTGTTCAACATAGGTGAGATCCTCTTGGACCTCCACATCAGGCTCACTAAGAACCTTGCTCGGATCTGACACAAACTTCCTCAACATCGAAACATGGAAGACCGGATGGATTCTTGCCATTGAAGCAGGTAAATCTAGCTTGTACGACACATTCCCAATCTTTTGCAAGATTTCAAAGGGTCCGATGTATCGTGGGGCTAGTTTACCTTTCTTCCCGAAGCGAACCACTCCCTTCATTGGAGACACCTTAAGCAATACCAGATCCCCCTCCTGAAACTCTAACTGCCTTCTGCGGATGTCTGCATAACTCTTCTGTCTGCTTGCAGCAGTCTTGATTCTTTCTCTGATTATGGGTACCACCCTGCTGGTAATCTCTACTAGCTCAGGCCCTGCCAAGGCCTTCTCTCCAACTTCCTCCCAGCAAACAGGTGATCTGCACTTCCTTCCGTACAAAGCTTCATATGGAGCCATCCCGATGCTAGCATGATGGCTGTTATTGTAGGCAAACTCCACCAAAGGTAGATGCTGCCTCCAAGAACCGCCAAAGTCCAGCACACACATTCTGAGCATATCCTCGATAGTCTGGATGGTCCTTTCTGACTGTCCATCAGTCTGGGGGTGGAAGGCAGTGCTGAAATCCAACCTAGTACCCATGGCATTCTGCAGACTCCGCCAAAACCTGGAGGTGAACTGGCGCCCTCTATCTGACACTATCGAAACGGGAACCCCATGCAGCCTGATGATCTCGTCCACATACACCTGCGCCAACTTGTCCACAGAATAGCCGCTCCTGACAGGAATGAAGTGAGCAGATTTGGTGAGTCTGTCCACAATCACCCATATGGAGTCCACTCTGTTGGACGCCGCCGGTAACCCTACTACGAAGTCCATAGCTATATTTTCCCATTTCCATTCTGGAATAGGTAGCGGGTTAAGCATTCCAGCCGGCTTCTGATGTTCCAGCTTCACCCTCTGACACACTTCGCAGGCTGACACGAACTGTGCCACTTCTTTCTTCATTGCTGGCCACCAATAAACTTTCTTCAAATCTTGATACATCTTGGTGGCTCCGGGGTGAATGCTGTATCTTGCATTATGAGCCTCTCTCATAATGTCTCCTTTTAGCCCTATGTCGTCTGGTACACATAATCGACTCCCATAGCGGAGGATCCCTTTACTGTCGAATCTGAACTCACTATCATTGCCTGACTGAACAGTCCTGGCAATCTTCACTAACTCGGGGTCCTCATGCTGTTTCTGAGCAACTTGCTCAAGGAACACGGGTGTCACTTTCATCTGAGCCAACAAGGCACCTGTACCCGATAACTCTAACTGTAGCCCTTCTTCGATGAGCTTGTAGAACTCCTTTACTACTGGTCTTCGTTCTGCTGTGATGTGGGATAGACTGCCGAGTGATTTCCGGCTTAAGGCATCAGCTACTACATTAGCCTTACCCGGATGATACTGGATTTTGCAATCGTAGTCACTGAGCAGTTCTACCCATCTTCTCTGTCTCAAATTCAAATCTCTTTAACTCAGGATGTGCTGCAGGCTCTTATGATCTGTAAAGATCTCACATTTTACCCCATAGAGGTAGTGCCTCCACATCTTGAGTGCAAAGATTACTGCTGCCATCTCAAGGTCATGTGTGGGGTAATTCAACTCATGCTTCTTCAGCTGCCTAGAAGCATAAGCAATCACCCTCTCATTCTGCATCAGTACACAACCCAGTCCCACACGGGATGCATCACAAAAGACTGTAAAGTCCTCATCACTAGATGGCAGAGCTAAAACTGGTGCTGAAGTCAACCTCTTCTTAAGCTCTTCAAAACTCTCTTCGCACTGGTCGGTCCACAGAAATTTCTGATTCTTCCTGGTTAACCTGGTCAGAGGAGCTGCTATCTTTGAGAAGTCCTGAACGAACCTCCTGTAGTAACCAGCCAAACCCAAGAAACTTCTAATCTCTGTCACTGAAGTGGGTCTAGGCCAGTTAGCCACAGTTTCTGTCTTCTTGGGGTCCACCTCAATACCATTCTCTGACACTACATGCCCCAAGAACGAAATGCTCCTCAGCCAGAACTCACATTTAGAGAACTTGGCATACAAGCCATGTTCCCTCAAAGTCTGCAAGACCAACCGCAGATGATGGACATGCTCTTCTGCATTCCTGGAATACACTAAGATATCATCTATGAAGACAATAACGAAGTGATCCAGGTATTGGCTAAACACTCTGTTCATGAGATCCATGAATGCTGCAGGGGCGTTTGTTAACCCGAACGGCATTACTAGGAACTCATAGTGCCCATATCTGGTTCTGAAAGCTGTCTTTGGCACGTCTTCATCTCTGATCTTCAGCTGATGGTACCCAGATCTTAGATCTATTTTGGAGAAACAACCGGCTCCTGCTAATTGGTCAAATAGATCATCGATCCTAGGCAACGGGTACTTGTTCTTGGTAGTGACCTTGTTCAACTGTCTGTAGTCGATACAAAGTCTAAGGGATCCATCCTTCTTTTTCACGAACAACACTGGAGCACCCCAGGGTGAGGTACTCGGTCGGATGAAACCCTTATCTACCAGCTCTTGCAACTGTTCTTTAAGCTCCTTCAGCTCTGCTGGCGCCATCCTGTAGGGAGGGATAGAGATCGGTCTGGTTGCTGGCATCAATTCTATCTCGAACTCTATCTCCCTCGGAGGCGGTAAACCTGGTAGTTCGTCTGGGAAAACATCTAAGAACTCTCTAACCACAGGCACTGAGGCGGGCTCTCTGACATCTCTGTCTAGCTCTCTCACATGAGCTAGATAACCCTGACAACCCCTCCTGAGCAGCCTACGAGCCTGTAGGGCTGATATCAAACCTCTAGGTGTACTCCCCCTGTCTCCTCTAAAGACAACCTCTGACCCATCCTGACATCTGAACTTAACTACCTTGTCTCTGCAATCCAAGGTAGCACCATGGGTAGATAGCCAATCCATCCCTAGAATGACGTCAAAATCTGTCAAGTCTAGAACCACAAGGTCGGCGGATAGGCATCTTCCCTCTATGAAAACTGGACTGTACTGGCAGACTGACGCCGCCACTGACGGGTCACACTTGGGTCCACTAACCCATAGGGGACACTCTAACCCAGAGACCATCAAACCCAACCTCTCGACCGCTCTCGGAGAAACAAAAGAATGGGATGCACCCGGGTCCATTAAGGCATAAGCATCTGAACAACCAATGATGATATTACCTGACACCACGGTGTTGGATGCGTTTGCCTCCTGCTGTGTCATAGTGAAGATCCGTGCTGGAGCTGACGGACCTTCCCCTCTGTAAGCTGATGAAGAAGAGGCTGACCCTCTCCCTCGGCCTCTGCCACTGGCCTGTGTCGCGGCTGAAGCTGCTGGCTGTGCCACACTACCCGAAGTAGTCTGCTGGGGCCGTGCCATAGGAACTGCTCTAGGACACTCCATGGACATGTGTCCCTCCTGCCCACACCTGTAGCAGGCTGTTGTCCCAAAACGGCATACCCCTCTGTGTAGCTTACCACACCTTGCACACACTGCATTATCAGCACCAGAGCTTGAGCCACTTCCTAGTCCCAGACCTGACTTGATCTTGCTCCAGAACTTATTCTTCTTTGGTTTCTTAGTGGTACTGCCCCACTTCTTACTAGCTGAACTCAAGGATGAAGGGTCTATCCTCCCCCCACCTGGGGTTTTAGAACCTGAAGGCTGTGTCACTGACTGTTTAACTGTCCCCTCGATGATTGCACTAGCCTCCATTCTCCTGGCCATGTCTACAATGGTATGGAAACTTTCTCTATCAGCTGACTGAACCAAGGAGGAATACCTGGAATGGAGCCTCATGATATACCTCCTCGACTTCTTCGAATCTGTGTCCAGATGTTGCCCAGCAAACGGCAACAACTCTAAGAATCTATCGGTGTACTCATCGACACCCATTTCATCTGTCTGCTTCAGCTGTTCAAACTCAATCATCTTCAGCTCCCTTGAACTGTCAGGGAAAGCCCATCCTGCGAACTCATTCGCAAACTCCTCCCATGAAAGACTGTCCACCCTTGGTTTCACATAGCCCTTGAACCACTCACGGGCCTTTTTGCATTTCAGGGTGAAACCAGCCATCTGAATGGCTCTGCTGTCATCAGCACCTATCTCATCTGTAATTGTTTTGACCTTCTCCAGGTACACAAACGGATCATCACCTGTATCAAACTGGGGAGCACCCAACTTCATGTAGTCGGTCATCTTGGCCTTGCTCCCTCTAGATGAGGTAGGTTGAGGTCTTTGGGTTTCTGGAACTGTGGGTTCTGCTGGTGGTGGTGGTGCGACATCCCCTGGGATAGGGTTTGCTGTGCCTGGATGGAAGGATGGAGGTGGGTACATAGGGTACTGTGGATACTGTGGGTAGAAAGGTGGATATGGCATGTGAGAAGGGTAAGGATTAAAACTGGGGTAATCCGATGTACTTCCCATCGAATACCCGGGGTATGGTGAAAAAGGTGGGTACTGGGGTGGTGGAACAAACCCCGAGGCCTGAGTGCCTCCCTGTGACTCACCCATGCCCTCTTCTGGCAAGTTTACACCAAGGTTACCATCCCTCCTCTGATCCACATCCATCTCTACTTCTTCATCAACTGACATCCTTTCCTGAACTGTACCCCTTACTGATCTGCTTCTACCCAGATCCAAGGACCTTCTAGGGTCCCTCACTGTTCTGTCCCTGTTGGACCTGCTTGACATTGCCCTCGGCAATGCTGGAGGACGGGCGCTCGTGCCCTCATCCTCCGGTGGTACTCTAGTCAATCTAGCTGATCGACGAGTTCCTCGCATTTTGTTTACTGAAAAACAGCACAGATAACAAACATTAGCATCAAATGGTTCATGTGGAAACACATGAACCCACATCATATACACATCATATTCAAAGCATATCTCATGGCATACATACTTGCATTCTAGACAGGACTCTACATCCTATCCTAGTGGACATGATTTCCTATTGTGCTTGACATTTCTATCACATCTATGAGCCCGACACTCTAGGTCCGACCATATGAACCTAGGGCTCTGATACCATTCTGTAACGACCCGGAAACCGGACCGCTACCGGCGCTAGGATTCAGGTCGGCTTAAGGCCGCCGGAACCCGTAGCAAGCCAACATGCATCCTGTGAACCTGTTCAATCCCATACATGAACCAAAACATACATAAAAATTAAAACTTTTCTTTCATTCAAACATTTCTTTACCCAGCCTAGCCTGTGCATGTATAAACATAACATAAACCCCTCATTGGAGTTCTCAACAAATACTCCAATGGGGTACATAATATATATCAGGCTGGGGTTACATAAACATCATAAAACATTTATCTCATGTATTTAAGGGATTACAACAGACTCTAGTCAAGCACACTATAAAACTTACATTACATTACATAACATACTTTTACATTATGAATAAACCATGTCCACAGCTATGCTATTACATAACCTCCTCTTACTCTTCTGACTTCTCTATCTACACAGTACCTGCAAGACTGGGGTTAGGGGAGAGGGGTGAGCTAAAAAGCCCAGTGAGCAAAAAGTAAAAAACATGATATTAATTCCTCCATTTTTAGGTATTTTATTCTTCATTTTATTATTTACATTTGCTTTAATTCCACACTTTTTAGGTATATTATTATTCATTTTATTATTAACATTAAATAACATAACTTTTACTTTACATGCTTTCATGAAATGCAACACATCACATTTAATCACATAAAGGATGGTATTGTCACCATTAGTCCTCAACATCTCCAAATTCCAGGGGCGTAGAATGGGCCTCACTGGACTTTCTCTTACATAACATAACATAACATTCCAAAGTGCCAGGGGCGTAGAATGGGCCTCACTGGACTTTCTCTTACATAGTACCAGGGGCGTAGAATGGGCCTCGCTGGTCGTCCATAACATATCATCATAATATAACATCAGAGGACTATGGATCATCCAACAACCATCCACATCAACATCAAATTATGCAATGCAACATATTCGTGAATTTCTAATGCAAACATCCTAAAACATCGCATGGCACTAATGATGCATGAGTATGCTATCAGATTCATTCATTTGTTCATTTATTCATTACTGAAAACTTAGGGAATAATCCCACTCACCTGGTGACCGAAGCTTTGACGACGGACTCTGAAAGACTATCTCACAACCGGGGGTCTCGGGTCCTCGGGTCCGAACCTACACAGGTGGACTCAAATGAGGCACCAAACAACAAGAACATAACTCTAAACATACCCCCAAAAGCCTCCTCAAAACACCTCAAAACATCCCTAGAAAACATGCAAGAAAAGGCTGGGAAGGGCACTTTCGGCGGCACCTTCGGCGGCCGAAAGTCCCTCCAGAGCCGAAAGTCAGGCAGGTTCGGCGGCACCTTCGGCGGCCGAAACTCCCAGACAGAGACGAAACTCATGCATGTTCGGCGGCACCTTCGGCGGCCGAAAGTCTCGGACAGAGCCGAAACTCCAACTTTCGGGGGCAGGCTTCGGCAGCCTAAAGCTGCCTCCCAAGCTGGTTCGGCGGCCGAAAGTACCTTCGGCTGCCGAACCTGGTTTCTGCCAAAGGGCAGAAACTTGGTTCTTCATGCCCAAAACAACCCCCTACACAACCAATCATGCATAAACCTATTCTACAACAAGCATACTCAAGCATACAAGCTCCTAGGGGTCTCCAACAAGCTTAAACCCCAACTACAACACACAAGCAAGCCACATTGCACATAAACACACATTAAAACCATGGATTTTTCATAAAAACCCAACAAGCCTACTCATGCATTTCTACCCCAAAACCTTGCATAAAACTTACTTAAAACACATGTAGAACTAGAGATCGGCTCTTACCTCTTGAAGATCGAGAGAGAAACGATCCTAGCTCGAAGGTGAGGAGATTCGAGTTCTTGAACCTCAAAGCTCCAAAACTTGCTTAAACTTTAAAACTCTTCAAAAATAAGATATAACTTGTTAAGATCTAAAGGATTTGAGGGAAAACACTTAAAATGACCATAGGAGGGCTAAAACTTACCGTCGGCCGAAATGGGAGAGAAAACCTCGCCTGTTTCGGTCACGGGGTCTCTTATAGGGCTGGTTCTGTCACCTTTCGGCGGCCTAACGTGCCCCCACATCTCATGCATGTTCGGCGGCCGAACATGAGGTTCGGCAGCCGAACCTTGAGTCTTTCAAACAAGGCTTTCGGAGGCCTAAAGCGCTCCCAAAACCCCACCATGTTCGGCGGCCGAACCTAACTTTCGGCGGCCGAACCTGGCAAAGTCTCCTTGGTCTATTTCATTCAAAACTCAATTTCCTTTTTGCTTAAAAACATAAAATACATTAAAAACATTTCATAAAACATGGTTTTACCCTTCTAGAGGTTTCCGACATCCGAGATTCCACCGAACGGTAGGAATTCCGATACCGGAGTCTAGCCGGGTATTACAAGGATTAAGTCAGGTCTGGGAATGGGTAGCGGCTCCAGTTCTGGCACGGATAATCCAGTTTGCAAGAGATGTGGGAAACAGCACAGAGGAGCTTGTCTGTTGGGATCTTCAGCCTGCTTTAGATGTGGGCAGGAGGGACATTATGCTCGGGAATGTCCTCAGGCGACTTTGGTTGCACCATCCCAGCAGATGACCTCAGGCAGTGTAGCACAACCAGCAGCTTCAGCCGTACCTCAGAGCAGTGGCAGAGGTAGAGGAAGAGGGGCAGCCTCTTCATCAGGGATGGGTTCCCGAGGTGCAGGTCCGTCAGCCCCAGCACGGATTTTCACCATGACTCAACAGGAGACAGACACTTCGAACACAGTGGTGTCAGGTAATCTCATCATTGGGTGTTCAGAGGTGTATGCTTTGATGGACCCCGGTGCTTCTCATTCTTTCATTGCTTCTAGAGCCGCAGAGAGATTGGGTTTGATAGTATCCGAGTTAGAGTGTCCTCTCTGGGTCAGTGGACCTAGATGTGACCCATCATTGGTAGAGTCAGTCTTTCGGTTTAGTCCAGTGTTCATAGAGGATAGATGCCTTCCAGCTGACCTTGTGGTTCTAGAGTTGATAGATTTTGATGTCATTCTAGGGATGGATTGGTTATCTACCTATAGTGCTACCTTGAACTGCAGAGACAAGGTAGTCAGTTTCAGAGACCAGGATGGGTCAGAGTGTGTCTTCAGAGGAGAAAAGAGGGGGACACCTAGAGGTTTGATATCAGCCCTCCAGGCTCGTAGGATGTTGAGGAAGGGTTATCAGGGGTTCCTAGCTCACGTGAGAGAGCGAGACAGTCAGGTTAGGGAACCATCCTCAGTACCAGTTGTTAGCGAGTTCCCAGATGTGTTTCCTGAAGAGCTTCCAGGACTACCACCTGATGGGGAAATAGAGTTCGAGATAGAGTTGATGCCTGGTACCAGACCGATCTCTATTCCTCCCTACAGGATGGCGCCAACAGAACTGAGAGAGTTGAAAGAGCAGTTACAGGATTTGGTAGACAAGGGTTTCATCCGCCCAAGTACCTCACCTTGGGGTGCTCTAGTACTGTTTGTCAGGAAGAAGGATGGACCTCTTCGACTTTGTATCGACTACAGGCAGTTGAACAAAGTCACTACCAAGAACAAGTATCCTCTACCCAGGATCGATGATCTATTCGACCAGCTGGCAGGAGCAAGGTGTTTCTCTAAGATAGATCTGAGGTCCGGATACCACCAGTTGAGAATCAAGGAAGAGGATGTACCCAAGACAGCTTTCAGGACCAGATATGGGCATTATGAGTTCCTAGTAATGCCGTTCGGGTTGACTAACGCCCCTGCAGCATTCATGGATCTCATGAACAGAGTTTTCAGAGAGTACCTGGATCACTTTGTGATTGTCTTTATAGATGATATCTTGGTATACTCCAGGAATGTAAAGGAGCATGCCCAGCATCTGAGGATAGTCTTACAGACGTTGAGAGAGCATGGCTTGTATGCCAAGTTCTCCAAGTGTGAATTCTGGCTGAGGAGCATTTCTTGCTTGGGGCATGTAGTCTCAGATGAAGGCATAGCAGTGGACCCCAAGAAAGTAGAGGCAGTAGCCAACTGGCCAAGACCCGCCACAGTGACAGAGATCAAGAGTTTTCTGGGTTTGGCAGGCTATTATAGGAGGTTCGTTCAGGACTTCTCGAAGATAGCTGCTCCTATGACCAGACTGACTAGAAAGAACCAGAAGTTTGTATGGTCAGAGGAATGTGATGAGAGCTTTGAAGAGCTGAAGAGACGGTTGACTTCAGCACCGGTGTTAGCTCTGCCGATTAGTGATGAAGACTTCACAGTGTTCTGTGATGCATCCCGAGTGGGATTAGGTTGTGTGTTGATGCAGAAAGATAGAGTGATAGCTTATGCTTCTAGACAGTTGAAGAAGCACGAGCTGAACTACCCGACACACGATCTTGAGATGGCAGCGGTTATCTTTGCACTCAAGATGTGGCGACATTACCTCTATGGGGTAAAGTGTGAGATCTACACAGATCATAAGAGCCTGCAGTACATCTTGAGCCAGAGAGAGCTAAACTTGAGGTAGAGACGGTGGGTAGAAGTGCTCAGATGAGTGCAAGATCCAGTATCATCCGGGTAAGGCTAATGTTGTAGCTGATGCCTTAAGCCGGAAGTCACTTGGCAGTTTATCCCACATTACAGCAGAGAGAAGGCCGGTAGTGAAGGACTTTTACAAGCTCATGGATGAAGGGCTATAGTTAGAGTTTTCTGGTACAGGTGCTTTGATTGCACAGATGAGAGTTACACCCGTGTTTCTAGAGCAAGTGGCTCTGAAACAGCACGAGGACTCTGAGTTAGTGAAGATTGCCAGGACTGTTCAGTCAGGCAACAGTGCAGAGTTCAGATTTGACAGTGAGGGGATTCTTCATCACGGGAAGAGGTTATGTGTACCAGATGACAGCAGTTTAAAGGAGGACATTATGAGGGAAGCTCATAATGCAAGGTATAGCGTTCACCCTGGAGCCACCAAGATGTATCAAGATCTGAGAAGAGTGTATTGGTGGCCAGCCATGAAGAGAGAAGTGGCACAGTTTGTGTCAGCCTGCGAGACATGTCAAAGGGTGAAGCTAGAGCACCAGAAGCCGGCTGGAATGCTTAACCCACTGCCGATTCCAGAATGGAAATGGGAGAACATAGCTATGGATTTTGTAATGGGATTACCAGCGACGTCCAACAGGCTAGACTCCATCTGGGTGATTGTGGATCGACTGACTAAATCTGCTCACTTCATTCCAGTCAGGAGTAACTATTCTGTGGACAAGTTAGCGCAGGTGTATGTAGAAGAGATAGTAAAGCTGCATGGAGTTCCTGTGTCAATAGTATCAGATAGAGGCCCTCAGTTCACCTTCAGGTTTTGGCGGAGTCTGCAAGCTGCTATGGGCACAAGGTTGGATTTCAACACTGCTTTCCATCCACAGACAGACGGTCAGTCAGAGAGGACCATCCAGACCATAGAGGATATGCTCAGAATGTGTGTGTTAGACTTTGGCGGTTCTTGGAGGCAGCATCTACCTCTGGTGGAGTTTGCCTACAATAACAGCCATCATGCTAGCATAGGGATGGCTCCTTATGAAGCTCTGTATGGGAGGAAGTGCAGAACACCTGTTTGCTGGGAAGAAGTAGGAGAGAAGGCTCTGGCAGGGCCAGAGATAGTAGAGATTACCAGTAGATTAGTGCCTATCATCAGAGAGAGGATCAAAACAGCTGTAAGTAGACAGAAAAGCTATGCAGACGTCCATAGGAAGCAGATAGAGTTCCAGGAGGGGGATATGGTCTTGCTGAAGGTGTCTCCAATGAAGGGAGTGATTCGCTTTGGAAGGAAGGGTAAGCTAGCTCCATGATACATTGGTCCCTTTGAAATATTGCAGAAGATCGGGAATGTGTCGTACAAGCTGGATTTACCTGCCTCTATGGAGAGAGTCCATCCGATTTTCCATGTTTCTATGCTACGGAAGTTTGTGTCAGATCCGGGCAAGGTTCTCAGTGAACCAGATATAGAGATCCTAGGAGATCTCACTTATGTAGAACAACCAGTGCGGATCATTGACACTCAGATCAAAAGGTTGAGAAATAAGGAGATTCCGATGGTAAAAGTTTTGTGGAACCACCACAATCTAGAAGAGTGCACCTGGGAGACACGGGAGTCTATGCTTCAGCAGTATCCATATTTGTTTTGAGGTTAGTTAGTTAGTTTTCCCCTTTTATATGTGTTATGTGTTTATGTAGTTGAGGGACATTCGGGGACGAATGTTCTTAAGGGGGGGAGAATGTAATACCCGGCTAGAGTCCGGCATCGGAAGTCCTGTCGTCCGGTGGAATTTCTGATATCGGAATTCTCTAGAAGGGTAAGGGATATGTTTTTATAAGAGTTTTTAATGTTGGAAGTGTTAAAAGAAATGAGTTTTTGAAAGAAAAGCAACAAGGGAGAAATGCCAAGGTTCGGCCGCCGAAGGTCACTTTCGGCCGCCGAACATGCATGGCTTTCGGGTTTCACGTTTGGCCGCCGAAGGTGGTCTGGCCAGCCACCTATAAAAGGCCCTAGGTCGGTCAAATGGATAAGATTTTCTTTCTATTTGCACGAGCTGAGGTGAGACTTGATCTTCCTTGAGTGATTTATGTGTTTTTTCACATCTTGCATGGTTTTGATAGATTTTCATGTGGTTTTGAAGTTTTTGAGCAAAAGAGCAAAGTTTGGAAGCTTGGAGAATTTGAGAGAGGATTTCTCCATATCTCCACGTTGGGATCCTTTATTCTCTTGTTTGGAAGAGGTAAGTGCAGATCCTGAACTTCCTTTCTTGATTTTTGAAGGTTTTATGGGAGTTGTATGGGTAGTTATGCATGTTGAGGTTAAGGGAGGATTTTGATGATGTTTGTGTATAAGTATGTTTAAGTGTTGTTTGATATGTTTGTTTGAGGTTTTAGGATAGTTTTGGACCTCTTTATGCATGTTATAGGGTATATGCTAGTTGGGAGTAATTGTTATGCATGTTGGTTACGTTTTGGGTGAAGTTTGCATGAAACAGAGCAGGTTTCTGCCCAACGGGCAAAACCAGGTTCGGCCGTCGAAGGAAGGTTCGGCCGCCGAAGGAAGGTTCAGCCGCCGAACCCCTTGTGGAGGCAGTTTCGGCTGCCAAAGCTTGCCTCCGAAAATTGGGACTTTCGTCTCTAGAGGAAAGGTTCGGTCGCCGAAAGTGCCGCCGAAGGTTGAGTTTCGTCTCTGGACGAGACTTTCGGCTGCCGAAGGTGCCGCCGAAGATGCATGAGTTTCGTCTCTGGAGGGGGGTTTCGGCCGCCGAACCTGCCGCCGAAAGTGCCCTGTCCAGCTTTCTTTTGCATGTTTTATGTGTTTGTTTTAGGATCTTTTAGAGGGTTTTTGGAGAGTTTCTTAGAGGTGTTTTTGAGTTAGTTTAGTCCCTCATTTGAGTCCACCTGTGTAGGAACGGACTAGAGGAATCAGAGAGTTCAGCAGTGAGCACTGCTTCAGAACCTGCAGAGTCAGTTCAGAGTCAGCCAGAGGTGAGTGAAACTAAACTTAATAATCTAAATATGAGAAGTTAAATGCTTTTAGCATATTTCATGCATCATGATTATGTTTAGGATGATTGCATTAGGTATCACGAATATGTTGCATTGCATATATGTTGTTGATGTGGGTAAATGCTGGATGATCCAATAGTCCCTGACAGGAAGACCAGGAGCCTTTGACTACGCCCTGGCACAGAAAGGGACTCCAAGACCAGGTGCCTAATAAGGCCCTGGGGTAGTGTAAGTTACGTTATGTTTACAGGAAGACCAGGAGCCTTTGACTACGCCCTGGCATATGATGCTGGGACTACTTGGTGACAGGTTTACCCTTGATGTGGCTTGTCTGTGATGTGATGCATACCATGAGATCATGTTTTAATATATGTTTTATAGTTCTGCTCACTGGGCTAGTATAGCTCATCCCTCTCCCTTAACCCCAGTGTAACAGCCCGGCCCTTTCACCGGCACTGTTACCGTTCACGGCCCAGGGCTATCCCTCGCCTGGCCTCGTGCCACCTCAGGCTTTCCACTGGCGTCGTGAATAGCTTTTAACATCCATTCACCCTCACGGGTTCCTGGCAGGATTTGTCCCCTTGGGTTCTTGCATCGCATCCTTCCCCAAGTGGATTTGGCCCAAATTTCCCTTTGGAAATTAGGTCGCCTCCCCTACTACTCGAACCCTTGACCTCCCACTTTAAGGGAATAGTCTGGTGAGAGTGAGTACCAATTGTTCCAACATCCATTCACCCTCACGGGTTTCTGGCAGGATTTGTCCCCTTGGGTTCTTGTATCGCATCCTTCCCCAAGTGAATTTGGCCCAAATTTCCCTTTGGAAATTAGGTCGCCTCCCCCACTACTCGAACCCTTGACCTCCCACTTTAAGGGAATAGTCTGGTGAGAGTGAGTACCAATTGTTCCAATTTCCAAAGGGAAATTTGGGCCAAATCCACTTGGGGAAGGATGCGATGCAAGAACCCAAGGGGACAAATCCTGCCAGGAACCCGTGAGGGTGAATGGATGTTAAAAGCTGTTCACGACGCCAGTGGAAAGCCCGAGGTGGCACGGGCCAGGCGAGGGATAGCCCTGAGCCGTGAACGGTAACAGTGCCGGTGAAAGGGCCGGGCTATTACACCCAGTCTTGCAGGTTCAGAGTCCAGAGGTGTCAGCAGGGTACAGAGAAAGAGACGAGCTATGTAATAGTTAGTGTGTACATGTATTTATTAAAGAGATAGGGTATACTGTACAGTGTATAGAATGGTGCTTGCTTCTAAGAGTGATAATCCTTTGTATACATGATCTTTTTATGTAAATGTTTTATTGTATATGTATGATAAACCAGGCTTAACACAGTATGAGTGTAGCCCACTTAGAGCACAGATGAGAGCTCTAGTAGGGGTTCACAATTCAGAGATAGTGCATGCACAGGTTGAGCCTTGGTACAGGGAAAGTTTTAATTTTTACAGAAAATGTATGATCATGTATGGGATTTCACAGGTACACAGAGTTCACAGCAGGCTTGCTACGGGTCCCGGCGGCCTTAAGCCGATCTGGATCCTAGCGCCGGTAGCAGTTCGGTTTTCAGGCTGTTACATGAGATTTCGCCCTTCCATGGTCGATTTGTTGTTTTCCTTCAATCCCTTCAAGTTTTTGATGAGTTTTCACTTGGTTTTTGAAGATTTTGAGCTAAAGATCAAAGTTTTGAAGCTTGGAGACCCCCGGAGCTCGATTTCTCCCAATCTCCAAGTTTAGATCACTCTCCTCTCGATCTTCAAGAGGTTAGTGTAGATCCTCATCTTCTTTTATGTTTTAAGTAAGTTTTGAGGGGTTTTAAGGGTGTTGAATGCATGTTTAGGGTAGTTGTTAAATGTTAGGGTTTATGTTAGTTTTATGCTCAAATGTATGCTATGTTGATGTTTGTTGGGGTATAAGCTAGTTTTATGCCCCTATATGCTGGAAAATATGTTTATGCATGCTTTTGTGTGTGTTGGTGTGAGTTGAGAGGTTTTGGGGTGGCTGGATGTGCATGTGAGGCTCGGGTTCTGCCCTTTGGGAGAGCCCAGGTTCGGCCGTCGAATCCAGTTTCGGCCGCCGAACTTGCCTGGAGGCAGCTTTAGGCCGCCTAAACTCGCCCCCGAAAGTTTGGACTTTCGGCTCTGGAGGGGAGTTTCGGCCGCCGAACCGGCCTCCGAAGGTTGTGACTTTTGGCTCTAGAAGGACTTTCAGCCGCCGAACCCTGCCCCCGAAAGTGCATGACTTTCGGCTCTGGAGGGACCTTCGGCCGCCGAACCTGCTGCCGAAAGTCCTCTGCCCAGCCTTCCTTTGCATGTTTTCAAGGCATGTTTTATGATGTTTTAGGGGGTTTTTGGGGAGATGTTTAGAGTCATGTTAGAGTATGTTTAGTCCCTCATTTGAGTCCACCTGTGTAGGATCGGACCTGAGGAACCGAGGTGATCAGCAGTGAGATAGCTGCTTTAGAGTCAGTTCAGAGTCAGCCAGAGGTGAGTGAAACTAAACTAATCCTTTATTTCAAGAAAGCAAATGTTTTAAGCATGTTCATGCATCATGATATATAGTAGGTTGTTGGCATTAGAATTCACGAATATGACGCATTGCATTATTCATTGTGGGTGTGGATGGACAACAGGACGACCCATTAGCCCTCTAGATATTATGATATGTAATAGAAGTCCTGAGGAGCCCCACCGAGGGCCGGGCACAGAGCTTATGTATGTAACAGAAGTCCTGAGGAGCTCCACCGAGGGTCGGGCACAGAGTAGAGGGATTTTTGGGTCAGTCCATCCGTGATGTGTATTATTTGTGCTGTGACGCATTCATGAAAGCATATGTTTATTATAATGTTTTTATAGTTCTACTCACTGGGCTTTTGTAGCTGACCCCTCTCCCCTAACCCCCAGGTTTGCAGGAGCACAGGTAGCTATGGAAAAGCCAGCAGAGTTATGGTTATGTTATGTAATAGAGTCATAGTGGACATGTAATGTAATGTAATGTATTGTAATGTAAAGAAATGTATTGAGGATTAGTATTGTGCTTAACCTTAATGTTTATGGTTAATCCCTGTTGTACATGATCTTTATGAAAATGATTAATGATGAGATGTATTGAACCAAGCTTGATGTATATTATGTTGACCCAACTGGAGCATTTGATGAGGGCTCTAGTATGGGGTTTTATATTTACAGTTATGGTGCATGCACAGGTCAAGTTTGGTATATGTGAAAGTTTAAAATTTTTATGCAAAAGTATGATCATGTATGGGATTTTATCAGATGTACAGGATGTATAGTAGGTTTGCTACGGGTCCCGACGACCTTAAGCCGATCTGGATCCTAGCGCCGGTAGCGGTCCGGTTTTTGGATCGTTACAATAAAAACCCATGATCTTTGACACTTCTCACTACTATGCATGGACCCATGATTTATGCCACTACCCACTACTTTGCATGGACTCATGATCTATTCAACCTATCCACTACTGGATAACTACCTACTATTGGTTAACTACCCACTAATGGTTAACTATCAACTGCTAAATAACTACTCACTACTAATTTAGTGATAGGGAATCTATTAATGCAAATACAAAATTTGAATCGTCAATAAGGACACATTCAACCTTAGACTTGTAATAACTAGATTGTTCTTCAACTTCAAAATAAACTTGCAAATCTTCAACATATCCCTTCATGAATCTTTTATAGTGCTTCCTTCAACCTCTTGGATCTCAACCTTGTAATTGGTCCTTAAGGCAATGCTAGCTTATCATTTTTGGTGTTATTGGTTGTGCTTACATCATCCCCTCCCTCTTGAAAAGGATTCGTCCTCGAATTTGTACCAAAATCAAAAGGTGAAAAATTAGAAAAATTAAAGGTAGCACTTACACCAAACTCACCTGGTAGATCAATTATGTATGCATTGTCATTGATCCGTTCCAGCACTTGATATGGTCCATCCCCTTGCGCATCGAGTTTTAATTTCCTTTGATTCGAAAACCTCTCCTTTTACATATGGATCCAAACCCAATCACCTGGTCTGAATACAACTTTATTGCGACCCTTATTGGCCTGTTTCCCATACATCCTGTTACACTTCTCAATATGCTCACACACTTTCATGTATATTGATTTAACCATTTCAGCCTTCGCTTTTCCATCTAAATTAGATAACTCATTCAAAGGTAAAGGTATTAAATCTAATACAATTAATGGATTAAAACCATACATAACATCAAAAGGTGAATAACTAGTAGAAGAATGGACAACGCAATTATAAGCAAATTCAACATATGACAAACAGTCTTTCCAAGTTTTCAAGTTCCTACACACAATAGCACGAAGCATAGTTCCTAAAGTCCTATTAACAACTTCAGTTTGGCCATTTGTTTGTAGATGACAAGTAGTAGAAAATAAAAGTTTAGTATCCAATTTCCCTAACAAAACACGCCAGAAATGACTAAGAAACTTAGAATCTCTATCAGAAACAATAGTCCTAGGTATACCATGCAAACGAACTACTTCCCTGAAAACAAATCAGTTATGTTTGTTGCATCATCAGTTTTATGACATGGAATAAAATGTGCCATCTTACTAAAGCGATCTATAATAATAAACACTGAATCTCTACCTCTTGTTGTCCTAGGTAAACCTATCACAAATCCATAGATATATCAATCCAAGGTTCAGTAGATACAGGCAAAGGAGTATACAACCCATGTGGCAAGGACTTAGATTTAGCCTGTTTACATGCAAAGCATTGAGCATAAATTTTCTTTATATATTTTCACATATTAGGCTAATAAAATTGTTCATTCAATATGTCTAAAGTCTTTTGCACACCAAAATGTCTCATTAACCCTCCTGAATGTGATTCTCTAACAAGCAACTCACGCACTGAACAATTGGGTATGCATATTTATTTTTCCCTAAAAAGAAACCCATCATGCAAATAAAACTTGTTAAACGCCTCATGTTCACATGTCTTAAATACATCAGAAAAATCAGTATCATTCTCATACATATCTTTCAAATGCTCAAACCCTAATAACTTAGAACTAAGCATGGAAATCAATGTATAACGTCTAGATAATGCATCAGCAACCACATTTTCCTTACCTTGCTTGTATCTAATCACATAAGGAAAGATTTCAAGATACTCAACCCACTTACCATGCCATTTATGCAACTTACCTTGTCCCTTCAAGTGTTTGAGAGACTGATGGTCGGTATGAATCACAAATTCATTAGGCAGCAAGTAGTGTTTCCAAACTTTAAGAGCCCTAATCAGTGCATATAACTCTTTATCATAAATGGAATAGTTCAAATGTGTGCCACCTAGCTTCTCACTGAAATGCTATGGGTCGGCCTTCCTACATAAGAATATCACCAATACCAATCATAGAAGCATCATATTCGATTTCAAAGGTTTTAGAAAAATCAGGTAACCTTAAAATAGGAGCAGTAGTAAGTTTTTCTTTTAATGTGTTAAATACGAGTTCCTGTTCTTTACCCCATTTAAACTCAACAGCCTTTTTAATGATCTCATTTAGAGGTGCAGCAATAGTGCTAAAATATCTAACAAACCTCCTATAAAAGCTTGCTAATCCATGAAAGGATCTCACCTCATTAGCATTCTTAGGTGTAGGCTATTCTTAGATAGCTTTAACTTTTTCAGTATTTACCTCAACTCCACGTGAACTAATAACCAATCTTAGGAATATGACACTATCAGTACAAAATGTGCATTTCTTAAGATTAGCATACAATTCATGTTCACGCAACTTCTGTAGAACAAGTTTAACATGCCTAATATGATCATTCAAGTTTCAGCTATAAATCAATATATCATCAAAATACACAACCACAAACTTACCTAGATAATCGCGCAAAACATGGTTCATTAATCTCATAAATGTGCTAGGTGCATTAGTTAAACCAAAAGACATCACTAACCATTCATATAAACCATATTTAGTCTTAAAGGCAGTTTTCCACTCATCACCTAGTTTCATCCTAATTTGAAGATAGTCATTTTTCAAATCAATTTTGATAAAGAAAATAACACCATATAATTCATCAAGCATATCATCTAATCTAGGAATAGGATGGCGATACTTTACAGTGATTTTGTTGATTGCACGATAATCAACACTCATGCGCATTATTCCATCTTTCTTTGGAACCAACAAAGCAGGTACTGCGCATGGACTGAAGCACTCCTTGATATGTTCCTTAGCTAGCAACTCATCAACTTGCTTTTGCAATTCCTTCGTCTCCTCAGGATTACTCCGGTAAGCTGAATGGTTTGGAATCTGAGCTCTAGGAACAAAATCGATCTGATGTTCTATTCCCCTAATGGGCGGCAACCCAGATGGCACCTCCTCAGGAAATACATTCGCAAAATCCTGCAACAACTTAAAAAAAGAACTAGGCAATTCGTCAGTAGGGTTAGTCTCAATCATAAAATTAAAACTAAAACGCAACATAATCAAAGCTCTCTTCCCTAAGTATGTTTTCTTCAACTCTCTCTCTTTACAATAAAATGAAGACTTGATGAATTCTTCACTCTTCTCACTCAGCTCTCCTTTTACCTCCACACTCACTAATGTTTTCTCTTCTGCACGTCTCTCATTTTTATCCTTTCCTATGCAGTTACTCTCATTTGGGCCATTTGAAACCTTCTTTTTACTACTGGCCTCTTCTTCCTCATTCTTTTTACTTGCCTCACCTTCCTTACCCAATTTAGCAGATTGTTATAATTTCATTTGATCTGTATATACATCTTTAGGAGATAATGGTACAAGTATATGTTTTACACTAAAGAACGTAAAAGAAAACCTATTACTATACCCATCATGAATGACACGCCTATCAAGTGGCCATGGTCTACCTAACAAAATATGTCCAGCCTACATGGATACAATATCACAAGTAATCTCATCTACATACTTACCAATAGAAAATGACACTTTATATTGCTTGGTTACCTTTGCCTCGCCACTATCATTCAACCACTGAAGTTGGTAAGGATTAGGGTGTTTAATAGTTTTTAGTCCTAATTTATCAACTAAAATAGTACTAGCACAATTAACTTGACTACACGAATCTATTATCATGCAACAGACTTTACCACTTACCAAACAACGAGTGTGAAATATGCTTTCACGCTGTTTAATTCCCTCTTCTTTAATAAAAACATTTAAAGTATGTAATATCACTAAGGATTCTCCCTGAGCAGGATACTCTTCTATCTCTACATCAGAACAATCTTCTAAAGGTGGTATTTCATCAGAACCAGAATCAGTTTTGAAGATGATCTCATCTCCCCTTACTATCATGGCACGTTTATTAACACACTCATTGGCATAATACCCACACCCTTTACATTTAAAGCACTGAATATCTCTAGTCTTATTAGATTTAGGGGCTGGTTCGTTTTTATCATGAGAGTTAGATGTTTCTTTGGAAGGTAACGTGCCTTTTTGAGTTGAAGATTTATCAAACCTTTTAGGATCAGTTTTAGTGTTCTATTTGGAATCCCATTTGTTGTTGGAGTTTTGAGCAGTCCTGTTACTCCCACATCTACTTCGGCCTCTTTGTCTTTTCACCTTAATGGAAATGTTCACCAAGTCTTCCAAATTAACATATGGTTGCAAATCAACCACATCAGCAATCTCCTTGTTTAGACCACCAAAGAAACGAGCCATAGGCTGGTCTTCCTCCTCCATTATTTTTGCTTTGATCAAGAGCAACTCCATCTCCTTATGATACTCATTATCAGATTTCGATCCCTGGATAAGTCTTTGCAACTGATGATGGAGATCTCTATGGTAATAAGTAGGCACATATTTCTTCCTTATGATTCGCTTCATCTCTTCCCAACTAGGAGCAATGGGTGACTCTCCATTCCTTCTCCTAGATTTCACAAGCTCATCCCACCATATTAGTGCATAATCTGAAAACTCAAGAGTAGCAAGTTTTACCTTTTTATCATTGGAATAGCTTTGACAGTTAAAAACATCTCCACTTTACGCTCCCACTCTAAATAGGCATCAACATCAGCCTTACCATTGAAGCTTGGAATCTTCATCTTTATGAAGTTCATATTATTATCTACATAGAGTACATGATCATTGAACCTTCTGGCTCGGAAAGGAGCTGATTGTGCCTTATTTTCCTCTTCATAGGATGGATCAAATGTATCATTATCTCCCTGATTAGACTTGCCCTTTGAAGATCTAAGGTTGTCCTCGAGATTATCCATTCTCAAATTTAGCTTTTGAAAGCTATCCATAAAAGCTTTATACATAACTTTAAGATCAAATGTAGGGTCAGAAGTATCACCAGTATTATGTCCAGACATTATAGAAAAATTCACAATTCTCTCAACTCACGTGTTTAACTTTCAAGCACTCACTTGGTATCTCAAAAGTGCACTTCAGAATAAAAACTCAATAAGCCAAGTTTATATGATTCAAATAATAAGGAAAGAAAAAAAAGAGCTAATAAGAAAAGATAGGAAATAATACTAGATGCAAACTACCAAAATGAACAAACAGATTGTTTTAGCACACAAAAGTGAAATTTTATGTACTAAGTGTAATTAGATGTTCAATAATGTGCAATTTGTTAAACTAAGTGTAAGGAACCAATAGACAGAAAGACACCAAATTGACAAATTAAGAATCAAAATTGACAAGACGGATGTGCTTAACACAAAGTTTCCCTAAGCATGCGATCCTAGGTTAACTGATGTTTATATTGACTCAATATAAACAATTCAAAGCAAGCAAACAAAATAGACACTTAAAGCAGCAAGTATTAAGTACAACTGTTTTATGAAAATACTACCCAAATTGGCCCTAAACCTACCCCAAACATATATTTCGAATTCCAAACCCAGAAATATATTCAAGGTATATGAAATATGATTTATATCAGTAGGTATCAATATCAGAATGAAGTTTTAACAATTGACCCAAAGTTGTAGAAATTCTTTTTCTTTTTTTTTCTTCTTTTTGGTATTTTTTTTATATGGAGAGAAGTAAAACACTGTAAATACTATTTTAAGAGTATTAGAATAGGAGCATACAAATTAGGGCAAAAAGCACAAACCAAATCACTAGAGATAGTAATTCCACCTAAATAAGAATTTAGGTTAAAATTCGATTTGAACAACAACTAAACAATGAATTCGACTCTAATAGGTATCCTAAACGGAAAGATCACAAAAAATTGAAGAAAATACACCAGATAACTAAAGTGATATATTTGGCCAATAATGAACAAAATTGAATACAAAGACACAAAGGATAGTTAAGAAATTATTACTAAACCTAACTCTGATACCAATTGATGCGAAATCCCATCCTATTAGAGACTGAAACGACATATACCCTAGTAAAAAGTAGTTAGTTCAGAAAATAATTTCCGAATCTAAAACACCCTTAATTAACATGCAATTAAGAATACTTATAATTGATTGATTTTAAGAGCAGCAAGAATAAGAACCATACAAGTTAGTAACAAACCTTATTCATGATGCAATGTCAAGAACCAAGATCTCTCTTAAGCTCTCAAAGAAGAATCACGTAAAGCAATTATATTGAATAATTGATTATTTGTGTACAATATGAAAAAAGATATGTTTTATATACCCTAAGACAGCCTAGCCTAATTAGAAAAAAAAAAGTAAAAAAAACTAAATAAAGACCCATGATTTTTGCCACTTCCCACTGCTATGCATGGACCCATGATCTATGCTACTACCCACTACTGGATAACTATCCACTACTGGTTAATTATCCACTACTAGTTAACTATCAACTGCTAAATAACTACCCACTACTGAATTAGTGATGGAGAATCTGTTAATGCAAATACAAAATTTGAATCGTCAATAAGGACACATTTGGCCTAATTGACTTGGAATGGTTAGATTATTCTTCAACTTCAAAATGAACTTGCAAAGTTTCAACATATCCCTTCATGAATACTTAAAGTGCTTCCTTCAACCACTTGGATCTCAACCTTGTAATTGGTCCTTGAGGCAATGCTAGCTCATCATTTTTGGTGTTGTTGGTTGTGCTTACATCACTAACGTTGAAGTAACGGGCAACTCTTGCAACGACGCCGATGCGACGCTATCCTGAGATGCGATGCTACGTCTCCGTGATTGATGGAGCTGCGTCTCCACGATCGACGTTGCACAATGCTGCCCCTCCACGACCGACGCTGTACGATGCTCCCCTCCACGATGCGACACTATTGCTCACCACCACCCATTGCAGCTGCCACCGCACGGATCCTTAATTTCCAATGTCTCTTCCTCACATTTGAATTTAATCAAAAGAATTAAGGTTAGTTTTTAATTTTGCAATAAATTGAATTTGTAAATATTTTTTTTATGGATGATTTATGAAAAAAAATTATTTTATAAAGATTTATATTTATTATTTTTGAATTTTTTGTTATATTAATGATGAATTGATAGATAAGTAGTATTGGGTTTGTGAAATTAATGGGTATTTAGTGTTGAATTTGTTTAATTGGTATATAATTAGATTTGAAATTATTTAATTAGAATGAATTAGTATAGGAATCGTTAAATTGATTTTGAATGAGTGTAAAATTTATTAAATTGATGGATATTAATTGTTGGAGTTGTTAATTGATATGGGATTTGTTAAATTGATTAATGTGTTTGTTAAATTATTGTATAATTAGAGTTTAACTTTGTTTAATTAGAATTGAATTAGTATAGGAATTGTTAAACTGATTTTGAATAAATGTAAAATTTGTTAAATTGATGGATAATTATTATTGGAGTTGTTAATTAATATTGGATTTGTTAAATTAATATGTGTTGATCATTTGTTAAAATATTATATAATTAAAGTTTAACTTTGTTTAATTAGAATTGAATTAGTGTAGGAATTGTTAAATTAGTTTTGAATGAGTGTAAACTTTATTAAATTGTTGGATAATTATTATTAGAGTTTTTAATTAGTATTGGATTTGTTAAATTAATTAGTGTGTTTGATTTGTTAAAGTGTATAATTAGAGTTGAATTATTTATATTTTAGAATATATTTTTCATTTCGGTAGATTGTAGTTGCATGTATCAGCGACTAGATCAAAATGACTTCTCTAATTCTAAATTTGAGATTGTGATAGAAACATTTTTAAATTTTGCCTATGTACAAGTACAGTTTATATCTAAAAATAAATTTTGTTGTCCATATTCTAAGTGTCAGACTAGAAAAATTTAGAATAGGTAAGATGTCACGTATCACATTTACAAAAATGGATTTGTTGGAGGATATATTAAGTGGATTGTGCATGGTGAATCTCTCACTCATGAAATAATTTCTGACAACTTGCAAATTAGTTTATTGATTATCTTGCTACAACCAACAATATCAATAATTATAAAAGCATAGTTATAGAAGCAATGAATATAGATTATGGTACATTTGGAATTGGTAGTTTTGAAATGGGCAATGAAACCATGGATTCAAACCCAAAATTTTCAAATTTCTATAAATTATTGCATGGTATGGATGTGCTATTATGGGAAGGTTACAATAATCATACCAAGTTATCTATTATATCTCAACTATTGAATTAAAGTACTTTAGAGAGAATTCTTTTCAAGTATGGATGGTTTGACACTAATAGAGGGGTAAGAATCCATCCTCAATATGGTCTTGTGGAAATCAATATTAAATTAAGACTAACATCTCTAATCTATTTATTTTAACTCAACAAGCTCATCAAGTTTGCTACATTAAATATCCTCAAATTATTAAAGCAAAACATGACTGGTGTGCGGTTTTCAAAACCAAAGCTAGGAGCACTTATAACATTGGGCCTTCCATGGTTAACGTTAATTCAAATGAGCAAAACTCCAATGATGTTGCTTATCAGGATAATGATGTCTCAAGACCTCAAAAAATTATACCAACAACTGAACTTGATGTTCCCACAATTTTACTTAGATTCAAGTGTTATAATTGAGGTAGATATTAATAAATTGCAACATGTGCAATAACCACTTGAAGGGGTGGAAGAGGAAGAGGAAGAGGACACTGAAGAGTCAGATGACGATTTAGAAGATGATGGTGCTAATAATGATGATGATGTGAACTTAGAAGATGAAGATTATGAATGATACATTGTAAAATATATAATCTTATGTTATTTATTACTTATTATATAAATTTATTTTTATATATTTTTAAAGACTTATTATTGATTATGGTTTTATTATTATTAATCATTGTTGTTGATTGAAACTTATGGACAATTATTTTTTTAGATGCCTCAAAGAGCAGTGTCACGATTCAATTTTGGGCCGGACCAGCATTAGGATTTGGGCCAGACTAAAGTCTCCAAAGCCCGTAATAAGCCTATTATCTCTTATTTGATAAATAAGACTCACAAAAAAAATGTTAAAAATCAAGAAATTAAGCGGACAGAGTTTTGCCATAAACTAGACGTACCAACGGAGATAAAACTCACCCGACCTACATGTGAATAAATCTCAACAACAACATTCTCAAATAATCAAAATAATAATAGTAACACTATAGGGAGTTCAGCTCTCCAAAAGAAATATAATATCATAAAAACGTATTAGTTGAAATAAAGATTCCTACAACCTTGACATTCACAAAAAGAAAGAAGAAATAGGGGGAGGACATTACACGGGAGAAGAGAAAAGGAGGTGGCCCGATTTGTTTCAATCAGTCCGATCTGATTGGTTTGATTCAATTGGTCTGATTTGATCAGTTTGATTTGATCGGTCCAATTTATTTATATTTTTTTATAACTTTATTTCTAGTGTTTTTGCTCTGCCTTATAACCATAAATGAATTTAAAATTTTTTTATAAAATTCATAGAAGTCTGAAAATTTTATAAAATAAAATAAAATTTAAAATTTGCTACGGGGTCTTTAAATAATTTAAAATAAATTCTCAAAATTATATATAATAAAATATTAAATTCCAAAAATTAAAAATCTAAATTCACAAGAAGTTTTATAATAAGTTTAAAATTTAAATGTCAATTTGTTACATTGATAATAATAAGATAAATAAATAAAAAGAATTGGGAGATTACAAGCAGTACCATCTACCATCTAGAAGTAGAGAACATGGCTAGCGGCTCTCTATAAATAAAATACATGAGATAATAGAGGTGTAAGAGGAAACACGAGAGCATACTCCATAAGCATTAGGGGGGCAAGCAAACACAATCTCATCATCATCTTCGAATTAGGGGTCCGAGCTTGGGACATCCTATCCCATCAAGCCCATCTGATCAACAAGTAATTAGATTGAAAGAAAATATACAAGTTATACGAAGCTTTTTACTATTGATGTAACATGTATTATTACTTACAATTTTCATTATATATATTTTATATTGCAGTTTTCTAGATTTTACAATTATTAGATCAATCACTAATGACATTAAAATGCATTCCACTGCTCCATGGAAAATTTGGTCAGAAATATTTCTAAAGACAAAAGACGAGCTCTTTGGACTTTTCCGGATAAAATACAAATGATATCTTTAGATTTCTTATAGGCATTTTAAATTTGTTAAATTTACTAAAAATTGATTGTTATTTGTAGAGTCGATATGTATGAGATGAGAGTGAAGAATATATAATTCAAATTGCTTGAAAAAAGCTGGACAAGGAAAGATTAGGGATGGCAGGCGGGCGGGTTTTCACGGGTACTCGATCCGCCCAAACCCTATTAGGACGAATTTGGGTTTTTACAAAACGGATTTGGGCGGATTCGGGTTTGAAAAATTTTATCCGTCTCGGATTCGGGTAGGGTTCGGGATTAGGTGATCGGATACCCGTTACCCGAACCCGATTAACTATACTAACAAAACTAACCCTAATCTCTAATTTATTTTTTCATTTTACTCTTTCCTCTCTTCGTCTACGTCTCTCTCTCTCCCTCGCTTCCCTTCCCATAGTTCTCAGTCACGCCTCTCCCCCACTTCACTGACGACTGCCGGCAGCCCAGTCGTCACCGGCGACGTCTCCTTTCTCTCCCCAGTCGACGATAAATCTTCTCTCTCCCCCGTCAGCAATATCTCCTTCTCTCTCTCCAGCGGCGACATCTCCGACTTTCCAGTTGAAGACAACTCTTCCCTCTGCTCGGTCGGCGTCGGCGATATCTCCTTCTCTCTCCCCAGTCGGGTGAAATCTACTCTTTTCGATTTACGCTTCTCTCCCCGCACTTCACTGACGCTAGAGACAACCCTTCTCTCCTCAATCGGCGACATCTGCTTTGACTATAACTCTCTTCAGGTTTCAAGATCTTTTATGTGTATGTTCTTAAAGAATTTTATAATTTATGAACTATTAATCTGATTATTTGGATATGTTAAAAAATTTAATTATTTGCTATTTGATTAATGTAATACTGTTGATTTTTAAATTTTATGGACAATTAATCTAATTATTTGATTATAAATCATTATTTGTTGGGTTGCTGAGTTGCTGGTTCTTGTCATTGAACATTTCTCCTCCTACTGGGTTGTGCAACTATTAGATAGTTTATTTGGTTTTATCATTGAATTGAATTAAAAAAATTATTTGCTGAGTTGCTGGTTTATATCGGGTTTGGGTATTGTGCGGGTATTATTAAACGGGTTTGGGACGGGTTCGGATAGTAAAATTAAAATATTAAACGGGTTTGGGACGGGTTTGGGAATTGTATATATAATCGGGTTCGGGTTTGGGTACTCTCAATTTTGCGGGTAACCTACCCGTTTACATCCCTAGGAAAGATTGCGAAACATTCTGAATAGAGTTAGAAATAAAATGTTGCAAGAATCAGATTGGATGGAGGCATATAAAAGGAATAGATTTGTTGCCTATTGGAATACACCAGAGTGAAGAAAGAAATCAGAAGCTGGTAAAGTTAATAGAAACATAAAAAAAGATGAGACTATTACGAAATAAATTAAGTAGATTTTTTTATTATGCCTATTTAATGCTCACTTGTAAAATTAACTAATTTTTTTTATCAGAAGTAAAATTAACTAATTGATCTATGTATGTCCAATTTACTCATTAAAATGTCATTAAATTTAATTTTGTTAAATATTTTAACTATTATATCCATTTTTAAATTTATTTTAATATATTAATTTGTTAAATCTCAAACAAATGATTATTTAGTTCTACCATTATTAATCTTTTATTCGGTTTGAGAAAAATTAAATAATTTTCTTTTATAAGGGAATTTCAGTTGTTTTTATACATATATATTAACTGAATTAATGGCGAACTAAAAGTATTTGATAAATTAATATTTATAAATATTTAATTAATTTTTATTCTCCTTTTGAAACCAGGCTTTTATATTAAAACAGTAAATTTAATCTAAGTTATAGACTTGCTAGATACACCTAGAAAAATCTACAATTAAAAAAGTTAAATTAAAAAATTTAAAGTAAAATTTTCTCCAATAGAGTTGGGCGGTTCATATTAAATATTAAAATTAGAAAAGACCTATAATTAAAAAAGTTATATTAAAAAATTAGGATAAAATCGTCTTAAATAGAGTAAGGTGACTCATATTAAATATTAAAACTAGTATAAAATTTAACTGGATTAGCATAAAATATAGTTGCTCTAACTAATTAATTAGTAATCAAATTAATTTTTTGATATAGATCCAATTAGGCTCTCAAAGAAAATAAAACTCTACAATCGTGGATGAACGGTCTAAATTCAAACTAATAATCATCCTTGAACAAATATCTAAAAAATTTTTAACATCAATTTTCACGTCCATATTGCTAATGTTCTGACTATTTAGGTGACAGAGTATTCTCTCAAAACTGAGACTTCTTCGTGTAGAAAAAAGATACTTTATAACTTGATAAGGCCAGAAATCAGGGGCGGAGGGAAGGTACGGTAAGGGGGGCACGTGTCGTACCAGCGATCGGAAAATGCTTTGAAGGGGGATAAGGTGCCGCAGCAGCGCAGCCGGTGGTGCCGCAACAGTGCAGTTGCAGCCGATGGTGCCCTACCAAAGGAAAGCTTCTAGCTCCGCCACTGCCAGAAATCATATTAATAATATTATTATTTGAATATATTTTTATAATTCTGTGAATCGAGAAAAAATGTTCATGAAAATCAAAATTTATAGGCATTTTAATAAAGGTTCTGCCTACCACATCCTAATTTGAATAGCTAGTAGGCATTCGTATAGATTTTGAGATCCAACAATCAAATTTTCTCCCTTTTATTTCTTTCGGATAAAAAAAAGATAATTACTCTCGTATCCTTATATATAATTTAATTAATTAAAATACACTTATAATTATATTAAAATTTTTTTATATTTTAATTTAGTCAACTGAAAAAATTTCTTGTCAAATTAAATCCATTTTCCGGTCAATTTAAGTTGAAAGGATTAAAATCACCTTATTTATATTTGCCCTACCCAATTCTTGTTTCCACCATGAAGCAAAGAATAAGAGAAAGCTGATTGCTTTTTCACTTTAATTTTTCTTTTTCTATACTTTAATTTTTCTTTTTCTATGCTTTGCTCCAAAGCCAGGTTCCTTGCCCTTGTTCATAGCAAAGAATCAATAAAGGTTGCAAATAGGGAAAGATAGGAAAGAAAATGAAATATACAAGATTTCAATGCTTTAATTCCTTAGGCAGTAATACCTATCAAAAGCATATCATCCAAATCAGTCATCTTAGAGATATTTTTCAACTCTTTGGTTGTCATCTTTCTTACAAGAAGAAAAAATGGTTGAGGCTTTTGTTTCCTCTGCCATTGAAAGAATTGTTGATGTACTTGTTTGTGAAGCAAGTTTACTTTATGGCATGCGTGTTGGAAAGAATATTATGCCATAATTATAATTAATCAGTGATTAACGTTACCATAGTTAACATAATTCTAGCATAATTCTAGGCGGCGATAATTTTTTATGGAAATTGTTGATCATGTATGGAATTTACCAGGTTTACAGAATGCATCGTAGGCTTGCTACGGGTCCCGACGGCCTTAAACCGATCTGGATCCTAGCACCGGTAGCGGTCCGGTCACCGGGTCATTATATAATTGATTATATCTTGTACTATATAATCCTTGTATCCTATTACACATAAAGTAAAAAAATGAAAAATACTTTTCTTTCTATAATTCTAGATGATATCAGAGCGGGTTTCGATCTAAAAATTTAGCCGATTTTTCCGCCAAAATACCTTTCCCAACCTTCTCTAACTGAGAAACAGCAATGGCGATTCTTCTAGCCAGAGTCCAGCCGATCAATCTTAGGTAGTAACTGATATAATAACAGACTTGTCACACAAACTCTCTCTGTTAATTCAGAATAGCCAAAATACAAATAAGAAACCAGCAAATCAAATTACTATTAATTTGGCTCACTTAGCTCAAGGGTCTTCAACCCGACAGTTGTGGCTCTAGCACCAGCGCTTTGGCCATCCCTCAAGTGAATATCTTCGTTCTTTGTTTTCTGAATTTAAATCCATTGATATCCCTGTTTGTTCTTCATGTGTGCTTGCTAAAAGTCATAAGAATACTTATCATATTTCCGTAAATAAATCTGATACTTCATTCTCAATAATACACTCTGATGTATGGGGCCTGCTCTAAAAACTGGTTCTCATGATTATAGATACTTTGTTACTTTTATTGATGATTGCACTCGTGTTACTTAGATCTACTTGTTGAAACATAAATACGAAGTGGCTGAAAAATTTTACGACTTTTTTCGCATGATTAAAATCCAATTTCACAGCACCATTCAAGTCCTCCGGTATGACAATGGGGGGGAACTTGTCAATAATCATCTTCAAACCTTTTTTTCGGGACAATGGGATCATTCACCAAACTACTTGTCTGTATACCCCACGGCAAAATGGGGTTGCCGAAAGAAAAAATCGGCACATCCTTGAAATCACCCGAGTCTTATTATTTGAAGCCCGGGTTTCTTATAAGTTTTGGTTCGAAGCAGTTGTTACTTCTATTTACCTCATCAATAGACTCCCGTCTCGGGTTTTTAATTTTCGATTTCTACTGCATACCTTATCTTCTCATCACACCATCCCTTCCCATCTAAACCTTCTACCTAAAATTTTTTGCTACACGGTCTATGTTCACATTCCTAAATCACATCGCACTAAACTTGATCCATGTGCTCTTAAGTGTGTGTTCCTCGGTTATGGTGTCCATAAAAAGGGCTATCGGTGATTTGACCCAATCTCTAAACGGCTCTTCACCACTATGGACTGCACTTTTTTTGAAGACGAGTATTTTTTCTCCTCGCCAACTGGCAGTGAAGGGGAGAATACAGCAGAACCACCACTTCCAAGTTGGCTTAGCTATCCTCGGAGAGAGTCAGAAAATCCTCAGGGGGGAGTCAGAGACTGTCCATCCACTTTCCCTTCCTGAGTCTACACTAGAACTTGGAGACACTGATCATCTAGTATAGTCCTCAATCTCAACGCCACAACCAGAGTCTGCCACCGTAGAATATCTTGAGGAATACGCCACTGAGGTATATGAATCTAAACCCTCTCCTTCTTCTAATAACTTTACCACTGAACTCATCTCCCTTGAGTCTCCTGAAACAGGCCACTATGTACTACCCCCTCGGAGTAACAGAGGAGTTCCACCTATGAGGTATGATCCAGAATTTGAGGTAGCCAAATCTAAGTATCCTATGGCAAATATTACTAGAGGAGAGAATCTATCACCTCAACTTATCACACTACAAAAAAATATTTGCTTAGAATGGATACCAAAGGATGCCACAGAGGCTCAAAAGGACAAGAGATAGATTGAAGAAATGGAGATCGAGATGGATGCCTTGGAGAAAAATAAAACCTGAGAGAAATGCTGGCTACCCAAGGGACAACGACTAGTGGGATGCAAATTGGTGTTTACAGTAAAGTATAAGCCGGATGGAACGGTGGATAGATATAAAGCTCGACTGGTAGCAAAAGGATACACTCTGAAACGTTCTCTCCAGTAGCAAAAATTGATACAATACGAGTCCTATTTTCTCTTGCTGCAAACCTAGACTGGCCACTTCATTAGTTTGATGTGAAGAATGCTTTCTTGCATGATGACCTGAAAGATGAAGTTTACATGGATGCTCCACCAGGGTTCACGAGTGGATATAGACGGGGAGAAGTGTGTCGATGAAGGCGAGCCTCGTATGGGTTGAAACAATCTTCCAGAGCATGGTTTGAGAGATTTACCCAAGCAATGAAGAAATATGGATATTGACAGAGTAACTCTAATCACACCCTGTTCTTGATGAGATGAGGAAGAAAAATCACGTGTTTGATTATATACGTGGACGACATGATTATAATAGGAGACGATGTGGACGAGATCAAACGGCTGAGGGACAACTTATTTCAAGAATTTGAGATGAAAAACTTGGGGGGTTAAAATACTTCCTTGAGATTGAAGTTCTCAGGTCAGACTAGGGAATCCTAATATCACAGAGAAAATACATCCTTGATCTTTTAGCCGAAATAGGAATGATAAACTGCAAGCCGGTTGATACTCCAGTAATGGTCAATCATGAGTTGAGCAAAGATTCAGAAGAAGGACCAACAGATAGGGGGAGGTACCAGAGATTGGTAGGAAAGCTGATTTACTTATCACACACCAGACCAGACGTAGCGTATGCTGTGAGTTTAGTAAGTCAGTTCATGCACGATCCAAATCAAGACCATATGGAGGCAGCATTGAGGATTATTCGATATCTGAAAGGAGCAGCTAGGATGGGTAGGGGTGAGCATTCGATCGGTTCGGTTCAAAATCGAACCGAACCAAATAAATCGAAAACTGAAATTTTAGTATTTATGAAAACTGAACTGAACCGATTTTGGTCAGAAATCAAATCGAACTGGTCTGATTCGATTCGATTTGATTCTGTTTGATTGGTTTCGATTTTTAATAAATTTTTTATTTTTTACACTTTATTTTTAGTATTTTAAAATTTAATTAAAATATTTTAATCTTGATATGATTTAATTTCTCTATATTATTGAAAATAACATATTATTATCACTAATCGGTTCGGTTCAGTTTTTTCGATTTTTTTCTGATCAAAATCGAACCGAACCGAAATAACTAAAATTTCTGAAATTAAAAACCGAACTGAGTTGAATAAAAAATCGAACTGAATTTTCAAATTAATTCAGTTCGGTCGGTTTTTTCGGTTTGAACCGAATACTGCTCACCCCTAGGGATGTGCATGTTGTTCAAGAAGAATGGTCATATAATATACAAATGCTAATTGGGCAGAAGACCGTGCCAACAAACGATCCACTTCAGGATATTTTACCTTCGTTGGAGGTAACTTGGTGACATGAAAAAGTAAGAAGCAAAAGGTGATGACACTGTCCAGTGCTGAAGCAGAATTTAGGGGAATAACAAAAGGACTTGCAGAGCTACTATGGATCAGAAAGTTGATGTTTGAGTTTGGATTTCCATTAGGGGACGCACATGAACTTCGTTATGACAACAAGGCAGCAATCAACATTTCTGAAAATCCTGTTCAACATGATCGAACAAAACATGTTGAAATAGACTGACATTTCATCAAGGAAAAGTTGGTCAATGGTTTGATATCATTACCGTTTGTTCGATTGGAAGATCAGTGGGCAGATATCCTAACTAAAGCAATTACTGGATGAATATTCAATAAAGTTTTGGACAAGTTGGGTATGTTAGATCCACATGAACCAACTTGAGGGAGAGTGTTGGAAAGAATATTCTAGCATAATTGTAATTAATTAGTGATTAATATTATCATAGTTAGCATAATTCTAACATGATATTAGGCGATAATTGATAACATAATCATAGACATAATTGATCATATCTTATATTATATAATCCTTATATCCTATTATACAGAAAGTAAGAAAATGAAAAATATTTTTCTTCCTATAATTCTAGAGGCGTGATGAAGTTCAACAGTTGCAAATTGAATTGAACAGGATTCAATGCTTCTTGCAAGATGTAGACAGCAAACAAGATCAAGATGAATGTGTTCACAACTTGATAGCTGAAATCAGAGACATTGCATATGAAGCTGATGATGTTATTGACTCCTTTCTCCTTCTCAGAGCTCAAACAGGCTCAAGAAGAAGGTTATGTGGGCTTATCAAGAGGACTACCTCCATGTTTAGTAAAGTTCCTTATCTTCATGAAATCGGAACCCAGATCAAATCCATCCAAGCGAAGATTATGAGTGTCTTTGCAAGTATGCAGAATTATGGCATCAAACTTGATGCAGAAGGAAAAGAGTCAAGATCTACAAGTGAAATGCAAAGGCAATTGAGAAGATCATATCCACATGATCAGGAAGATGAAGTTCCGATCGGTATCTATGCAAGCCAAAAGAACCTTTTAAATTGGATTTGCCTAATGATTGCAGTCTGTAACTGCTATGAGAAACCCTTTCTCATGCCCTTTCTTCTTCTTTTTCTCTTTGTTTCTCTCTTAACAAAAAGGAGAAGCTCTCCTCGTCTTCCTCCAGGATTCTCTTCGATCTCTCGGCATAAGGTATAAGTGACAGACAAAGAAAATAATTATGCTAAAATAATTATGAGATCTCTCTTAACAGAAAATAATTATGCTAAAATAATTATGGGATCTATCTTTTCCAAAGAAAATTATAAAAATATTTTAATTAATTAAGGTATAAGTGACGGACAAAGAAAATAATTATGCTAAAAAACACAAGGTTGTTGAGACTGAATTTATTAATAATATTATTATTCGGGGAGCTTTTTGTAATTTACTCTTTTTTTAATTGTTCTCTACTAAAATATCATCGCCGGTCATGTCTGACCAGTGACCTCCGTTCTCAATCCAAGTGAAGTCACAGGTTCGCCGTCTCCCTTGTCATTTCTTCCCATGGCCTCCATCAGCCTCTCTCCTTTGCAAACTTCTCCTTCTCTTCGCGTACTATCTTCGTATACTCCTCAAACTGCCCCCAATCTCTCATTCTATTCACACTCTAAGCCTTCCATCCCCTTTCCTTCCACTTCTTTAAAACCCTACACCCCAATTATACCTCGCTCTCGTTCTCGCTCTCGTTCTCGCTCTCTAATTGTCCCGGCAGCCGTCAAGAAAATCTCCGAGACGGACTTAGTAGCCGTGCCTTTAACGGCGGAGGAGTTCTCTCAAAAATTGCCATCAGAATCGGGTGTGTATGCAGTTTACGATAAGAACGATGACCTTCAATTCATTGGCATATCCCGGAACGTTGGGGCTAGCGTTTTCTCTCACCTGAAGTCGGTTCCGGACCTTTGCTCCTCCGTTAAGGTGCTTGTTTATTGTTATTTTCGATACTTTGTCTTAGGTTCTTTGGTGGTTATACGAAATTACTCGTATATCCATAGACTTTTGCGGTTATTACAAAAATTATTGCTAAAGAACAGGTTATTTGAGTTGATGACATTAATAGGAATACTGGAATGACATTTTATTTTAGATTCTTTAGGGTGCAGATGATTAATCCTTCATACGACATTATTCATTTTGCTAGAAAAGAATTCAAAGAATTCTTGCAAATTCATGCAAAATTTAAACTTTTTAAATGAAATTTTTTGTAAGTTAAAAAAGAATTGTATTTTTTTTTCCTTCCAAACAAGAAAATTGTTAGAAAAGAAAGGAATTGGATCAAAGTTTTGTGAAATTCTTGATTCCAAACCGGCAAAAAGATTTAGAGAATATAGTTTATTGGGTTCCATGATTGAAAGATTTAGAGAATACAGGTCATTGACATACCAATGGGTCCTGATCTGAAGCAATTTATAGGAACTTGAGGTTGGATCATTTATAATGTGATAAGTGTGAAACTTTTACATCAGCTTTTACAATTGGATTCTTGGATTATACCATTCGAATTTTTCACTTATAAAAGGTGAGAGTTATGACTCCTTTGGTAGCCCATAATGTAAGTTGCATCTAATATAAGCTTGATGTCGCCTGGGATTTGTGCAAAATTAATTGAAGTGAATAATAAATGAACAAATTTAGATATGAATATTTATGTTAGTGGTATTAAGCTCATTCTTTTATAAGGTCGAGCTTACAATAGCCATACCTCATAATATATATCACCCATTTCACTTTGTTCATCCACAGTGAGACTAAAAAATTTGAGATGGTAGATATGTTATTAGGCAAATGGGGAGAATTAATCATATTGTGCTTCTTTTGCAGGAGCTTGGGTAAATGCTGTCTGCAAAGTTGAATGTTTAAGCTTGTAACCTTACGATGTAAAACTTTGATTGTTGAAAATGAACAGAAAATAGGACAGCCAGTTGCCAACCATCGTCCTTTTAGTCCAATCATATTTACTTGCACACTAGTAATTTGTTAGTGACAATTGAATTTGTCTTGTAGGTTGGGATAGTAGATGAACCGGATAAAGAGTCACTTACCCAAGCTTGGAAATCATGGATGGAAGAACATATAAAAACCACTGGAAAGGTTCCACCAGGCAATCAATCAGGGAATGCTACGTGGATCAGGCAGCCACCAAAGAAGAAGTCAGATCTTCGGCTTACACCTGGCCGTCATGTTCAGCTAACAGTTCCTCTGGAGGAGCTCATTGGGAAATTGGTCAAGGAGAGCCAGGTGGTGGCCTTTATCAAGGGATCACGAAATGCCCCATTATGTGGATTCTCTCAAAGGGTAATTGGCATTCTTGAAACCCAAGGAATTGATTATGAGAGTGTAGACGTGCTGGATGAAGAATATAATTATGGATTGAGAGAGACGCTGAAGAAGTATAGCAACTGGCCTACATTCCCACAAATTTTTGTCAATGGAGAATTGATAGGAGGATGTGATATATTGACTTCCATGCATGAGAAGGGTGAGCTAGCTGGTTTGTTGAAAAAGTAGGTTCTTGATTTTATGATGCCCAACCCTTCTAAATGGGTGTAGCAGAGTGAAATAGGATGATGAGGAAGTTGAAGGAAAAAACGAAGTTCATGATATGTTTATGATGTGATTGTGTTGGAACCTTCTTCGATTTGAATCATAAATATGAGGAAATGCCAATTACTTCTTCAGACATGGAGTTTATCGATAATGTTTATTATGCTGTTGATATCTTTCAAATGGTTATATTTATGGGTTAGGGAGGGATTTTTTTGTTCACCATTCCTAATCTTGAAACTATACCACAAGTGATGAAGAGGTAGATACATTTGTTTCTTGCAAATTTCATAGTTTGAATGTGAAGTGTGAACATTAACTTAGGTAAGCTTGTGGAGAAATCCATGAAATTAGTAATTCAAGTCTCCTTGTGGCTGAAGGCATTGGCCACTGCCGGCAACATACGTGCAAAAAGGAAGTGGAGCTTGGTCATCATTTGATATGTTGGATTTAAAATTAGACTGAATAATAAATCAAATGCGGGATTTAAAATCAAATTGAATAAATACAAATAGAACAGAATTAGAGAAAAATCAATATGTTAGATTTAAAATTAAATTGAATAAATAAAAATAAACAGAATTAGATAAAAATTAATTTAAAATAAATCGAGTATATTGAATACGGTTTGATTTAATTTGATTAATTAAGTTTTTTAATATACATTTTATTATTTACACTTTATTTTACATATTTTATGATTTAATTAAAATATTTTAATATTAATTAAAATTCAATCACTTTATATTATTAAAATAATATAATATTAATAATTAATTAGTTTATTTATTTATTTTTTTTGTTTAAAATCAAAATAAATTAAAATAATTAATTTTTTTTAAATTAAATTATAGGCTAAATTAAAATTTTAAATTAATTCGATTCGTTTATTTTAATTTGATTGAAATATTGATCACCTTAAACGAGCAACTATGGAGATCTATTGATGTAGTCGGGTAATTAACCGAAGCCGTGGATATGTGAGGAGACGCGGGCATCGAGTACTATGGATAGAGTCGAGGATCTCTGACTGAAGCTTTGAAATCAAGCAATGAACTGCCAACTCAACTCTGAGTGGTATGAGGCGGACACCCTTCAAAGATATGTGAGCCGGTGATAATTGTCACGGACTAAGTGTTTCAATAACCGAAATTCACCTAAACCGTGCGGCACTTAGTTGCTGGAACTAAGTTCAGCCTGTCCAATAGCTCAATACAAGAGCTGTGGTGGGTGAATATGGCAGCAGAAAGCTAAATTGGGAAGAAAAGTTTGCTAGTGGGCACCAGAGAATGATGTTGAAGGAAGAAAGATTGTATTGCTTGAAGGAGAGCTTTACAAGTGTGAGTGCTTTAGCCAAAACTTCAAGGCTGTACAAATGAATGTCTATGGGGGTATTTATAGGCCTCCTACATGTGTATTTACAGAATTGCCCTTCTAGAACATTCAGGGGCTTTTTGGTAATTTTACATCCTATGGAGAATTCTAGATTTGGCTGGCTTAGCAGAGTTCTGGAACCTTCTGGATTGATCTGGTGTCCTCCAGGCCATTCTAGGCGCTTCTAGGCGATTCTGGGCTGCTCTGGAATCCTTCAGCGGCCAACCAGATCCTTCTAGCCAATTCTCGCACGTCCCGGACCCGTCCGAAAGTTTTCCCCCAAGTTGGACCTCGTCTGGC
The DNA here is from genome assembly GCF_001659605.2 of Manihot esculenta. Classification (NCBI taxonomy): domain Eukaryota; kingdom Viridiplantae; phylum Streptophyta; class Magnoliopsida; order Malpighiales; family Euphorbiaceae; genus Manihot; species Manihot esculenta. The sequence continues at coordinate 31,672,670 of NC_035168.2, read as the reverse complement.
GCAGTTCTGTGGGCCAACCAAATCCGTAGGCCAACCAGCCCCGTTGGCCAATCAGCGATTGCCCCGCCTGCACTTTTCGTGCGCGCCAGTCCTGCATGCCTGTTGCGCAACTGCCTCGTGCCAACTAAGCCTCGTTTAGGCGCTCCATAGGCCCGCTGCGGCAATTCCTCCTTCGCCGAAAATTTTTGGATTTTTGGGAGAGAGGGAAGAGCTGTGACATGCTCCCCCGGCTATTCCCGCGACACCCTCGTCGCGTCTTGCCAATAGGCTTGCACCTTGTCCTCATGTTGCCACAAGGAAAGTTCACTTTCCCAGCTCGCCTCGGCTTCTGGCAGTCCCTTCCACTTTACCAGGTATTCTTTATAGGCTACATGGGACCCTTTTCTTGGTATATGCCTGTGAGCCAAGATCACTTCCACATCATGATCCAAGACGGTGGAAACTGCTGTTGGGGCCCTTTTCGATTTGTTCCTGCTTGGATCTCCTTCATCCGGATAATAGGGCTTTAGGAAACTTACATGAAACACCGGATGGCACTCCAAGTGTGGTGGCAACTTGACTCGGTAGGCCAGCTTTCCTATCCGCTTCTCCACTGGAAATGGCCCTTCGTACCTTCGCAGCAGACCCTTGTGGGCTCTTTTATAGTTCCGAATAGTTTGAGGGATGAGTTTCACCATGACGAGATCCCCTTCCTCAAATTCTCAGTGTCTCCTTTTCAGATCGGCCCACTTCTTCATCTTCTTGGCTGCCTTTGCCAAAGATGCCCTTGCTAACTCCTGCTTCTCTTTCCATGCTTTGGCAAATTGGAAGGCACCTGGACTTTTTCCTTTGTATAGCGCTACCACGTCATAAGGTGCAAGGGGATGCTGTCCCGTGGCCAGCTCAAACGGGCTTGCCCCAGTAGATTCGCTCTTCTGCAGGTTGTAAGAGAATTGGGCTATGTCCAGCAAATTCACCCAATTCCTTTGATTGGCAGTAACATAATGCCTTAGATGTAGCTCCAACAAAGCATTGACACGTTCGGTTTGCCCATCGGTTTGGGGATGAAAACTTGTAGAAAAGTTGAGATTAGTCCCCATGAGCTTGAACAGCTCCATCCAGAAGTTGCCCACAAACCGAGTGTCTCGATCACTGATTATGGAGCATGGTATTCCCCAATATTTTACCACGTCCCTGAAGAATAGTTGGGCTGCATCCCTTGCATCAAAATTGGCCGGCATTGCGATAAAGACCCCATATTTGCTAAACCGGTCAACCACAACCATGATGTTGCCGAACCCATTCACCCTTGGCAACCCAATGATAAAATCCATAGAAACACTCTCCCATGGTCGCTCAGGGATTGGGAGAGGATCCAGCAGATCGGCTGGCCGTTGTTGTTCGACCTTGTCCTGCTGGCAGACCAGGCAAGTTTTCACATATAGCTCAACATCATCGAACATCCGGGGCCAATAGTAGGTGCGTTCCAGCAGGGCCATGGTTCGTCTTGCCCCGGATGGCCAGCCGAGAGGGAGTCATGGCACTCCCTCATTATTTCCTTCCTTAAGCCTCCCCACCTTGGCACAAAGACGCTGCCTTTCTTGGTCCGGACCAAGCCCCCATCCAACCAGAATCTTCTTGTCTTCCCTTGCCTTGCCAGCTCCACCAGCTACTTGGCTTGATCATCATGCATCATTCTCTCTTTGATGCGATCTAGTAGGGAAGAGCTGGGTTGGGTGGCAGTAGCAGCCAGCTCTGCCTTTCTGCTGAGGGCATCAGCAACCAGATTGGCCCGTCCAGGCTTGTACTCCATCAGAAAATCAAATTCTGCCAAGAAGGCTTGCCAACGGGCTTGTTTTGGGGAGAGCTTTTTTTGTGTGAGGAAATAGCTCGTGGCCACATTATCAGTCTTTACCATGAACTTGGAACCCAGCAGGTAGTGTCTCCAAGTTCAAAGGCAGTGGACCACAGCGGTCATTTCCTTCTCTTGTACAGTATACTTCCTTTCGGTCTCGTTCAGCTTGCGGCTCTCATAGGCAATCGGATGCCTCTCTTGCATTAGTACTCCTCCAATTGCAAAATCAGAGGCATCGGTGTGTATTTCAAAAGGCTTGGAATAATCTGGCAAAGCCAGTACTGGTTCTTCCATGATAGCTTTCTTTAATGCTTCAAAAGCATTTTGACTTCGGGCATCCCACTTCCATGGTTTGTTCTTCTTGAGCATATCGGTGAGGGGTGCTGCGATGGCAGAGTAGTCCTTGATGAACCGTCGATAATAGTTCACAAGGCCAAGAAAAGATCTTAACTCAGGCACCCTCTTTGGTGGCTCCCATTCTTGAATGGCACGGACCTTGGAGCTGTCCATCTTAATCTTGCCATGCCCAACAATATGCCCTAAGAAAGGGACCTCTTGCTGTGCAAAGGAGCATTTCTCCTTCTTGACATAAAGCTCATTATCCCTCAGCATCTTGAAGACTTGCTTCAAGTGTTTAGCATGTTCTTCCAATGTCCTGCTATACACCACTATATCGTCCAAGTAGACCACCACAAAGCGATCCAGGAAGAGCTGGAACACTTTGTTCATCAAAGTGCAAAACGTGGCAGGAGCGTTGGTTAGACCGAAGGGCATGACTCGGAATTCATAAGACCCGTACCTTGTAACGCATGTTGTCTTCGGCTCATCCCCCTCAGCAATTCTGACTTGATAATAGCCTGACCGAAGATCTAGCTTTGAGAACCACCTAGCCTCACCAAGCTAGTCAAATAAATTAGCAATGAGTGGGATGGGATACTTGTTCTTCACGGTCACCTTATTCAAAGCCCGATAGTCTATACACATACGGAGAGAGCCATCCATCTTCTTTTGAAAGAGGACCGGTGCACCGTACGGAGCTTTGGAGGGCTGGATATACCCAGCATCCAGCAACTCTTTCAACTTCCGGCGGAGCTCTTCAAGTTCAGGAGGTGCCATGCGATAGGGAACACCAGCAGGTGGTTTTGCCCCTTGTAATACTCGGCTAGATTCCGGCATCGGAATCCCTACCTTCCGGCGGAATCTCCGTTGGAATATGGAATTTTGATGATGCCAGAGTCTTCTAGAGGGGTAAAAATGTGATTTCTAAAACGATTTTTTTTACTGATTTCATGGTTTTAAATGAAAAAGATTTGAGTTTCGAAAAGAAAAGACTAAGGAGGTTTTTGCCAGGTTCGGCCGCCGAAAGTGAAGTTCGGCCGCCGAACATGAGTTGGTTTTGGGAGCGCTTTTGGCCTCCGAAAGCTATGTTTGAACAAACCAGGTTCGGCCGCCGAACCTCAAGTTCGGCCACCGAACCTCAAGTTCGGCCGCCGAACATGGGGGTGTTTTGCTTGCACGTTAGGCCGCCGAAGGAGGTTTGGCTGGCCACCTATAAAAGCCCCTCAGACCGAAAATGGGCGAGTTTTCTCCCCATTCTCGAGTTCAGGTATGTTCACGTCCTCCTCTAGTCATTTTCATGTTTTCTCTTCATCTCCTTCATATTTTTATGAGTTCCATGGTTGTTTTGAAGAATTTTCAAGCTTAGATCAAAGTTTTGGAAGTTTGGAGACCCAAGGAGTAGTTTCCTCCCATCTCCAAGTTAGAGCTCGCACAAACCCTCGATCTTCAAGAGGTAAGTGTGGATCTATGCTTTCCCTTACGTTTAATGAGGTTTTAAGTGAGTTTTAAAGGGTTTTGATGGTTGAGTATGGGTAGAAATGCATGTTAGGGTTTATGTGGGTTTTATGCCCAATGTATGTTTATGTGATGTTTGTGTTGGGGTTTAAGTTAGTTTCAAGCCCCTTGAGCATATGGGAGAGAGTATGCATGATTGGGAGAGAGTATGAGAGGTTTGGTTTGTTTTGATGGTTTTGGCTTATGTGGGTCATAAGCTAGTTATGTATGTTTCTTGATGTTGTGGGTTGAAGTTTAAACTCCCTTATGCATGGTTAAAGGTCTATGCATGGTTTTGAGAAGTTTATGCATGTTTTAAGAGGTTAGAGGCTTGTTTCGGGGGGTTGGGAGACTTGAAATGCACAAAGGCTGAGTTCTGGATGAACTCAGGTTCGGCCGCCGAAGGTGGTTTCGGCCGCCGAACCCGCCCTTGAATGCATGGATTGGCCGCCTAACCTTGCCCCCGAAAGTTGAGTTTTGGCTTGAAAGCAGACTTTCGGCCGCCGAAGGTAATGTTCGGCCGCCGAAAGTGCCTGACTTTCGTCTCTGGAGTGAGGGTTCGGCCGCCGAAGGTGCCGCCGAACTTGCCTGACTTTCGTCTCTGGAAGGGACCTTCGGCCGCCGAAAGTGCCGCCGAAAGTGCCCTGTCCAGCCTTTTCTTGGATGTTTTCTATGCATGCTTCTATGATGTTTTAGGGGGTTTTTGGGTAGTCTTTTATGAGTTGTTTAGAGTATGTTTAGCACCTCACTGGAGTCCACCTGTGTAGGATCGGACCCGAGGAACCGAGGTGTTTAGCAGTGTCAGCCATTTCAGAGTCGGCCCTGAGCTAGTCACAGGTGAGTGGAACTAACCCTTATGTTTTAAAAGTTAAACGAATGTTTTAGCATGATCCATGCATCATAAAATGCCATGAAATATATATTAGGTTGTGCTGCACTAGTATTCACGAATATGATGCATTGCATATTATGTTGTTGATGTGGATGAATGTTGAATGATCCTCTAGCCCTCACCATGACAGTATATGATGATGATGATGATGCTATGATATGAGATGAAAAGACCAGGTCGCCCCTGGTACTATGTTTATGTAAGCAAACACTAGGTGAGGCCTAATCGCCCCTGGTGTAGTCGGACATGTTATGATATGAGTTATGTAAGCGAACACTAGGTGAGGCCTAATCGCCCCTGGTGTAGTTGGACATGTTATGATATGTAGAGGGCTAGTGGTGACAAATTCATCCTTGATGTGATATGTTTGTGCTGTGGCGCATTTCATGAAAGCATATGTTAAAAATGAATTGTTTTCTTTATGGTTTCTGCTCACTGGGCTTTTTAGCTCACCCCTTTCCCCTAACCCCAGGTTTGTAGGGTCAGAGATAGTCAGGAGATCAGCAGGTTACGTCCATGGTCATGTTTATGTAATAGAATAGTAGTGGACATGATGTAATATAAGATTATGTATTGTTGTAAAAAGAGTTGTTTTGTAATATGACCTTATGTTATATGTTCAGAGTTATAGTATTGTGCTTGGCCCGAGTTTGGATAATCCCTTTGTACATGAGTTTTATTTTATACTGTTACATGTGATGGACTGAGTTTGGCGTAAGGTATGCTGACCCTAGGGGTTCTATGAGTTCAGTCATAGTGCGTACACAGGTCAAACTGGTTAAAGGTAAAGTTTCTAAATGTTTTAAGAAAATGTTGGACATGTTTGGGATTATACAAGCTGTACAGGATGCATAGTAGGCTTGCTACGGGTCCCGGCGGCCTTATGCCGATCTGGTTCCTAGCGCCGGTAGCGGTCCGATTTTTGGGTCGTTACACCCCTGGCTCCAGCTCGATGTGATGATCAACCTCCCTTTTTGGTGGGAGTTTCTTAGGCAGCTCCTGTGGCATCACATTTGAAAATTCATCCAGGACTCGCTTGATGGCGGTAGGCAGTTCGGGTGCAGGGGGCTGCTCGTCCCCCTCTTTCAATGCCACCAAGTATGTTGGCTCGGACCTCCTTAGGCCTTTGGAAAGCTGGAGGGCAGATAGGGTGTTGGTGCCAGCCTTCCCTCTCACCAATGAGACAGTGCAAGTGTTGTCTCCCTCTAAAATGCACATGCTATTGGTGAAGGGGATGGTGACAGCCTTCACTCTATCCATAAAATCCATTCCAAGCACACAAGAGTAGTCATCCATGGTGACAATAGAAAAGTCAAGAGTTCCAACCACTCACCAATTTTTACTGGGACATTGTGTGCTACTCCATGTGTGGGAGTTGGTTGAGAGTTTACTGCCTTCAGCCAGCCTGTCTCCCTTTGGAATGGTATACCCAGTTTCTCTGCTACCTCCACTTTCAAGAAATTGTCCGAGGCACCAGTATCAACCAGGGCCTGCAACATTTGTCCCTTCATGCACACAGGAGCAAACAACCTGCCTTTGTGCTTGGCAGGAGCCTCAACTGTCTTGGCTGATTTGGCTGCCACGGCTACCAGTTGTAGGGAGCCCATGCTGGCACCCTCCTTAGGCTGCTGGCTGGATTCTTTCTCGCTGACTATGGCCGAGAGGGTGTTGCATTTTAGGCAATCATAGACACGGTGTGGCCCATCGCATAGGAAGCACTCCATGGGAGGCCTCTCGGGTCTCTTCCATCCCTTGAAATTCCCCTCCTTTGGTCCCTCCTTGGACTTCCATTTCTTTGGGGGACCTTCTTTGCTTTTGGGTGTGGCTTCAGCAGTATTTTTGCCCTTGAATGGCTTTGCCGGACCCTTGCCCTTGTCCCCCTTTTTATACTCAACGAGGGATTCTGCTATGGAGATAGCAGTGGCAAGGTCTTGAGCTCCTCTACGCTCAATCTCCATTTTAACCCAGTGCTGAAGCCCATCCATAAAGGTAAATAGGGCCTCCTCATCGGGGTAGTTGGGGATTTCCAGAAGAATTTCAGAAAATTCCTTAACATAGTCGTGAATTGTACCTTTTTTAGAGAGCCTCCTCAATTTCGCCCTTGCTTCCTTGGCAGTGTTGTTGGGGTAGAATTGGCGCTTCAGCTCCTTCTTGAAGTCTTCCCATGTGGCCATGGTGCATGTACCTTTCTCTATGTCGGCCTGCCTCCTTCTCCACCAGACCATGGCGGTGTCAGCCAAGTACAACGGGGCATGATCAATTTTTCGGGCATCCTCCACGATCCCTGATGCCTTGAAGTACTGCTCTAAGCTCCACAAGAAGTTGTCAATATCCTTGGCGTTGAGCGTCCCTTTGAATGCACTAGGCTTGGGCACTTCCATCCTTGCTGCAGGAGCTCCCAAGGCGGATGATGTGGCTGCCATACCGCCTTGGACTACCGCGCCGCGGAGCGCATTAAGGCCATCTGCTCCTCAAGCTCCTTAATCTTCCCCATCATTCTATCCAATTCTGCCCGCAAGAATCGGTTTTCCTCCCTTATGGCAGCATTGTCTTCAGCGTGGGCGTGCCTAAGTGACTCCGTCTCACTTGCTAGCTTGTCGACGGCGGAGTCGAGGGCACCCTGCAACTCCTCTCGGAACTCTTCCATCCCAGAACCGAGTTCCTCTATGCGGGTATCAATCTCCTCAAACTTTTCCTCCTCCTCGATCAGAACTAGCTCAACCTTCGCAAGGCGGGTCTCCATGTCGCCGAGCTCCTCCCTAGCTCGAGCTGGCTCCCTAGACTTGCCCCTACCTTTCCTCTTGCCGCCAGCATGCTCCTCAGCCATGGGAGCAGCGCCTCCAGCAGTGACCTCGCTTGGATCAGACATCTTCACCCAAAGAGCAAACCGAAGCTCTGATACCACTTGTCACGGACTAAGTGTTTCAATAACCGAAATTCACCTAAATCGTGCGGCACTTAATTGCTGGAACTAAGTTCAGCCTGTCCAATAGCTCAATACAAGAGCTGTGGTGGGTGAATATGGCAGCAGAAAGCTAAATTGGGAAGAAAAGTTTGCTAGTGGACACCAGAGAATGATGTTGAAGGAAGAAAGATTGTATTGCTTGAAAGAGAGCTTTACAAGTGTGAGTGCTTTAGCCAAAACTTCAAGGCTGTACAAATGAATGTCTATGGGGGTATTTATAGGCCTCCTACATGTGTATTTACAGAATTACCCTTCTAGAACATTTAGGGGCTTTTTGGTAATTTTACATCCTATGGAGAATTCTAGATTTGGCTGGCTTAGTAGAGTTCTGGAACCTTCTGGACTGATCTGGTGTCCTCCAGGCCATTCTGGGCGCTTCTGGGCGATTCTGGGCTGCTCTGAAATCCTCCAGCGGCCAACCAGATCCTTCTAGCCAATTCTTGCACGTCCTAGGCTCGTTCGAAAGTTTTTCCACAAGTTGGACCTTGTCTGGCGCAGTTCCGTGGGCCAACCAAATCCGTAGGCCAACCAGCCCCGTTGGTCAACTAGCGATTGCCCCGCCTGCACTTTTCGTGCGCGCCAGTCCTGCATGCCTGTTGTGCAACTGTCTCGTGCCAACTAAGCCTCGTTTAGGCGCTCCATGGGCCCGCTGCGGCAATTCCTCCTGCGCCGAAAATTTTTAGATTTTTGGGAGAGAGGGAAGAGCTGTGACATAATGCGCCGGTGGGGTACTCGTCTCTGGACCATGAAAAGGGCCGAATGCAAAACCAGAAAGGGCCTTGAATAGTTTATATTTACAAGAGGTTAAAACGACACAATTTAAATATTTAATTTGGTTGGATTTTATTAATTTTTTAATCATAATAATGAAATTATTGAAAAAATGAAACTTTTTAATGCACCAATTAAAACTGATTTACTGAAAAAACTGAACTAAATCAACACTATTCAGTTTATTATTTAAATTGCTCTAAACTTTATTTCCACAAAGATAGTGAATAAATTAAATAAAATCGAGTTTTAAAAAATTTATATTTAATTTATCATACTCAACTTAAATTTTACACATTTTAACTTTAAATTTAATATTAATAAAATTAAATTTAATGCAAATCAAACTGAATTAAATTTTTATTAAATTAAACTTTAAAAATTCATAAACATTTTAATTTATTTACAATTTCAGTTAATTTAAAACTAAATAATTTATTTTACAATTTAACTCATAAATATATTAAATAATATATTTAATAAATGAATTTATAAATTTTAACAAGTAAAATATCATAAAGATTACAATTAAATCGTTTATAAATTAATATATTTAATAAATGAGTTTATAAATTTTAACAAATAAAATATCATAAATATTGCAATTAAATCGTTCATAAATATGCCCAAAGGTTGAATTTGAGTTTAATTCATCCAAAAATCAAATCTAAGTAGAAATTCTATAAAAAGGAACAAGGAGACCCTCCCTTTTTGGAGTGTAACTAAATAAAATAAAATTGTTTGGGAGCACCCAATGGGGCAAATTGACATCCCTATAAAGAATGAAATTCCACAAATGCAAAAATGTCAAGGGTTAAGAATGTCATTTAGCTCCGGAAATTATCAAACTGGCTGTCCATTGAACGCAAAAGCTGTTATGACTTGACCGATCTTCATTTCCTGTGATGATCATACGGTTGTTCACGTCATTTTCTCATTCCTTCAGTACGCCAACCAAGCATTGATCGGAATCCCATCCCTTCTTTTCTCCGATTATGGAAAGCAGCTTTTCTTCGCCGTCACCTTCTTCTTCGGGTAGGTTTAAGCTTCTTGACCGTTTGGAATTGCAACAATTTCAGGACAAGTACGTGATCAAATCTGTCGACTATCCCAATCGAGGCTTCTCGATTGGTCGTCGTGATGGCAATATTGAGCCCTTCACTGGTAAGAGTCTTTCTTATCTTATTCAATTTTTTGCTTCAATTGGATTTCTGGCATTGGTTCGTGCGAGCTTAATGTTGCAATTCCTTGGCTTAGTTGAAGCGTAGGATTTCGAGTTTAGAGGTTGTTGAATTAAAGCTAAACGATCGATTTGTTAATGAGACAAAATTTCATGTTAGTGAAGAGGCTTCACCTTCAAGTGTCATGCATAGAATCCAAACTAGAACAGGACCTTTTTTGTCGTAGCTCATCCCTTTTTTTTTTTTTTTTTCAATTTTTAGCGTAAAAACCTTATTTTTCTCGTTGATTGTATTAGATGAGACTATTTCTGGAACTCCCTCCAAGACCTCGACGATCTACGGGGTGGCTGGAACAATTAGGCTGATTGCAGGTAATTTCTCCTTTTAAGTTACAAATCAATTGCTTAACGTCAGGTAAAAGAAATGTTGTTTTTTCGATGGTGTTATGATCTTATTATATATTGAGGGGTATGTGCGTGATTAAATCGATGCATACCAAAAACTTCTCATTAAGTACTTGGGAATTTGTAGGCTCTTTTCATGTTTTTTTCGAATTCCTCTTATATTGATGCAGGTACTTACATACTTGTAATAACTTCTCGGAAGGAAGCTGGAGACTTTCTTGGTTTTCCAGTTTTTAGGATAACGTCTATGGAGTTCCTGCCCTGCAATGAGGCATTGAGATTTTCAACCTCTCAAGAAGTATGCATTTCCTTGTGTTTCCTCTCTAAGGAGGTTGATATGAGCAGAATCTGAGATTTCAGGTTTATGATTTTTGCCTAACAATTTTTTTTTGGCAGAAAAGAGATGAGGCTTACTTCTTGAATTTGTTGAAAACTGTGGTATCAACTCCTGGCTTGTATTATTCATATGAAACGGATATAACATTGAAGTACACAATTCTCTACCTTCCAGCATCCTCTATATTTATATTATCTCCATCATTTTCCATGGAAAATTTAAGTTATTATATTCATATTTGAATCTGCTTCATGGCCATTCTTTGTTTATAAACATGCATTTCACTATGATCCACAGTTTACAGAGAAGATATAAATTATCACCAGGATGGATGGCTAAACCAATTTGGAAGCAGGTGAGTTTCCAAATAATTTTATTGTGAATTAATCACTTGAAGATGATATCAGGTGCATGATACAATTAAGTAATGTGATTTTTGATATTCTTCGCCTATTGCACTAAATATGGCAAAAAACTTTCTGGTCTAGCAATGGTTGTAGTTTCAATGGATTTGACTTGCTTAATTTTGTTAGTCTTAGTTTATACTAATTCAATGCATGGAGAACCATTCCCCTCTTTGAATTGGTCATTATTTTATTAATGTTATATTACATAACATTGTTTTTAATTTGCGCACTTGTAGAAGACATGTTTTGTTCGATAGACAATAAAAGCAAGTTTGGCCTATAAATCTGAAATATAGAGTTAGTGAATCTACTTTACATCCATCTTCTCAACTAAACTTCTCTGTTTGAGCTAGATTATTTGTGTTCTCATTTCATCATTGGCTCATTCATAGTTGTATTTCTTGTCTAGGGTGTTAAACAATGGGAATTGCATTTCAGAATATAAATTTTATTTGTCTTCTGTTGCTAATATCAGAATTCTTGTTATGAATATTGACTTTCTACTTCTATGCATTTCAGGCCGATCCTAGATTTGTTTGGAACAAAAATCTTTTGGAAGAATTAATTGAGTGTAAGGTTAGATATTCTAATTATTCAATAAATACAACTTGTGCAAATATTTTGGATTTTAATTTTCTTGTTTGCACAGAAGAAAAAGATAAGAGGATAGCTTTTCCCAAAATAAACAAGTATAGTCTGGTCAGTTCTTTGATCATCAATAATATTTTCCTTTTTCTAATTCGAATTTTTTTTGGCAGCTTGATGAGTTCATCATTCCTCTGATGCAAGGAAATATCCTAAAACCTTTGATTTCTTTTGCTAATTATTTAACCCAGCCCGTTCTCCCCTTACTTTCTCCATATTTCTCTCTGGACATTTATTACATTCATTGAAGGGGAGTGAGAATGCTGAATCACTTTGATTTCATTCCCTTTGAAATGTCCTTTCTTCTGTTTTCATTTAACTAAGATTCACGTTTTGGAGCTGCTCAGCTAAGTCTGAAAGACACAACTGCAACTATTACATTAGTTTCAAGAAGGTGTACTCGACGGCTAGGTACCATCCTATAGGCTTCAATGATGCTGAAATATCCATGTGCCTATCAATAAATGTATAAAATATGTTAATATTGGTGGTCTAGGAACAAGAATGTGGAGAAGAGGAGCTAACCTTGAAGGAGACACTGCTAATTTTATTGAGACTGAGCAATTGTTTGAGCTTGAAGGTTTCAAGTGCTCATTATTGCAGGTACATACTCTGTCCTTTCTTGAAGTTAAGGATCTGAATTTGACTCGTACTGTCCCAAAATTGTGGAATCAACTACCTATATACACAACAATTTATATGATTGAGGTAGTGAAAGGTTGACAAGTCACAATCTTGTTGATTTTATCAGTCTGCAAAACGTCTTCTATCTAAGGTTCCATATGCTTGGCAGAAAACTTTTTCTTCCAAACTTTGATAAACACATTAAAATGGGGAGGAAGCTGTGGGAGAACCATATAAACTAATTTTCATTAATCTATAGACTAAAACAATTTATTCTTGATATAATGTCCCATAATTCCCTTCCCCACGTTGATGGATGGGTTTGGTAAAGGATTTGAGAAGCCCTAGCTCCAACTACTAAACCAATTTAAGTGAACTATCCAGTTGGGCTTAGGGTGTTACAATATATAATAGAGCCATTATAGTTCAGAAAATTGTGTAGAGTTTATTTAACCTACTAGAAATGGCTACCTGTGGCAAAAAATGAGGGGAGCTTCCCCCAGCAAAATCATAATACCATAGGGTCCGCAATGACACAATCTACCATTTTTTTTCATATTCAACTACCAATAGGAAAATACAGATTTCTTATAGCTTGTAAACAATTAATATTTGCTAATGTATTCCAAATGGCAGAAAATAATTTCTTTCTGATATTCAAATTCAATTTTGCAACAAAACAATGGGAAACAAATCATTTTCTCAAATTTCCCTCTGAAAAATTATTTTATGAAAAACAAATGAAGCCTAAAGAAGATTTCCTGAATATGGGGGTTGAAATTACAAGAATTTTTTTCTCTTTGACATGCTACATTTGTTATATGGTCAAGTTCTTTGAGATTCAGGAAACCCAGTCTGTCCATTTTATCCAAATTTCTGTTATGTATAATAGAATTTAGATTCAGGTTTAGAAATGACTGTGATTAGTCGCTATCTCATTTGTTCAAATCCTGACAGGAGTATGATTACTTTTTGTGTACTCTGATGTAAAGCAGGTCATGGAACTAGGCACAAATGCCTAAGGTGCGAAATCCCAATTTGTTGATGAGTTTTGTTGTTTTAGAGTTAGAGAAGTAGAGGAGCTTAGGGGAGGAAACTGAATTAGAGCTAATTAAAATACTAAATGGAAATTATTTGCTGCTATTTGGTGGCTTTCAATATCACCTGAGGTAGTTGTACCAGCAGAAGAAAAAGAGTAAGCAATAGCAAAGAGAGAGAGAGAGAGAGAGAGAGAGAAAGAAGAGGAAAGGGGAAAGAGGAAGCTCGACATACAGGCCTTCCAAATGAAAGTAGTCTAAATTTTCATTATGAAAAACCTAAAAAAGTAACAAGTTAAATAGGTATCTATAACCTTAATAACTAGTTTTACCCTATTAGGATTTAGAAACCCAAACTTAGAATCTCTATGCCAATACAAAATAGAATAAGAAGTGCAAAATTTCTTCATATTCCTATGACAATAAAAATTACTTATTAACGCTGAATTCTAGACTTTCAAACTAGAAAAACAAGACAAAAAAAAATGAATTTATAATTAAGAAGTAAATGAAAATTATCCCTAAAGCTAATGTCCTTCAACTGCATCTTGTCACTTTTTTCTGCTGTTATATTCTATCCTAACAATTAGTAGGGAATATAGATTTTGTTCAATTTGTAATGGTACTTCTTATATTTTTCAGATTCGAGGTTCAATTCCTCTTCTTTGGGAACAGATTGTTGATTTGAGCTATAAACCAAGTCTTAGAATTATTAATCATGAGCAAACAGTATGTGTCCCCAAAGCATAGAGCATATGTTTTTTTTTCTTGAATTATTGCAAGATTTATCCATTTATGCCTGTGTATGCGGTTATTCCCTTCAGTCAAAGGTTGTGGAGCGCCATTTCCATGATCTTCACCAACGATATGGTGACACTGTGGCAGTAGATTTAACTGATAAAGTAAGGCTCTTTTTTTAATTCATTTATATCTTTCATTCATATTAAAAAATGTTGGCATAATCCACCAGATGGCTTAGTCTAAGGACGTAGATAATTTGGCTAGATGGACAGGATCTTAAACTGTTTCATTTGATTGATAGACTACAACGACGTAGGTGTTGTTCGTCCATGACGTCTGCAAGGCCTAAATTATTTACTACAGTGTTATTAGTACTGTGTGTTTCATTATGAATAGCCTAATGATGCACATCTAATGATAATGAGTGAATCTTGAGTAGCCAAGAATCAGACAATAATCACCTGAATTCAATGTGAGTCGTAATAATCTTTAGGAATAAATAGATTCATCGATTCATAAAGAGAAGGGCAGCAAATGCCAAAATCAAAAGAAGAGAAGTGAAGGGAGACTGAAAGCCCAAGAGAAGGACAACAAAATATGAAAAAAGAATGGCCCAAGATAGTTTTAATTATTTTTGTTTTAAAATTTTGACTTGATAATTTGATACTTCAAGCTTGGCCACAAGTCATTAGGCTCAATTTTATTTTATGGAATTAAAATTTATGTATTTGTTTACAACTGAATGTTTAATATCTTTTAACAAAATTAATAGGAAATAAATCTACAAATGTATTTATATTGTTTTTTAATTAATTTTTTCAAAAGTTGCATCGATTCTTACAATTAGATTTTCATTTCTTGATTTACAAAATGAGGATTTCGATTCTCGATTCAACAACTATGATTTACTAAATGAAAACTTTAGGGGTTTCACATCTGCATTCTTTTACTATTGCAGCATGGTGATGAAGGGAAATTAAGTTCAGCGTATGCTGCAGAAATGCAAAAGCTTCCAAATGTGAGGTGACATTTTCCACTTCTATGTATGTAATTATTCTGATATGCAGTTGATTTTGCGTACTTTACTGTAATCTATGAGATTACCTGTAGAGAAATCTATTATCACCTTTGCTCTGTCTTCTTCTTCTTCTTCCTTGTTTTCTTGCCAATGGTTATCAAGTCGTGTAACAAGTTTTTGCTGCTTGCAAGGCATTAATTTTTTTTCCATATCCCCGTTCAGCAATACACAGCTTTATATTCTCCTAACCATTTGTTCTGTTATATTCTGAAGTCATCTGCTGATTGGCCTTTTATGTTGGTCTATTTTTTGTCACAATTTTTTATGAAGTAGTTGCACTCCATTTGATAGGGATAGCAAGTGATGAAGTGATATCTGACTTGTGTTTATAGGATACCTTGATATGTACATGCGTTGGATGTCTACATACATAGAGCATCCTTATTAGGTCTGCAAGTTTCATAACTGACCTCAGTCAGAGAAGCAACAAACTACAGAGAAGACTTAGGAATTCCTTTTCTTCTTTTTTCATTTAATGGCGTAGCTCTCCTCTTCCTTTAAATGGCCTATTCATTAGTGCAGGCAAAATTTGATCCCAGTTGAGAAACTCTAACACTTAGATTTCCTAGAACCTTCAACTTATGGAACACTTTTATTATTTTAAGAGAGCTGAAAAAGGTATGAAATTTTATTCTCAGAAGTGTTTAGGAAAGCATTTATTATTATTGTTATTATTATTTTTTTAAATAGTGTAGATGCAAAGTAGATGGGAGTGGTGATGATATCTGATTTTATATATACATATATCCACCCATTCCTCCTGACTAATTTTTCTCTTCTCAAACGGAGTAGCATTTTGTGGACTCTGGTTTTGCTGTCTGTTAGAGAAGCATATTAGCATGCCTTTTCTGCAGAACCCATGTTTGAATGAGAGAATGTAATATGTGATCAACTCAATCCTTTTATTTTGTTCATTGCAGATATGTGTCATTTGACTTTCATCACATTTGTGGCAACTCAAACTTTGGTAATCTACAGATTCTATATGATCAAATCTCAGAAGAATTCCAAAACCAAGGGTAAGAAAACCAATGCATAATATCGACACATGATTCTTATTAATAAATATGCCATGATCCAGCATGCTAGCCATCCATAATATTGCTTTTTAATCATTTCATTTCCAGCTGAGCAGATACTTCATTATAGACGCAGAAGGAGAAGTATTAGGGGAGCAGAAGGGAATAATTAGATCTAACTGCATTGATTGCTTGGATCGAACAAATGTTACCCAGGTCTGTATAGAAGAATTCTTTTATGGTTTCTTTTCTTTGATTCTAGAGACACACTAGGAAGTATTTTTATTGCTTAAATGTTTGCATAACTAGCTCAGCTGCATTGCATTACCCAGCGTACTTATTTTATGTGTCAACAGAGTTATCTTGCTCAGAAGTCTTTGACTGCACAAATGCAAAGAATAGGAGTACTTGCTTCTAATGAGTGCATTTCTATGTTCAGTGAGGATTATGGAAAGTTCAGAACACGTATGTAACTTCTATCTTATTGCTGCAATATTCCATGCTGATTTGCTATGCCCGCATAATTGTTTTTCATCATCAGTGTGGGCTGAGCAGGGTGATGAGATAAGCCTTGAATACGCTGGAACCTATGCCCTGAAAGGAGACCTGGTTCGGTAAGGCGAAATTAAAATCTATGCTTTTGTCAAGTGTTTTGGTCAATTCATATCCCATTTGTAACAGACACATCTTGGATATGCCATCAATTCTGCAGATATGGAAGACAGACTTTAGGCGGAATAATCAAAGATGGCATGAGTGCTCTTTCAAGATATTATTTGAATAATTTTCAAGATGGAGTTCGACAGGCAAGCTACTACTTTATATTTCACTTATTTCAGTTTTAATATTGTTTACTCACTTGAAGAGATCCAGGGCTCTTTCTACATCCCCTGAAACTGGCTTAAATAAATTCCACATTTTTCAGGATGCATTGGATCTCATCAGTGGCCGCTATAGTATGAACAGAAATGGTCCATCGCCGTTCCAGCTCAATGGATTTGAATCAGTCTCGGTATGCAATATCTTTCTATTGATATTTAAGCATTCATATAATAACGTTGCTATAACTCCTGTCTATAGTATCATCTCCAGTCACCTTTATCAAGTTGGCAGTGGCTTAGATGAATTTTTTATATCGCCTATGAAAATATTTAGGGAAATTCAGTATTTAACTGTTGTGGTATAGAAAATCTCATTAGTTGGTCTTTTAATTTTGAAAATATATTAACATATCCCTGAGTTATTAAAAAAAATCTATTAATTAGTCATCCATTTAGTTTTTTATTTGTTAAGTATTTTACTATTTAGTGTTTATGGTGTGGAAAAATTCATAATTGATTCTTCAATTTTGTAAAAATTTCTACTAATTAATCCTTTCATACGAGGACATTTTAGACTTTTCTTTCGATCCTTAATGGTTAAAATTAATAGAGAAACTGATTAGTAAACTTTTTAAGATTTTAGGAATGATTTAATGTATTTTCTAAAATCAAAGTGACTAACTAATTAGTTTCTCCATAGTACATGGACTAAATAGTTATTTTTTTCAAATATTTAAGTAGCGACTTAGTATTGGTATACGTCAACTTTTTAAGGGAACTGGGAACGATACACTTCTGAAAAGAAATTCTGAAACATAAAATAAGCTCGCATAAGTTGGGAATATCAGTGGTGGGTAAAGACATAAAGCTCTGAATCATTTTCCTCTGGCGTTAACAAAGCGTCTGATTCACAAAATGAAATATTGCAGTATCTCCCAGTGGCATCAGCCCTGGTTGTCGGAGGTTTGACACTGACTTCCTTCACACTTCATCAAGGTATTCTTTTGCAGATAAATTTTGTTGTATCTAATTTACTTTCCTATTATTTCTTTTTCACAAAGGAAATAAATATTTAATCTCATCTGTTCAACAGCTGGGCGAAATGCACCACATTATGTGTCTACTGTGCTGTGGGCTGGAGTGACTGCCGGAGTAATGGCTTTCGTTAAAGCTAATGGAAGGCAGTTCTGTTCTAGGCCTCGCTTGTGTGGCCTTCTATGAGTTAGTTTTCAAGTATTTGAGATTGCATCCATGGAACTTGTACACAAATATTTATTATCTTGTAATTTATTTATAATAAATAATTTTTCATTGTTTTTCTGGGCCCCTCAGCATTCTGTCATTTGAGTTATGCAGCAAAGCTCTTGTTTACTAATTTAAAATCGTATCTTAGTTTTATTTTTAATTTTAATACTTAAGTCTCTAATTGTTTATTGAAATAACTTATGTTAGAAAAATATTTTTAAAAAATATTTTATTTGGAAAATATATTTTAAAAGTAACTTATATTTTTAAAAAAATACTGTTAGTAAATGCAAATATAGTTGTATCAATTGAATTGTCAAAATCTGAAAAAATAAATCTCAAAAAATGATATGATTTTTCCTTTTAAGTAGTGGGTTGTCAGGCGGCGGCTCCTTTTCTATTCTTTTCCGAACCAAATGTCGTATTTCTGCTCTAGGCTTATGGGCCTATTTTTAGGGTTTTGAAAAAATTTTATTAATTGATTTTTTATAATTTTAAAAAACATATTAAAATATTTTTAATATTTTAAAATTTTTATTAATTAATTTTTTTATTACTTTTAATTATTAAATATTTTATTATTTAATTTTTAAATTTTTAAAAAATTTATTAATTAATCTTATTTTAAATTTTTTTACGAAAATTAATTAATAAAATTTTTAAAATATTTAACGTTTTAATATATATTTTAAAATTAAAAATTAATTAATAAATTTTTTTATATTATAGAGATTAAAAATTAATTTTTTATTTTTTATAATAACATAAAAAATTAAATTTTTATAAATTTTGAAGATTTGATTTAATTTTTTAATTTTTGGTACTGCAAATTAAATTTTTAAATATTTTTGATAATTTTATTTAAAATAAAAAAATGTATTCATGCCAAATGGCATGGCTCAACGTTTTTTATTATACATGAAATAATAATTTTTTAGAAAATAGATCTATTATCGTAAAAAAAATTTTAAGTATTTATATTATTTTATAATTTAATTTAAAATTTTAATTCTTTTAAAATATTTTTTAAATATTTTTAATCCAAAAGGTATTTTTTATAATTTCTCAAATTAAATACTCTAATCTCTGTTTTCTTTAAATACTTTTTTTTTATTTTTTTTAAAAGAAAACAAATAAAAAAAAATGTAGTTCAAGATTTCATCAGAAATCATTTAACATTTACTTATAAAGGAATTTTAAAAAATTTATTGATATTTAGCTCGATGAAAAAGGAATTCAAAAGATTAATGTGAGTCCATAATTTTATTTTTTGAGCGGAAAATTAATATTTCAGTATAAAAAGAGAGATTAAAGTTTTAGAAGAAATGCACAAAAATTTTATATTTAATTGATTATGTTAATGATAAAGAAAACTCTAGTCTAAATTTTACAAAGAAAATATAATTTAAAAATCAAAGTTTCTTTTAATTTTGAGATTCTTAATCTGGAAACCATAACAAAATGCTATTTAAATTAAAATAAAATTACCAATTATTTAATAATTTAAATTATTATACTAAAAATTAAAGTTTTAAATTAATTTACAAAAGATGGCATGATTTTATTTATATCAATAGGCCTATTTTAAAAATATATATTATCTCATAGCATAGATAACACATATTATGCCACATCAAATGGATATACTATTTTCAATTTTAATTTTAAATTTAAATAAAATAATTAAAATGTGTAATAACTTAGTCTGTGATGCTAAAATTTACAAATTTAAATTAATTTTCTACAACCCATAAAAATTTAACTTTTTCATGTTAATATCTAAAAAAAAAAAAAAAATCAGAGGCCACCTTGGTTAATGAATTTATCTATGGAAAAATAAGTATTTCTCTTTTTTTTTTTTTTTTTTTTAAGATATCATGGTTTTAAAGTATAGTGACCAATTTGGCAAGTTTTTGTTTAGGCAAGCGTTGATAATGCAATCAAATGAAAACCAGTCCAATGCATATTGACCTCACAATTATCAAGAAATTTAGGTCATAGTCTGAGAAGCATTCGGTCGGTTCGGTTCAAAACTGAATCGAATCGAATAAATCGAAAATTGAAATTTTAATATTTATAAAAATCAAACCGAACCGATTTTGATCAAAAATCGAATCGAACTGAATCGGTCTGATTCGGTTCGATTCGATTTGATTTGATCAGTTTCGATTTTTAATAATTTTTTTATTTTTTATATTTTATTTTTAATATTTTAAAATTTAATTAAAATATTTTAATTTTAATATAATTTAATTTCTCTATATTATTGAAAATAACATATAATTATTATTAATCGGTTCGGTTCGATTTTTTTGATTTTTTTCTAATCAAAACTGAGCCGAATCAAAATAACTGAAATTTTTAAAATTAAAAATCAAATCAAAATAAATTAAATAAAAGACTAAACTAAATTTTAAAATTAATTTAAATCCATCAATTTTTTCAATTTTAACTGAATAAAGCTCAGCCATACTTTCATCTATAATGACTTAAAAGAAGACGATTATAATTAATGCTTGTTTTATATTTCCAATAAATGGTATTTTCTATACATGCAGCACTAATAAAAGTGAATAATATTTAATTTAAATTAAAATAATTAATTAAATTGAATTAATTTAAAAATTAGTGAGATTTTATATTTTTTTTTTAATTTTAATTTTTAAAAAATTTTATATTTTAAATTAATTTGATTTTAATAAAAAAAAATTAATAAAATCAAACCAAATTAATTAACTAATATACTATGTTATTTTAATAATATATAGTTCATATCTAATCAATTTTAAAATACTTTGATTAAAATCTAAAATACTAAAAATATAAAAAAATAAAAAAATATAATAAATTAAACTAAAAATTAAAATTTCAAATTTCAAAAAGAACGATAGTTACTTATCCTTTTGTCACTCAATTTTATCTTTAGCCTTAAGGATTTATTTGTAGAAACGGCTAGAATCATCTAAAATAAAAAATTATATTTAAATTTAAAAATTAAATATTAAAATAAAAAAATTTTAATGTTGCTTAAATTTTAGCATGCACCTATATAAACAAACCAAATACAAAAAAAATTCACGATATCCTCACAATAAAATGGTAATTTATATTAATTTAATAAAAAAAATACTTAACACTAATTTACGAAGAAACAAAATATATTTTTTTCATAAATCTGCGAATGATATCGTTCATATTTTAATAATATCGATTCATTCTGAATTAGATTAAAGAGTTTGAGTTGATATTCTTTCTATTTTTATATTTTCTTTAAATTAATAAAGTTTTTTTTTTAAAAAAATAACACTAATTTAAAATGAGAGAAAGAATGAAATTCACCAATTCTGAATTAAAAGAAAAATCATCAAAGCTTGATCAACGCGTAGCATAATAAATGAGATGAAGACCTATAAACAAAGTAATGAACTTGAGAGAGATTTCTTATGTAGAGGTTGTTGCACAATGAAACGGTTGGCATTGTAGTGACTTGAGCCATAATAAGCAATTGTCGCATAGCTCGTACATTATTTCTATTTGATCTCCAATCGTCACCGCCACCATTTTCCGAGAACAGCCACCTCAGATGCATGCACCCACCGCAACCGTCACCGACTCACCGTCACCGCCACCGTTTCGAAAAACCCAGCCAATTGTCGAATTGGATGGCCATTCCAAGAGTCCAGGGCCATAACTATCCACTTGGCTTAACCCTCTGGATAGCAACCGCATAATGAATATTCATGTGGTACTATCCACGTCATACACTGGACTTTTCCATTACTTTTTTTTTTCTGAGTATCTTTCAATAATAATTTATAAGATATAATTAATATATTTCTACTTCATATATACATTAAGAATGGAATTTATTTCTAAAAATAATTTAATGACAAATTATACTTAGTTGTAATTAAAATTTTTAAGAGAGATTTATAATTTAATTTTTGAGTATTGTTATTATTAATAAATTAGTCTATATAATTTTAAAAATTTATTAAAATATTTTTATTTTTATTTTTTATCAATAAAATAATTTTTATATTTATTTTTATCATTAAAAATATAATAAAATATTAAATTATCTTCTTTTTTCTCCTCTTCCTTTTTTATCGATTTTTTCTTCGCTTCTTCTTTTTTTTTATTCTTTTTCTTCTTGTTTAATTTTTTTTCAATTTTTTTTATTCTTTTTCTTTAAAGAGAAAGAGGATTTTTTTCTTTTGCTTATTTTCTTTTTCATCATCATCATTTTTTTCTTCTTTTTTTTTTCTTTTTCTTCTACATTTTTATCGTTTTCTTCTTCGTTTTTTTTCTTCTTTTCTGAGGAGGAGAAGAAAAAAAGACTATTTTATTGATATAAATAAACGATAAAAATATTTTAATATTTTAATAAATTTTTAAAAATATAGAAACTGTAATACCCGGCTAGACTCCGGTATCGGAAATTCCTACCGTCCGGTGGAAACTCGGATGTCGGAGGCCTCTAGTAGGGTAGAAACATGTTTTCATAAAATGTTTTAAAGTATTTCATGGTTTTAAGTATGAAAATTTAATGAGTTTTACATGAAAAGTCTTTGGAGGAAAACCCAGGTTCGGCCGCCGAACATTTCATGGATGCGGAGGCACATTCGGCCCCCGAACGTGGCCTGGCCAACCACCTATAAAAGGGGCACTTAGCCGAAATGGGCGAGCTTTCTCCCATTTTCGGCCACAGCAAGCTTCTGACCTTCCCTTTGCAACTCTTGTGTTTTTCCTCCAAATCCCCACCATTTTTCTTGAGTTTAAGCTTGCATTGAAGGTTTTGAACTTTTGAAACAAGTTTTGGAGTTTTGGGAACTCAGGAGCTCTTTTTCTTGGATCTCCAAGTTTAGGTCGTCTCTCTCTCGATCTTCAAGAGGTAAGAGCCGATCTTAAGCTCAATGCATGTTTTAAATAAGTTTTAAGTGATTTTATGGAGTAGAATGGCATGTATAGGGTTGTATGAGTTTTTAAGCAAATGTTAGGTTTTATGTGATTTTTGAACAATGTGGCTTGCTTGAGTATGTTTGAAGTGTTGTAGTTGGGGTATTTGATGTTTTGAGGCCCCTAGGAACTTGTATGCATGATTTGGTTGAGATATATGCTTGATTTGAAGTTTTGGGAGGCAAGGGGTTCATGTGAACCAAGTTTCTGCCCTTCTGGCAGAAACCAGGTTCGGCCGCCGAAGGGAGTTTCGGCCGCCGAACCCCCTTTGTGGAGGCAGCATTCGGCTGCCGAAGTTGCCCCCGAAAAGGAGACTTTCGTCTCTGTCTGGGACTTTCGGCCGCCGAAGGTGCTGCCGAAAGTGCCTGACTTTCGGATCTGTCCAGGACTTTCGGCCGCCGAAGGTGCCGCCGAAAGTGCCCTGTTCAGCCATTTCTTGCATGTTTTTATGTGATGTTTTCCCGATGGTTTAGGGGGTTTTTGGGGAGTATATTAGAGTTATGTTTATGTATATTTGGTCCCTCATTGGAGTCCACCTGTGTAGGTTCGGACCCGAGGAACCGAGGACCCCAGCAGTGAGCCAGCTGCTACAGAGTTTGTCAGAGCTAGCCAGAGGTGAGTGGAATAAACCTTAAGTTTTAAAATAAATGAAATATGAATTTGAGCATGACCCATGCATCATGAATGCCATGAGATATAATAGGTTGTTTGCATTAGTATTCACGAATATGTTGCACTGCATTTATGATGTTGATGTTGATGTGGATTGGTTATTGGATGATCCTTTAGTCCTCATATGATATGATTGATGTTATGGCATGATATGGTATGGAAGTCCAGGTTGTACCCATTCTACGTCCCTGGCACGATGTAAGAGGAAGTCCAGGTTGTACCCATTCTACGTCCCTGGCACAGTTGGACTGTATGATATGATATGTTATGTTAAGAGAAAGACCGGTTGTACCCATTCTACGTCCCGGCACAGTTGGACTATGTGGAGGACTATAGGTGACAATACCATCCGAGATGTGATTAGTTGTGATGTGTTGCATTCCATGAAAGCATGAAATTTTAATATATTGTTTCCACTATTCTGCTCACTGGGCTTTGTAGCTCACCCCTCTCCCCTAACCCCAGATGTGCAGGTACAGGGTAGACCAGAAGGTTAGCCAGAGTTCTTGAAGTATGTTGATGTAATAGTTAGATTGTGGACATGAAAATTGTATTATGATGTAATGTAGGAGATTACAGTATGTTATATAATGAGGTATTTTGAGGTTATAGATGTGCTTGACCCTATGAGTATTGTAATCCCTTGTTGATGCATGATCTTAGACATTTGATGATACAGATGTAAGCCAACTCATCTCATGTTATAGTGCTCTTGGGGCATTGTTGAGATCCCACAGAGGGGTCATGATTATGGTTATGCATGTATGTTCAGGTTGAGTTGGATGATGAAAGAAAAGTTTAAAATTTTTATGCATGTTGTTGATCATGTATGGGATTATACAGGTTTACAGGTTATATGTCAGGCTTGCTACGGGTCCCGGTGGCCTTAAGTCGACCCGGATCCTAGCGCCGGTAGCGGTCCGATTTTCGGGTCGTTACAGAAACTGATTTATTAATAATAGTAATATCCAAGAATTAAATAAAATATTTTATTTAAAGGTAAAATTAGATTTTAAAAATTTTCTCTCCATCTTTTATCTATTTTTAATAGAAAGATTATGTCATTGATGAAAAAAAAAAACTTTTTAATAGATTTTTAAAAATATAAATACTGACATAATAATATCTAGTGACTAAATAGTAAATCTCTTAGTTTTTTAAAGATTATTTAGTTAATAATTTATTAATATATTTATAAGGATGAACTCAGGTATGGGTTTAGATAGGGGTGAGCATTCGGTCGGTTCGGTTCAAAACCGAACCGAACCGAATAAACCGAAAACTGAAATTTTAGTTTTTATGAAAACCGAACCGAACCGATTTTGGTCAGAAACCGAATCGAACCGAACCGGTCTGATTCGGTTCGATTCGGTTCGGTTTGATCGGTTTCGATTTTTAATATTTTTTTAATTTTTTACACTTTATTTTTAGTATTTTAAAATTTAATTAAAATATTTTAATTTTAATATAATTTAATTTCTCTATATTATTGAAAAAACATATTATTATCCCTAATCGGTTCGGTTCGGTTTTTTCAGTTTTTTTCTGATTAAAACCGAACCGAACCGAAATAACCAAAATTTTTGAAATTTAAAGCCGAACCGAACCGAAATATATAAAAAACCGAACTAAATTTTCAAATCAGTTCGATTCGGTCGGTTTTTTCGGTTTGAACCGGATTCTGCTCAGCCCTAGGTTTAGAGGGAATGGTATCCTATATCTTTTGAAAAATTTAAAGGGTATTTATGTAATTTTTTTAAAATAATAAAAAAATTATTATTTAATCTCTACATTTTTTAATTTATTCTATATAAAAATTATTTAATTCAAATATTTTTATATTTTATAAAATAAATTTTTTGATTTTTATAAATTCATTAACATAAATATTTATATTATTTAATTTATATAATTTTAATTATAAATATTATTTAGTCTTTATATATTTATATTTATATATTTATATTATTTATTCTCTTTAATTAACAGTAAAATAAGTTGAATAACTTAACAAATAAACTAAACAATTTAATTTTATAAAGTATATAAATATTTTAATCGAATTATTTTTATAAATATGAGAATTAATAAATTTTTAAAATTTAAAAATTTAATAATAATTTTTTATAAATAAAATTCCAACACGGATATTATTTTAATACAGCCATCATAATTTATGTTCTTTTTCTTTTTTATTTTTGTTCAATTTAAAAAATTTACGTTTAATTTTTCAAATTTTAACTTCATATATTATGCTTAATTTTCTTTTATTTTCAAAATATTCATAAAATAAATTATTCACTAATTATTTACTTTAATATATATATATAAATTCTGTAATAATTGAAATTAATCCATTCAATATTTAAAATTATAAAAATTATAATAATTAAATACAAATTAATTATTATTAAAAAAATATTAAATTGATTATATATATTATTAATTGCACTCTAAATTTACTAATTGTATTTTAAATTTTTATAAATTAATAAAATTAAATAGTAATAATTTTATCATAAAAATTTTTAGTACAATCAACATCACTATTTAGTAAAAATATATATTTAATCTAATTTATTTATATACATTAATTTTTTATTGTTAAAATATAAAATTATTTTTATTTATCTTTATTTACGTGATTGAAATTATATATTAGACTATTTAAATTTAAAAAATAAATCTTAAATTTATAAAAGAATAGTTTTAAAATTAATAGTTAGATTATTTAATGGATTTTATAAACTATTTAGATAAAAAAATAAATTTTAAATAAAAAATGAGTTTAATGGTTAGTTATATTTAAAATTTAAAAAATTTTAAATATAAATCAAAATATTAAAATTAAATAATATTTTTTAATAGATAATAATTTAAGCCATTTATATTAAAAAATTTTAAAAATTCATATTTAATATTTAATGTGTACAAATTAATTTAACTTTTAAAATTTTTTGCACGTAAATTTATTTTTATTTCTCTATTTGAAATTATATTTTACTTAAAAAACTTTATGCACGTAGATAAGTAATTTTTATAAATTAAATGAAATTAAAGTTTTTACTAAAAAATAAAACTGAATCCTGATTTAAATATCTGTATCTAGGGGTGAGCAGTATTCGGTTCAAACTGAAAAAACCGACCGAATCGAATCGATTTAAAAATTTGGTTCGGTTTTTTATATATTTCGGTTCGGTTCGGTTTTGATCAGAAAAAAACCGAAAAAACCGAACCGAACCGATTAGTAATAATAATATGTTTTTTTAATAATATATAGAAATAAAATCATATTAAAATTAAAATATTTTAATTAAATTTTAAAATATTAAAAATAAAGTGTAAAAAATAAAAAAATTATTAAAAATCGAAACCGATCAAACCGAACCGAATCAGACCGGTTCGGTTCGATTCGGTTTCTGACCAAAATCAGTTCGGTTCGGTTTTCATAAACACTCAAATTTCGGTTTTCGATTTATTCGATTCGGTTCGGTTTTGAACCGAACCGACCGAATGCTCACCCCTATCTGTATCCATTATTGTATATTCATATATTAAAGAATAAAATTTATTAATTTAAAAATATAAAATCTCAGTTTCATGTATTTCTAGAAAATGAAAGAGTTTTTTTTTTTTTTAATTTCATTCTTATCCATAAATTTTAATTCGTAAGGGGATAAGAGTAAAAAAGAAAATGGAATACTTTGCTACTCTATATGATAAACGATCTCATCTGCCATAGTAAATACTAGATAGTTAGGCAGTAGCTCCCTTTCTACCCCAACAAAACCTAAGGTGGTTTTGTTTTCTATTGTGGACATATGGCCCTTCCTTTAGGATTTTGTTTAGACTTAATAGCTTTTTCTTAAGATTATTATGTTTTTCATTGTGGGCATATGGCCCTTCCTTTAGGATTTTGTTTAGGCTTAATAGCCTTTTCTTAAGATTATTATGTTCTCTTCTAATGAGACCAAGACCTTACCTATTACTAAGTATTTATTTTTAGAAATAAAACTTTATTTCTCTCTTTTTTTAAAGATGTTGAGCGACTATATTATAGTTTTATATAGTATGAAAACAAGTTTGGCAGAGTCCATCAAATGAGAAACCAGCACAAATTTGGCAAATTTTTGTTAACGTGATGTGTAATAATGCCATCTGGAATGCTTAATCTGCTAGGTTATAAGCACTTCACTTGATCTCTACTATGTTACTCTTAAATGAGTTTTAAATGCTATTTGTCATGGTAAAAAAACTAACAGAATGCATGTTTATTTTATAGTTTCTATAAAATTAAGGTCAATACCTGAGAGCCAATTCAATGACCTTTACTTTCAGCTATAATTATTTAAGGAAGGCAATTATTATTGAATGATTATGATACATGTTCAAGAAGAAGTTTCCTCTCTCTCGAGAAAGAAAGAAAGAGAACCGAACAAGAATAAGGAGAATGGTAATATAGATTTGGGTTGCCGACCAGCAGTTGCAAGACATCAACAGGTTTTGAGTAAGAGTCATTGTTTAGATTTCTTTGTGATGGTTCTTTTGCCTTTTAGGGTAGAGGAACCATCGATTGTTTTGGCTTGGAGGATATTCCCTCTCTCCCTTTTTGTTTTGAGTTGTTTATGCTTTGATTTTGTTTTGACCGATCTTGCATGTCACGGTTGAAGGTTTCCTTTTATCAATCGGTCTTGTTTCCTATTATTGAAGTCATCGGAGGTTTGTTCTTCTCGGTCGGGAGTTCCTTCTGTATGGTTGATGATAGTGAGTATGGTTTAGTCTCCAGTTTTCCGATGGACATGGTACCTACATCTAGATGAGATTGCGAGGCAGAGCTCACGTTGACACTCCCGTCACTGTGTGTCGATGAATTTTGAGCTACCGTTTTTGCTTGTGACTTGCTTTTTGTTGTAAAATAAATTTAGATTTCAAAAGATTTTGTGGTCGTTTAAAATTTTATGATCATTAAAGATTTTATGGTTGTTGAAGCTTTTATTTGTGAGATTTTTTTACTATTGCAGATTTGATATTTAAATCTAATATTAAATCTGACCATTATGATTTTATTATATTATCTCAATATTTTTATAACCGCTTACAACAGTCATTTTTTTTTACTATAAATAGTCTGTATCTTTACAAAGAAATATACTCCCATTTTTCTATTTTATTCATTCTTTTCTCTATACTTTCTGCTGGGTTATAAATTAAAGATAAATTTTTATTGTTATGATCCTGAAAATTAAAATTTTAGAAGTACCTATTTAATCTTGCGGGATTGCAAAATAAAACCTTAGGGACAATGTCCAACACAATTCAAATTTTATTATTTTATCATATTTTTTCAACAATCTTAAGGATTTATGAAACTTTAAACAAATAGAACCGAACGTTGTCACTACTTCTGCTTCTGTACTGCCTGCTTCCAATAACATTATCACTGTCTTTGCTTCTGCTGTACTTCCTGTCGCCATGCTTCCTACTGCCTGTTGTTCCATACGCCAAATATTTTCTTGACATCTCAAAGATTGAAGTTTTTTCAAGTCAGAATTTTAAAAGATGGCAAGAGAGAATTTTTTTTTTTAATACTTGACATGCATGACGTTGCTTCAGCACTCACAAAATCAAGACCTGCACATGCTGTTGATCCAAAGTTGCATGAAATCTGGGCCTATTCTAGTAAGGTATGTAGGCATACAATTATCAGTACTCTTTCTAATGATCTCTTTGATGTCTACTGTTCCTACAAAGAAGCTAAGGAAATATGGGATTCAATGAACCTGAAATATGGGATTCAATGAACCTGAAATATACTGCTGAGGATGCTGGAAAACAAAAATTTGTAATTGGCAATTTTTATAAGTGGGAAATGATTGAAGAAAAAGACATCAAAATGCAAATCAATGAATACCATAAACTTCTAGAAGATCTTAGAGCAGAAAACATCACTCTACAAGATGAATTTGTGGCTGTACTGCTGATAGAAAAATTACCAAATTTCTGGAGTGACTACAAGCACAAGCAGTTGATACTGTCAGATCTCATCACCCATATCATCATTGAAGATACAAACAGAAGGGAACTTAAAGCTACAAAAGATATTGAAACAGAAGCACAAGCAGTTGACACTGTCAGATCTCATCATCCATATCATCATTGAAGATACAAACAGAAGGAAACTTAAATCTGCAAAAGGTAAAGAGCTGGCTACGAGAGCAAACCTTGTACAAGGAAAAGTGCACAAATTAAATAACAGGTACGAAAATAAGAAACCTAATTACAAACCTAAGTTTAATAATCCCACTTTTAAAAAGAAAGGATATTATTTTGTATGTGGTAAGCCGGGTCATCATGCACCTCAGTGCAGAAAAAGAGTGATAAATGACAATCCTCCTAAATCAAAAGTGAATTTAGTTGAAGGAGATGACATTATTGTTACGGTCATTTCTCAAACTTTTCTTGTAGCTAATGTGCAAGAATGAGTAGTAAACTCTGGTTCTATTAGGCATATCTGTACAAACAGAAATACATTTACCTCCTACACTATAGTGAGGGAAGAAGAAGAACATGTGTATTTAGGTAATTCGAACTGCAAGTGTCCTTAGTAAAGGGAAAGTTCTTCTCAAACTCACATCCGGCAAGACCTTGGCACTTAATGAAGTACTTCATGTACCTAATATGAGAGCTAATTTAATTTCTGTAGCTCTATTAGAAAAGGCTAGGATTACGGTGTCTTTTGAGTCAGATAAAATTGTACTGACTAAAAGTGGCATTTTTGTTGGAAAATGTTATTGTAATTAGCGACTCTTTATTCTCAATATTTCTACAATAACAAATGAAAATGTATATTCTTCTGCTTACTTGCTTGATTCTTTGATTTATGGTATGCTAGATTAGGACATGTTAGTGCTTCTTATATTAAAAAAATGCAATATCTTGGTATAGTATCTGACACTGATAATACATATTTAAATAAATATAAGAATTATGCAGAATCTAAGTTAACCAAAAAATCATGTTTAACTACACATAAAAAATCTGAATTGCTTAGTTTAATACACACAGACTTGGGAGATTTAAAGCAAACTATGAGTAGAGATGGTAAAAAATATTATTTAACTTTGATTGATAACTATTCTAGATATACTAAAATATATTTGCTTAGAAACAAAGATAAAAATTTGATATGTTTCAATTATATAAAACTGAAGTAAAAAATCAATTAAATAGAAAAATAAAAAGGATTAGATCAGATAGAGATAGGGAATATATCTTATTTAATGACTTTTGTAAAAAAGAATTAGAGATAGATAATATATCTTATTTAATGACTTTTGAAAAAAAGAATGAATAATTCATGAATTTACTCCACCTTATTCACCTAAATCCAATGGAGTAACGAAAAGGAAGAATAGAACATTAAAAGAAATGATGAATGTTTTATCAATAAGTTTCTCCTCACCTAATAAACTTTGAGGGAAGCTTTGTTATTTTCTTGTCATCTACAAAATAGGATACCCTATAAGATAACTGACAAAACATTAGAAAGGTTATCCACGTAACTTAAAATATTTAAAAGTTTGGGGTGTCTTGCTAAAGTAATTCTTCCTGACCCTAAAAAACGAAAAATAGGTTCAAAAACTTCTGATTGCATGTTTATAGGTTATGCTGAACATAGTGTTGCATATAGATTTCTTATTTTGAAAAGTGATGTACTTGATTATAACACTATAATTGAGACAAAAAAATTCTGAGTTTTTTGGACATATTTTTCCTTTAAAAGTTGAGAGAATTTCCCATGCACCTAGTGAATATATTTATGAAAATAATTTTGAAAATAATAATGAAGATTTAAGAAGAAGTAAAAGACATAGAAAAAATATTTTTTTTTTTAAAATGACTTTTATATTTATCTCGTTGAAAATGAATCTTTAAGTTTTTCTAAAACTATTAAATCTTCCAAAACTCCTTTTTAAAAGAAGCGATTAAAGCTGAAATTGATTCTATTACTCAAAATGGTACCTGAACTTTAATAGACTTGCCTACAAAAGTAAAACCATTTAGTTGTGAATAGAATTGTAAAAGGAAATATAACCCAGATGAGTCAATTGAAAAGTATAAAAAAAGACTAGTAGCAAAAGGTTTTTCTAAAAAACAAATATATAGATTATTTTGAAAATCCTGATATCTATATTATAGATTTACTTGTATTTTTCATATTATTTTAAAAAATATAATTAGTACTCTTAAATTAATAAATAAAATAATATAATTAGTACTCTTAAATTAATAAATTTTTGCATTGTAGTATTAAAATATATCTTTTATTGTTAAAATTAATAAATTTTATTTTTAATGCATACATATCAATAAATTATTAAATAAACTAAAAATATAATTTCAAATTTAGAATAAAAATAAGTCAAATATTTTTAGTTACTCAATTCAATTGAATCATCTCACCATAAGTTTGGATTGCATATAATCAAATTTGTGATAAATTTAAATTTAACCATTAATGTTGTTTCAAGTTTTAAATAGGTTTGAATAAAAATATTTGAGTAAACCGACTTTTAAAGTTTTTTTTTTTATCATGTAAATGTGATTGCATCCAAAAATTCAATAAGCAACAATATAAAACTCAGTAATATAAAGAGAACAACTTAGATCTAACAATCTTAATAATTTTGGCTCATCTGTTGGCACGGACAATCCACCAGCTAGATCCAATTTTCAAAAATAAAATACTAGTTGAACAAAAAGAAGAAAAAGCTAATGTTGTCGTCGCAGCCACCACAATCGCAACTATACCACTCATTGTCATCTTTATTTAGGAATAAAGATAAAAAGTTTAAAATAAACTTTTACATCGTAAGTGTAATAATATCAAACAATTGTGAAAATAATTTGGACAAAATTAATAATTAAATGTAATTTAAAAGTCTAGTAGGCAATAATATAAAACCTAGAAATATAAAAAGAACAAACCAAACCAAACCAAACCATCTTAATAATCCAAACTTATCTGTTAACGCAAACAGCCATTAACCAGACCCAAACTCCAAAATAAAAATTCTAATCGAACAGTACAAAGAAAAGGCCAATGTTGCTACTGCCACCATAGCTTTTCCGCTCATTGTCATCCTTATTTAGGAATAATGATGAAAAGTTAAAAGTAAACTTTTATATAATAAGTACAGTAATATCAAACAAGTGTGAAAATATTTCGATAAATTTAATGAATTTAAATGTTATAATATTTAAAAATCCAGTAGGCAATAATATAAAATCCAACAATACATATAAAGAGCAACCCAAATCTAATAATCCTAATAATCTAAACTTATTTGCTACCAGAAGCAGTCCATCAACCAGATCAAACATCTAAAACTAAAACCCTAACGGCCCAGGAAGGAGAAAAAGCCAAGGTCATTGTCACCGGCACAACTATTCTACACATTGTCATCCTTATATTGGAATAATGATAAGTTGAAATAATTTGGGCAAAATAAATGAATTTAAATGTAATTATATTTAAAAGTACTGTAGGTAACAATATAAGACACATTAGTACAAAGCGAACAACCTAAACCCAATAATCCTAACATTCCAGGCTCATTTATTAGTATAAGCAGCTCATCAACCAGACCAAACCTCCAAAACTAAAACTCTAATCAAACAGGAAGAAGATAAAGCCAATGTCGCTGCTGCTACTATAACTATTCAACTCATTATCATCCTTATTTAGGAATAATAATAAAAAATGGAAAAGAAAACTTCTATATAGTAAGTATAATAATATCAAACAAGTGGAAAATAATTTGTATGAAAATTTTGAATTTAAATATAATTGTATTTAAAAGTCTAGTAGGCAATAATATAAAATCCAACAATACAAAGAGAATAACATAGATCTAATAATTCTAATAAGTCAGGCTCATTTGCTAATGCAAGTAGCTCCTTAATTAGATCAATCTCCAAAACTAAAATTTTGATTGAATAAGAAGAAGTAAAACAACCCAAATCTAATAATCCTAATAACGGTCACAAGCAGCCCGTCAACCAAATCAAACCTCTAAAACTAAAACCCTAATCGAACAGGAAGAAGAAAAAGCCAATGTCATTGTCATCGCCACAATTATTCCACACATTGTCATCTTTATATTGGAATAATAATAAGTTGAAAGTAAACTTCTATATGGTAAGTACAATAATATCATACAAGTATGAAAATAATTTGGGCAAATTAATAAATTTAAATGTAATTATATTTAAAAGTCCAGTAGGCAACAATATAAGACACATCAATACAAAGTGAACAACTTAAACCTAATAATCCTAATATTCCAGGCTCATTTGTTGGTATAAGTAGCCCATCAACTAGACTAAACTCCAAAACTAAAACTCTAATCAAACAGGAAGAAGATAAAGCTGATATCGTTGCTGCCGGCACAACTATTCAACTCGTTGCCATCCTTATTTAGGAATAATAATAAAAAATTGAAAAGAAAATTTCTATATAGTAAGTATAATAATATCAAACAAGTGTGAAATAATTTGTATGAAATTTTTGAATTTAAATATAATTGCATTAAAAATCTAGTAGGCAACAATATAACATTCAATAATACAAAGAGAACAACATAGATCTAATAATCATAATAAGCCACGCTCATTTGCTGATGCAAGTAGCTCCTCAATTAGATCAATCTCCAAAACGAAAATTTTGACTGAATAAGAAGTAAAATCATTGCCACCACCGCCATAGCTATTCCACTTATTGTCATCCTTATTTAGAAATAATTTTAAAAAGTTAAAAGTAAACTTCTATATAATAAATATAATAATATCAAATAAGTATAAAAATAATTTGGAAAAAATTAATGAATTTAAATATAATTATATTTAAAAGTTCAGTAGGTAATAGTATAAAGCCCAACAATACATAGAGAACAACCTAGACCTGACAATTCTAATAATCACGGCTCATTTGCTCGCGTAGGCAGCTAATCAACCAGACTCAACCTCTAAAATTAAAACCCTAACCGAATAGGAAAAAGAAAAAGCCAATGGCGCTACCACTTCTATTTCATTCATTGTCATCTTTATTTAGTAATAATGCTAAGGGAAAATTACTTTTTAGTCCCTGAGGTTTAACGTAATTAACACTTCTGTCCCTCTATTTTGGCGACCCAACACTTAAGTCCCTCACTTTCTCTTCTGTCCAAATTCGTAGTCCTTCCGTCCAAAATACCCGTTTGGTCAAAGAATCAAAGGTAAGAGGTGAGAATTTTTTCCAAAAATACCCTTAATGAACTTATTAAAACTCCCTCAACCTGAAATCTCTCAATCTTTCTGTTACAGAGAAAAGAGAAAGGGTAGTTAACTTGTAATACTGCAAATGTATTTATCTTATTGGTTAGAATAGCTCAGTTCTTTTCTTTTCCTTTTTCCCGCTCAGTAAGTGAGCTGTTAACTCTTTGTATCTAAAGCCTCTTCTAGCAAGAGAAAGCAATTAATTTTCTTCTCTCCATTTCGCGATTCCTTTTCTATTATGGTATCAGAGCTCTTCTGCTTCCATAACCGTTTTTTGTCTTCTCAGTAATTTTTCTTCTCCTTCCTTTTTTTTTCAATGGCAAATCAACTTGTTGTTGCCGTGAATCAAGTCAATGATTACTTGCAGAATCCATCCAATCCATACTACCTTCATCCGAATGAGAATCCGTCTCTTGTACTCGTGTCCACTGTTCTCAATGAGAAGAACTATCATCCTTGACTCGTGCCATGAAAATGGCATTATTATCCAAAAATAAATACAGATTTGTTGATGGAACTCTACCAGCACCGTCGATTGCGGATCTGATGCACGTTGCTTGGCGAAGATGCAACACAACAGTTTCATCCTGGATTACAAGATCCTTATCTCCTTCCATCGCACAGAGTATCATATGGATTGATTCAGCAGCTGAGATCTGGAAAGATCTTCAAGAAAAGTTTTCACAGGGAGACATTTTCATAATTTCAGATCTACAGGAAGAAATATATGCATTCAAACAAGGTGATCGTACTGTCACTGAATATTTCACAGAACTCAAGATACTATATGATGAGTTAATGAATTTCAGACCTATACCTGTTTGCACATGCACTGATCCTTGTGCTTGTGGTGCTGTGGCAAAATTTACTACATATCAGAAAAATGACTATGCAATTCGCTTCCTTAAAGGGCTGAATGACAGATTCACTCATGTTAGATCTCAAATCATGTGTATAGATCCTTTACCTTCCATAAATAAAGTTTTCTCACTAGTTGTACAACAAGAGAGACAATTGGATCTTGGTGAAAATGTGAAGGTATTTGTTAGTGCAAAGGCATCAAATCTTGAAGGAAACTTTCAAAGAGCAATTAGTTTTAATCAGTCACAGAACAAAAATGCTTTCTACAGAAATCCTTCTAGCAATGCAAAGGTGTGCACCTATTGTGGAAAGCAGAGGCATACTGTAGATACATGCTACAAGAAACACGGATTTCCTCCTGGTTTTAAGTTTAGAAACTCATCTATCAATCATATTGCAATGCATGATGCTGCTAAAACAGATGAGAGTGTACAATCGTATCAGATGCCGGCAATTGTAAGTTCTGGTGGATCATGTGCTCCTTTTACTCAAGAGCAAATTCAGCAGTTATTAGCTTTAATTCAACCTTCAGATTTAGCAGTTTCACACACCACTAACCAAGTCAGTACTAGTAATGCTTCAGTCTCAATTCCCACAGGTAATTTAGTGTCACTGTCATGTTTTTCCAAGTCTCATTTTTGGCTCTTAGACACAGGGGCAACAGATCATATTTGTTTTTCTCTATCTCTTTTCTCTTCTTACAAAAGAATTCACCCTATTCATGTCAAGTTACCAAATGGTGAGCAGCTAATGTCACATTTTTCAGGCACAATTAGCCTCAATGATAATCTCTGCCTCACAAATGTCCTTTATATTCCTTCTTTTACTTTCAATCTAATCTCAGACACTAAACTTACTGCTACTCTTAATTGCTGCTTGGTGTTTGGCAACAATTATTGTTTCATTCAGGCAATGAAACCCTGGAGGATGATTGGTACAGCTAAGGTTGAGGAAGGCCTATATGTGCTGCATCAAAAGAGTATTAACCAGGTTTCTCAAGCTGCCAGCAGCATTGGTCCTCACTCCTTTAGTGTTTGGCATTACAGATTTGGTCATCCATCTACTTCTAGACACAAAGTTTTTCATTCCAAATGTCCATCTGTACTTGTGGATCATATATCAGATTCCTGTGATATATGTCATTTAGCTAAACAAAAGAGAATACCTTTTCCTATTAGCCAATCCCAAACCACTAGACCTTTTGACATTGTACATGTGGACATTTGGGGCCCGGTTTCTACAGTTTCAATAAATGGAGATAAGTATTTCCTTACTTTGGTGGATGACTATAGTAGATATACATGGATATATTTGATGCAAAATAAGTTTGAAGCAAGAAAATTATTACAGAATTTCATTCAAATGGTGGAGGTTCAGTTTGAAACAAGTTTGAAAAAGATAAGAAGTGATAATGGTTCTGAATTTAACATGCCTGAATTCTATCACAGTAAGGGAATTATACATCAAACAACATGTGTAGAAACCCCTCAACAAAATGCAATAGTGGAAAGAAAGCACCAATACATCCTTAATGTGGCAAGAGCTCTTTTGTTTCAATCCCATCTCCCTAAATCTTTTTGGTCCTATTCTGTTCTTCATTCAGCTTTCCTTATCAATAGAATTCCAACTCCCATCTTACAAGTTAATTCACCTTTTAAGACTTTATTTTTGAAACCTCCAGATTATTTGCAACTGAAAGTCTTTGGCTCTCTGTGCTATGCATCTACTCTTGTATCAGGAAGGACCAAATTTGATCCAAGAGCCAAGAAATGTGTGTTTCTTGGTTATAAGGATGGCACTAAAGGTTTTGTTGTGATGGATTTGAAGACCAGACAGATATTCTTATCCAGAAATGTTACTTTTCAAGAACATGTATTTCCATACTCAGACTTATGCAACAATGAGGTTATTATCCACCATGAGCATTCTGATCTTGACTATTCTGATTCTCTTCAATTTCCTAGTTTTGTTGATATTCATGAGTCTCCTTCTGCCACTGAGTCTTCTTCTACTATTGAGTCTCGGTTAGTTCCTGAGCCTCATAGTGAGTCTTCAATTCCTCTCACAAGAGTCTCTCAAAGGATAAAGAAATCACCTACTTATTTACAAGATTATCATTGGAATTTAACATCTTCAAACTTCAATAGGTCCCAATCTCCTAGTGTCCTTTATCCTTTATCTTCTGTCATTTCATATGATTCTTTGTCACCATCACACTTGCACTTTACTCTAAGCATTTCTAGTAGTACTGAACCCAAAAATTATACAGAAGCTGTTAAATCTGAGGAGTGGAGAAAAGCTATGGCTACTGAGATTTCTGCCTTGCAGCAAAATCAAACATGGTTGTTGGTAGATTTACCTATAGATAAGAGTCCCATTGGCTGTAAATGGGTGTACAAAATTAAACAAAAGGCAGATGGCAGCATTGAAAGGTACAAGGCTAGATTAGTAGCTAAAGGCTACACACAAACTGAGGGCATAGACTATTTTGACACTTTTAGTCCAGTAGCTAAAATGACCACAGTAAGGATCTTATTGGCTTTGGCTTCTATTCATCAATGGCATTTACAGCAGTTAGATGTCAACAATGCCTTCTTACATGGAGATTTAAATGAAGAGGTTTACATGGTTCTTCCACCTGGTTTTAAAGCTGATAGTCCAAATAAAGTTTGCAAGTTACAAAAATCTTTATATGGACTTAAACAGGCTAGCAGGCAGTGGTTCTTCAAATTGTCTCAAGCCCTTACTACCTGTGGTTATTGCCAATCCAAAGTTGATTACTCTTTGTTTGTTAGAAGGAATTCAGAATCATTTACAGCCATTCTGGTCTATGTTGATGACTTAATTCTTGCTGGAAATGATTTAGTTGAAATTGACTCGATGAAAGCTTTTTTGGATTCTACTTTCAAGATTAAAGACTTGGGCACTCTTAAATTCTTCTTGGGATTAGAAGTTGCTAGGACTAAGGCTGGCATATCCCTCTGTCAAAGAAAATATGCACTAGAACTTCTTTCAGAAACTGGATTTCTTGCAAGCAAACCTGCTAAGAGTCCTATGGATCCAGCTTTGAAATTATCCAAAGACAAAGGTGATCTATTGCCAGATGCTTCCTCTTATCGAAAACTTATTGGCAAACTGATCTATCTAACTACCACTAGACCAGATTTATGCTATGCTACCCATCAGTTAAGTCAGCTCATTTCATCTCCAACCACTGATCATCAATAGGCTCTTCGAAGGGTATTGTAATACCCGGCTAGACTCCGGTATCGGAATTCCTACCGTCCGGTGGAATCTCGGATGTCGAAAACCTCTAGAAGGGTAAAATCATGTTTTCATAAAATTTTTTAATGTATTTTATGGTTTTAAGCAAGAAAGAAATTGAGTTTTGAATGAAAAAGACTATGGAGGCATTCCCAGGTTCGGCCGCCGAACCTCATGTTCGGCCGCCGAATATTGGATAGTTTAGGGGGGCAAGTTAGGCTTCCGAAAGTAGCAAAGGTTCGACCGCTGAACCTCATGTTCGGCCGCCGAACTTGCATGAGTTTTGGAGGCACTTTAGGCTGCCGAAGGGTGGTCTGGCCAGCCCATATATAAGGGCTCCATGGCCGAAACGGGCGAGCTTTCTCCCCCTTTTCGGCCAACGGTGAGTCCATGCTCTCCCATTGTCATTTTTGATGTTTTTCCTCCAATCTTTCGAGTTTTAACGAGTTTTATCTTGGTTTGAAGATATTTGAGCAAAAAGAGTGAAGTTGGTGACTTGGAGACCAAAGGAGCGAGATCTCCCCCATCTCCGAGTTGGATCGTCTTCCCTCTCGATCTTCAAGAGGTAAGAGTAGATCCTCACTTCTTTTCATGTTTTGGTTAAGTTTCATGAAAATTTATGGGGTAGAAATGCATGTTTAGGTTATTATTGAGTTTATGGGTTTATGTTGTGTTTATGCACAATGTGAGTTGTATATGTATGTTTGATGTGTTGTAGTTGGGGTTTAGGATAGTTTGAAACCCCTAGGAGCTTATGTATGTGAGTATGCATGTTGTAGAATAGGTAAATACATGATTGAATGGATTGGGAGGCTTTTGTGCATTGTGGAGGCTGAGTTCTACCCTTTGGAAGAACTCAGGTTCGGCAGCCGAAGGGACTTTCGGCCGCCGAACCTGCCTGTGGAGGCAAGCCTTTGGCTGCCGAACCCTGCCCCCGAAAGTGGACTTTCAGCTCTGGAAGGGAGTTTCGGCCGCCGAAGGTGCCGCCGAACATGCATGAGTTTCGTCTCTGGAGGGAACCTTCAGCCGCCGAAAGTGCCGCCGAAGGTGCATGACTTTCGGCTCTGGAGGGACTTTCGGCCGCCGAACCTGCCACCGAAAGTGCCCTGTTCAGCCTTCCTTTGCATGATTTCTAGGATTTTTTTAAAGGTGTTTTAGGGGGTTTTTGGGGAGTATTTTAGAGTCATGTTCATGTATGTTTGGTCCCTCATTTGAGTCCACCTGTGTAGGTTCGGACCCGAGGAACCGAGGACCCCAGCAGTGAGTCAGCTGCTTCAGTGTCTTGTCAGAGCTAGCCTAAGGTGAGTAAAATGACTCTTTATGTT
The DNA here is from genome assembly GCF_001659605.2 of Manihot esculenta. Taxonomy (NCBI): domain Eukaryota; kingdom Viridiplantae; phylum Streptophyta; class Magnoliopsida; order Malpighiales; family Euphorbiaceae; genus Manihot; species Manihot esculenta. The sequence continues at coordinate 31,632,439 of NC_035168.2, read as the reverse complement.
TCAAAGTAAATAATGAAAGTTTTAGCATGATTCACGCATCATGAATGCCATGAGATATATTAGGGTGCTTGCATTAGAATTCACGAATATGTTGCATTGCATATTATGTTGATTGATATGGATGAATGTTGGATGATCCTTTAGCCCCCACTATGATATGATATGGTTATGGTACGGTACGGAAGACCAGTGATGCCCATTCTATGCTCCTGGCACTATGTAAGAGAAAGACCAGTGAGGCCCATTCTACGCCCCTAGCACTAATGGAATGTTATGTTATGTTATGCTATGTAAGAGAAAGACCAGTGAGGCCCATTCTACGCTCCTGACACTATTGGAATGTATAGAGGGCTATTGGTGACAAATTCATCCTTGATATGATTTGTCTGTGATGTGATGCATTCCATTATAGCATATGTTTTAAATGCTTTATTATTCTGCTCACTGGGCTCTAGTAGCTCACCCCACTCCCTTAATCCCCCAGGTTTGTAGGTACGGGATAGACCAGGAGGTCAGCTAGAGTAAAGTCATGGTTATGTAATAGCTAGTGGTGGACATGATAAATATTGAAATGTATTGAATAGTATTAAACAATTATGTAATGTAATGGTGTTATTGAGGATAAAATTGTGCTTGACCCTAGTATGTTGTTAATTCCTTTTTAGTACATGATTTTAATGATGTTTATGTAAACCAAACTTAATACATGTTATGTTACCCCATTGGAGCATTGTTGAGGACTCCAAAGTGGGGTTGATGTTTATGTTTATGAGTTGTGCATGCACAGGTTAAGTTTGGAAAATGAATGAGAAAGTTCAAAATTTTTATGTAATTGTTGATGATATATGGGATTCAATAGGTTTACAGGTTGTATGTTAGGCTTGCTACGGGTCCCGGCGGCCTTAAGCCGATCTAGATCCTAGCGCCGGTAGCGGTCCGAATTCTGGGTCGTTACAGGTATTGAGATATATTAAAGCTTCTCCTAGACAGGGATTATTCTTTCCTTCTTCTTCTGCTCTCAAACTTACAGCTTTTAGTGATTCAGATTGGGGAGGATGTGAGGATACTAGAAGATCTATCACTGGTTATAATGTCTTTCTTGGAAAGTCCCTATTAGCTGGAAATCTAAGAAACAAAGTGTTGTTTCTCGTTCTTCTTCTGAGGCAGAGTATAGGGCACTTGCTGCTACCACCTGTGAACTTCAATGGATTCTTTATCTGTTACAAGATCTTCATGTCACTACTCTTTGCCAACCAGCAGTAATCTATTGTGACAATCAATCCGCTCTTCACATAGCAGCTAATCCAACATTCCATGAGCGTACAAAACATATAGAAATGGATTGTCATGTTGTTAGGGACAAAATTCAACAAGGTATTATCAAGCTTTTGCCTGTCCAATCTTCTAACCAGCTCGCTGATCTGCATACCAAAGCGCTTGGTATAGTTCCCTTCCAGGGCTTGTTATCCAAGCTAGGAGTGATAGACATTCACTCTCCAGCTTGCGGGGGGGTGTTACAGAGAAAAGAGAAAGGGTAGTTAACTTGTAATACTCCAAATGTATTTATCTTATTGGTTAGAATAGCTCAGTTCTTTTCTTTTCCTTTTTCCCGCTCAGTAAGTGAGCTGTTAACTCTTTGTATATAAAGCCTCTTCTAGCAAGAGAAAGCAATTAATTTTCTTCTCTCCATTTCGCGATTCCTTTTCTATTACTTTCTTCTCTTTCGTATGCTCTCCATTTCTTTTTGCCCATTATTTCAGCCCCACTATGCTCATTATTCTTGCGAGGAGAAGGGTTTCGGTGGTGCTGCTGGTGCTGTTGGGGCTGAGGTTGAAGAGACGGTGTAGGATATGACATAGAACGCTGTGGCATGTTAGAGATAGCAGGAGGAGAAGGGTGGTGGTGGTGGTGGTTGTCATTGGCCAACGAAAATGAGGGGGCGTGGTGGAATTGTTGAGGGAATTGGAAGCGGAAGATGGAGTGGGTACCGGTAAGAGGAGGATACGAAGAAGATTGAGGTCGGAGGAATCATAAGACTGGGAGAAGGGTTTTGGATTGTTGCCGTGGTTGTGGGCATGAAGAATTTGTGCATATCAAACTGTGGGGTTTGTTGATTTGGGGATGCCATGACAACGAGAATGTGAATGGTTTCCTCAAGAATTCAGATCCAATTTCCAAATGAGTTTCGATTGCTTGTAACTGTGATTATATAACTTCAATCAAATCAATCAATATAGGAAATTTATGGGCTGGGGGTTTCTTTTTAGATAGATAGATAGATAGGTAGATATATAGATAGATAGAGAGAGAGAGAGAGAGAGAGAGAGAGGTAGGTCACGGGCTATGTAAAGATGAGAAAAACCCCACGGGAGAAGACTAGAAGTGAAGACCCACGGTCACCGGAAAGTTCCCATGGAAATTTCAAGAATTATTTAATGATTTCTAGAACTCACTGAGAATTTCAAGAAATGGAGAGAAAAAAAGAGAGGGGAGGATTGAGAGGAAGGAGAAGAAAGAGAGATGAGCGGAGAGGATAAAAGAAATATAGATGATATGAGGGAGAAGAAGGATGGAGGGAAGAAATAGAAAAGATATGAGGGAGAACAAAGATGGAGGGAAGAAACAGAGAAGATACGAGGGAGAAGAAGGATGGAGGGAAGAAATAGAAAAGATAGAAGGATGCAGGGAAGAAATAGAAAAGATATGAGGGAGAACAAAGATGGAGTGAAGAAACAGAGAATATACGAGGGAGAAGAAGGATGGAGGAAAGAAACAGAGAAATATGAAGTAGAAGAATGATGGAGGGATTTCATCAAGGGCATTTTTGGAAAAAATTCTCATATCTCACATTTGACTCTTTGACCAAACGGCTATTTTGGATTGAAGGACTACGAATTTGAACGGAAGAGAAAGTGAGGGACTTAAGTGTTGGGTCGCCAAAATAGAGGGACAGAAGTGTTAATTACGTTAAACCTCAGGGACTAAAAAGTAATTTTTCTAATGCTAAAAAGTTGAAAGCAAACTAATATTGTACTAGCAAACTTATATATAGTAAGTATAATAATATCAAATACATGTTTTAATAATTTATACAAAATTATTGAATTTAAATGTAATGTATTTAAAAGTTCAGTAGGTAATAGTATAAAGCTAACAATACAAACAGAATAATCCAGACCTAACAACCCTAATAATCTAGACATCTGTTGGCGCAAATAGTCACTCAACCAAATCTAACTCGAAAACTAAAACTCTAACCGAACAAAATGAAGTAAAATTATTGCCACCACCGCCATAGCTATTCCACTTATTGTCATCTTTATTTAGAAATAATTTTAAAAAGTTAAAAGTAAACTTCTATATAATAAATATAATAATATCAAATAAGTATAAAAATAATTTAGAAAAAATTAATGAATTTAAATATAATTATATTTAAAAGTTCAGTAGGCAATGGTATAAAGCCCAACCATACATAGAGAACAACCTAGACCTGACAATTCTAATAATCAAGGCTCATTTGCTCGCGTAGACAGCCAATCAACCATATTCAACCTCTAAAACTAAAACCCTAACCGAATAGGAAAAAGAAAAAGCCAATGGCGGCGCCGCCGCTTCTATTTCATTCATTGTCATCTTTATTTAGTAATAATGCTAAAAAGTTGAAAGCAAACTAATATTGTACTAGCAAACTTATATATAGTAAGTATAATAATATCAAATACATGTTTTAATAATTTATATAAAATTATTGAATTTATATGTAATGCATTTAAAAGTTCAGTAGTATAAAGCTAACAATACAAATAGAATAATCCAGACCTAACAACCCTAATAATTTAGATATCTGTTGACGCAAATAGTCACTTAACCAAACCTAACTCGAAAACTAAAACTCTAACCGAACAAGATGAAGTAAAATCACCGCCAGCACCGCCATAGTTATTTCACTTATTGTCGTCCTTATTTAGAAATAATGATAAAAAGTTAAAAATAAACTTTTATATAATAAATATAATAATATCAAATAAGTGTAAAAATAATTTAAAAAAATTAATGAATTTAAATATAATTATATTTAAAAGTTCAGTAGGTAACAGCCTAACAATACGTAGAGAACAACCTAGACCTGACATTTCTAATAATCAACGCTCATTTGCTCGCGTAGGCAGCCCATCAACCAGACTCAACCTCTAAAACTAAAACCCTAACCGAATAGAAAAAAGAAAAAGCCAATGCCGCTGCAGCTTCTAATTCATTCATTGTCATCTTTATTTAGTAATAATGATAATGATAAAAAGTTGAAAGCAAACTTATATTATACTAGCAAATTTATATATAGTAAATATAATAGTATCAAATACATGTGAAAATAATTTATACAAAATTATTGAATTTAAATGTAATGCATTTAAAAGTTTAATAAAATAAAATTTAGACCTAATAATCCTAATAATCCAAGCATCTGTTGGCGCAAGTAGTCACTCAACCAGACTTAACCTCCAAAACTAAAACTCTAACCGACCAAGATGAAGTATAAGCTAGAGTCGCCACTGCAGATACAACTATTTCTCCAATTATCATTCTTATTTAAAATTAATAATAAAAAGCTGAAAGTAAACTTTTATACAGTAAATATAATAATATCAAACACGTGTAAAAATAATTTGTACAAAATAATTTTTAATATTTTTTAATTAAATAAATTAACAAAAAAAAAATCAATCCTAATGCATGTATAAATGAAATACTCACTCTGTACATTATATTCTTTTATACAAAAGTAATACTCACTTTGAGAATATTAAAGAATTTTAATTAAAATGTTTAATTCTGTATTTATCTGTATTAGACATAATTACTATTTTTACTATTTTCTAAAACACCTATATTATCACTCTTATTTTTTTCTATTAATCATTTTCCTCCATTAATTAATTAATAACGAATGTGGTTGAAATAGAACTAAATAATTATTAGTTAATTTATAAAAAAAATAAAATATAATAAAAAATATTGTCTATAATAATTACTTTGACGTTAAAATCAATAAGCAGATAAAATAAATAAATATAATAAATTATTTAAAATTTAAAAATAATTGTATAAAAAAATACATCTCTATATATATTAATTTTTATCCCGTAAAAAATATAATTGATTATCAAACTTTTTATAATTCAATTAGTACCGACTAATAGATAAAGGATTATTCGATTATAGATATAATAAAATTTATCAAATTGTATCCATTAATAGTAACTTTTCAAGAAACCTGCTTAAAAAATGGCGAGTTTTCATGAAAAACTAAGCATTATAATATTCAAATCTTCCTTTCAATAGGTGAAATCGCATATTAGTTTATCAAAATTTTATGATTTATCACTATTTTACGATTACAATTTATAGTTTATTTTTTATAATTTATTTTATATAATTGTCATGTGGTATAAATAGTAAATAATTTAGAATAATTGAAATAAAGAATAATTTAATTAAATTAAAAAAATAATTTAATTGATTTTATTTATTTTTTAATTATTAATTTAAGTAAGTTCATTAATTTTTTTAAATTTTTATGCAAAAATTTTATATGAAATATAAAAATTGATAAAATAAATAATATTTAAAAAAATTGCCATTAGATCTCTCAAATTTTAAAAATTTTTTAAAACTATTCAATTAAACAGTCCAGTATTTTATAAAATTAATTATAAAAATTATTGGTCAATTTATTTTAATTTTAATTTAAAATATTAAATAATATAAATATTTAAAATTTATAGATAATAAACTATAATAATTAAATAATATAAATATTTAAAGTAATTAATGATTTTATTAATAAAGTATTTTAAAAATTAATTTTATGAAATATAACGTATGAATTGAATAATTTTGAAAGAAATTTAAATTGATAAATTTGAAATGAATTGAGCTGGTTTGTAAATAATAACTAGCATTTGTCACGTAGCCCAACTGGCACTTCGACTGGGTCGCGAATCGTCACCGGCACCATTTTCCGAGAACCAAGCCACTTGATATGCAGGCATCGTCACGGGACCAGTTTCCGAGGACCCAGCCAATTGTCGAAATTGAATGCCCTCGCCTTCTAGTGCAGGTCCAAGGAGGCCACAACTGTCCACTTGGCATCATAATCTGGAAAGCAGCCACGTATGGCAGTCTATCCCCCTCACATACTTACTTTATATAAAATTCTCTCATGTATAAATTAATTTATATATTGAATCACTAAAAGATTTTAGATTAATATATAAATACATTATATTTTAATTAAATTTTTAAAAAAAATTTAAATTACATATCAAAATTTCAAAAAATTTATTTATTTTAATTTTTTTCCTAAATTTCAAACATTTTTTAATATAAATTTGTTAAATATAATTAATAAAATTCAATTTATTAATTTTAAAAAATAAGTTAATGGCATAAAACCGTTATTTTTTTAATAAATTAAAAATGACGAGTAAAAATTATGTCCCTTTATTTTCGCCATTATCGATGAATTTTAATTTATAAAGGAATAATAAGCGAAAATAAAATGGATTTTTGAATCCCGTGATTGCTTCCCAGGTAAGAAAGATCTGGAATTTCCTGCGCTCAAAAAAACAAAAAGAAAAGAGAGGTCTGGAATTTGATTCAAAAATAATTTCACGATAAATATTTTTTAAATTCTTTATAAAAATTATTAAAAATATTTTTATTGTCTAAATATAGTTTAAAAAATTAAGTATTATATGTAATAGTACTTTCTTAAACTTTAAAAATATTTATTTTTTAGAATGAAAAGTAAAAATAATTTATTTTCTAATATAAAAATATTTTTATTTAATTAAAATTTTTGTTAATATTTTTAAATTAAATTAAAATAATAAAAATAAATTATTATATTGAAATATATTAGATGATTATATTATTTTCTTTATATACTAAAACCTTAAACATATAAGATATTTGCTGGTAAAAAATGAAATACTATTTAATTTGATTGCATTACTTTAACTCACTCTAATGTTAAGAATTTCCTTTTTATTAATCTCTAAAGGAAAAAAAAAAAAAAGAAAGTGTTAAAATAAATTTGAAAAACTAAAAAATTAATTATTAATTTAATGCAAGTTAAAACAAAATTATAAAAAATAAATTAATAATTTAAAATAGCAGATAATTTCGAACAAAATGAGAAAGAGATAATAATAAACTGACAGAGCAAGTAGCAACGAATTAGAAGCCTCACCGCCTTGGAAACTCGAACTTGAAGACAAAGTGCACCGATGACTTCCATGTTACTGTGGGTCTCAGACTTTTTCAGTCGGTTTTCTCTATAACCGTCTTGGTTGTAATACTGGAATCTCCATCTGAGATCCCTTTTTGTCTGCTGCTCTTCTCGTGCTTCTCATTCCCTCTGCCTTCACCTCGAAGCGTTCTCGGGCGCGCGGGGGAGAGAGAAATCTAAAAAAAAAAAAAAATTACGTCCTTGAAATATCTTAAAGTTAAGGAAAATTACTGTAAAGTCCCCAAATCTTTTAAAAAATTTATTAGCATATCATATTTTAAAACCACTCAATATATTTTATAAAATATAATTTTTAAAAATTATTAATTATTTAAAAATATATATTATTTAATCTTTATAATTTTAATTATATATATTATTTAAAGCTTATTTAGATTAACCATGAAATATAAATTAATAACCGATACTAATTTTGTATTATATTTAAAAGTATATATTAATTTATTATATTAATAAGATAAATATAAAAATATTACTATAAATATATAATAATTTTTTTGTAATATATATAATAATTGAAAATATAATTATTTTTTATATAATGTATAATTTTTGTTATATAATAATAAATATTATAATTAGTTTAATTATTATTTATAAATTAATTTAACTGTTAAATATAAATTAATAACTGATACTAATTTATATATTTTTAAGTGTTTAATAAATTATATATTTTTTTCAAAAGAGGGATAGAACCCTTATTTTTAAGTGTTTAATAAATTATATTTAAAAGTATATATTAATTTATTAAATTATTAATAAGATAAATATAAAAATATTACTATAAATATATAATAATTTTTATGTAATATATATAATAATTTATTTTTTATACAATGGATAATTTTTATTATATAATAATAAATATTATAATTAGCTTAATTATTATTTATAATAATTTTTATATATAAAAATTTTAATTTTAAAAAATTATAATTAATAAATTATAAATAAAGAATATAACTTAAATAAAAAATAAAATCAAAATAAATACCAATAAAAAACAATTCAAAATGCAGCTATATCATCAGATATTTTCTATTTTTTAAAATTTTACTAAATATTTAATTTAACTGTTGGAATATTTATTAGTTATAAAATATATTCGACTTTTAAATTAAATATTTTTTTAATTTTATAATTTTAAATATTTATATTATTTAATTTTTAACTGAAATTAGCATAAATTAACTAATGGTTTCGTCTTTAGATCTTTCAAAAGATAGGAATTGTTTTAACTGAAAAATTTTGCAATAGGGTGAACTAATAAAATTTTTAAAAAGACAGGGACCTAATAGTAATTTTCTTAAAATTAATATATATAGATTAATTAAAACGAAGTTTTGTTTACACGCCAAGTGAGAAAAAGTAAAAAACATAAATATATATATATTTGGCACTCTATTATTTCTTCAGCTGCTATATATATGTCTAGCAAAATCAGGGCTCCAGCGGAGTCGCTGAGCATCATTAGCTTTCTCAACTCTGTCTCGTCTGCTTAGCAGATCTTGTTCTCTACAGTTTCTTCTTGGCTTTTTGTTGTTTTGCTAACTTTTTATGCCAAACGGATCAAGAACACGAACAGCTGGAAGTGGTGATCCCAATGATGCAGCTGCTGACTCCTTCTATCAATTTTTTGAAGGATGGCTTGTGCGCCAGGAACACTTCCTCGACGAACTCATCTCCGTTGAGCAACATTGCCACGAATCCCGAGAAGAGGATCTCAAAGACCTGATCAATCGAGTCCTATTCCATTACGAACAGTACTATGAAGAAAAATCTCGAATCGCTCAACGGAATATCTTCCTCGTCTTTTCTCCCTATTGGTTCACCCCTTTGGAGAGCAGCTTCCTTTGGATCGCGGGATTCAAGCCTGCACTCGCTTTTCGTGTAATCAATGAGTCGGTCAACGATTTATCTGGAGAACAGAGTCAAAGGATAAGTAGGTTAATTGAGGAAACCAAAGTGAGTGAGAGAATGATGAATGACGAATTGGCGAGAATTCACGAGAGCATAGCGTCACCGCCGTTGCTTGATTTGGCGAGGCGGAAAGGACGGATGGATGATGTCAACGAAGCCGGGGATCAGTCAGCGATCGAGACGCTTGGTTCGACCTTGGAGTCGCTGGTGGCTAGGGCGGATTTATTGAGGACTGACACGGTGTCCAAATTGGTGGAGATACTAAATCCAGTACAAAATGTTAAATTCCTGACGGCAGTGACTCAACTTTACCTCAGGATCCGGAATTTGGGGCAGAGGCATGGCCAGAGTCGGAGATCAAAATGAAGTCCGGAGAGCGCGCCTCAATTTTTCGGTAACTGAACTTCGTTAGCAGTAAACTATTTTTCGTATTTTAATTATATTATAATTAATATTAGGTTTTTTTTTTTCCATCTTAATAGATATATGAAAACGTAATTAAATCTTATTAAGTACTTAATGCCTTTCTATTTACTTTTAGTAATTTAACGGTTTATATTTCGTTTTTATTTTAAAATTCTTTCTTCAAAACTTCTTTATATTTATTTAAAATATAAAAATGTTTTAATCAATCAATCAATCAATAGTTTTGAGTAACGAAATTTAGTAACGATTTACTTGATATAAGAAAAAGTGTCTAATTTGATTTTGAATTAGAGATTATTAACTATTAATTTCAATTGATTCATCAAATCATATAAAACAGTAATCACTTTTTTAAAATTATGCTTATATTTTTTATATGTTAGTTTTAGTTTATTCTCAATAAATTTAAATATTAAACTGAAAACGGTAATCTGTTTTTGTAAATAGAAATTTAATCTAATTAAAAATATTAACCATAAAAAACTTATATATTAACACTTGAAAAAAAAAGATCATATGGTATATGTTTATACGACGGAGATGGAAGAGTTTTTTTTTTTTCTTTTTTCTTTTTCCGTTATTTTTTCCTCCATTAGTAATAGAAGACAAAGGAGTGGCTCCATTTACACACTGCTATGAGTTAGAATGCGTCGATACATCGCATGCGAAGAGGCAAAGTCTGCCTTTTCTTGTGAAACCTTAAATTTTTGCGGTCGTCTTGTGAATCGGCATTAACGATAAATTTTAATTTAATTAATATAAAATTAAATTAATTGATTAAAAGAACTGGAGGAATTCAATGATTCTGTTATTTCTTTATTTAATTTAACTATTAGTTCTATTGAATTTTTTAAGTTTTTGAGATGAGGTGATGAGATTTTCATTTTAGTTCTTATAAGGATTAAATTTATAACTTGATTTAACTAAACAAGTTAACATATTGTTCTTATTTAATATTATTTTATTTAATATTTTTTAAATAATTTTAATAATTATGTTTATAAACTATGTATTATTAAACATATCAGTTGCTTGATTAATAACATTTTAATTAAATTTATAATCACTTGAAATTTTCAAATATGTATTGAGTTTCAAATGATTAATTAAATTTATAATTACTTGAAATCTTCAAATACTTACGAGTTTCAAATGATTATAAGGTAAAAAGTAAGCTGGACACTCCCAAAATATTATATATATATATATATATACACACACACACTTTTAAACACGAGAATTATCAAGGTTAGTCGATTTGGCATCTCAATTTGTGTTCTTTTCTTTTTATGATGGCCATGAACTCCAGTTGTTGCGATTTGATGTATGAAACAATCCAAATGAATCAATTTTTACGTTAGAAGTTAAGAAGTATCATTCTTATTATGAAATAAATTATTTTAGTAGGTATAAATTTTTATATTTAAAGCGATATAAATTATTTATTAAAAATTAAATTTCAAAGGGTAGGGTCAAATCCACTGAAAGCTTATTTTTCATGCAGCTTCCATTGAGTCCTCGATGATGAATGTGCGCATGGAATGACACATGAAGATATATTATGGTTGAGCAGAAATAATTTGTAATTAAAAAATTTCTAATTTAGTTTTTTTTGGCAATCTATATGATCTTATTGTTATTTCTATAAAATATGGTCATTAGAAAGTCCTGTACTTTATATTCAGCTCTTTACGCTGTTATCGCATGCTTCTATAATAAATAACCATAACGAGGATATAAAAATCAAATCCTGCCCCCTGCACCGAGTCTTCCCCTTACCCCCCCCCCCCCCCCCCCCCCAAGTTCCCAATCTGCCTTCCATACTCTGGCGCAACTCCACTCCTCCACTGCTCTGCTTTAGGCCTACGGTATAATAACCCTCTATTAATTCTTCTGTTGAGCTTTAATACTATAGTTTCTTTTAGTGCGGTTATCTTTAATTTGTTAGTTCTACTGTGTTCAAATGGTCACTGAAGATTTGAATATAGCTTGTTGCTGTGGAAAATGAAAATTTGCATTTTGTTCTTGTTTTTTGTCTTCTGAATTTTGCTTGGATCTTGAAATCAAATTGAATCAATCTGTTGCTATTTAAAACTAACAGCCAATTGCACTTGCATACCTAAATCCTTAAACTCAAACGTGCTGTTTGTATAAGTTGCAAGATGTTAGTCAGTCTTAAGGGTAGATAGTGCTGTAGGGGCCTTATGCTTGTTTGTCCTTTGATGGAGTAGTAGTTGCTTTCCTCTTCAAGTTCAAGCGAGCCGTTGGAGTGCTTTCGTAAGAAGCCCCTCCTGTTGCTAAGAAAAATATGCATGGGCAAGTTTTTCCCAATTTATTCAAGTCTCACAGAGCAAAGAAAAGGACTCTAGTTTAGAGCCTTGGATCTGCTCGTAATTATTGTGAAAAAAGAAGAAGATAATTATCAGTAGAGAGCAGCAAAATTAATTGAATTTTAAAGTACTAAAATAATATTTATGGGTGCCATGGTTTTTAAAAAATAGTTTCTTAAAAACAAAGTCAACATTTGAATTTGATTAAAGCAAAAATCAGACTTGGAGAATACAGTCCGATTTTATTCCCTTCAAACCGTAAAACGGGAATCGACCCCAACTTGCCAGTCACGAACTTCTTAATACATATGCCATGGTCTATACAGGATTTTATTCTACAATGTTCATTTCTACAGATTATTAAGATCCTTGAACGACAAGAAAATGTGCTGTGTGCAACACAAAACTTGCCATGCAGGCTGAGGAAGATAATTTGCAATGAGTTAAAGGCGGCTTCGTTGGCTCACTGCCGCTGGCTTAAAACTGGGTAATCCAGTGACTTCCCTACCTGTTACCAAGCTGTTTATGTCGTAGGTTCCTTCATATGTGTAGATGGGTTCCAAATCACAGAATGCCTGCAACACAACCAACAAAACAAGAGAATTATTGATAACGAATAGCTAATATTATAATTTCAACCCTCTGGTTTGGAATAGTCATTGCATAGTCAAGTATTCCTGATTGATAGCAAATATTCATAATGTAAAAAAACAAACTACAGCGAGTTCGAACTAATGACAAAGTAGCAGCCAGTCGCACATTGGATATTTACCTATAGCCACCGAACTGAAATTGAAACAAAACAATTTTTTATTTTAATTCCAAGGTGAAGTTAGGATTTGAACTCAGACAAATATTATTAGGTTTGGCATTTGCTCACTAGTGTTTTGTATGTCTACACAACGAGTAATAGATCAGGAAAGAGTTGAGTGAAAACCTTAGCAACTAGAAAATCAGCCAAAATGCCATTGCCTCCAAGTAACTCCCGCCCAATAGCAACTGTTTCCCTTGCTCTTAGAGTAATCCATGCCTGTAAAGACGAACTGTGAGATGACCAGAGCAAGAAAAATGATCACCAAAGTTATTGCAGTTTGAAGTATATTCCATCATACCTTTGCCATACTGGCACGACCTGGAGTCATTTTACCCTTTTCATACAACTTGCAAAGGCGCCAACCAACTAGCAACATTGCTTGAACATTACCAAGCATGTGAACTAGTTTCTGTTGGTTGATTTGGAAAGCAGCCAATGGTGCTCCAAACTGTTTCCTCTCTTTTAGATACCTTCGAATCAATTAAAATTAAAGGAGATTATTCAGACTCGAGTAAAAGTTATATGCTATGAAGTAGAGTAACAGATGATAAAATTGTACCTGTGACAAATGTCATAGACCCCCATTGATATGCCAATAGGTTGCCAAGCAACCATTACACGTGAAACCGCAAGAACCTAGTCTTAAATAAAATAATCAGATAAGTGGCACCAAAATCTGAAGACACGAATACGAGGGAGGTACAACACATCGGCATGAACAATAGTCGAGAACTCAACTATGAGATATATAGACATGCAAGATTTGAATTAAATGTTTCTGCAAATGGACACCAAACCAATATCATAGGTGAGCCAGTCAAAGTATTTACCGTCTAGCATGCTAAAAGTAAAAAAGAAAAAGCAAACAAATATGTGCACATGCTCCCAGATACACGCGCACATAAAAGAGCACCATTTTTTCACACGGAAAAGGAGAAGAAGTTTAGTTAGGGTTAGATGTTTTATTTATAGCGTGACATTGTTTTGAATACTAGCAATTCGAGCCTGCCCTTAAGTTTTAACAAAATTGGGTACCATGTTCAGTCATCAGCATCTAGTTGACCTCACTAAACATTCAAGCCTGTCTAGAACAATGTGGATGTGTTATAATATCCACAAAGAACAATATAACAGACAAGTAAAAGTCAGCAAGGACTGACCGACTGAGGCAGCTTCAAGCTAGAAACATCTTCAGGAGCCATCAGTGCAGTCAGAGTGCAGATAAACAATGTTAAGACAAGGCAGTTTCTAACCATGCTGTTTACTTACAGCCAGATAATGTAGGTGAAAGAAATTAAAATTCTCACAAGCAATGGGGTGTTCTTAATTTGTCCCATCCAGCTGCTTATATCATTGGATTTTGATTTCTCTAGTTGACCTGCTATTATTGAATCATGTGTCATGGACATGCATGATGACTCCTAGAGTTTGATTCCAGTCTGGAATTGGTGCTAAGTAAAGCTGTTGCAGTAAAAGCTGAAACAGCCTTAGTGCATCATTCTTGCCACAAAAATCAATCTTGGTTAACAATTCAGCTGAATTCCCTTGCCTTCAAAGCAGACGACAGGGGTTCAAGCAATTCTAAGACCCACAATTTTAGTATGATCCATATAAAGGAAGCCTTCAGTGTTTATGATTGAAGATGAGAAACTGCTGATTAAATAGCTGATGCTAACCTAAAAAAATGCAAGAGCATGAACAGTGAAGAGTACAATCATTTGCAGTGAAAACTCTCATCAGCCTAACCTTATTTGTATCTTGAAAGGAATTGACCCCAGGTAACCTGTCTTCATCAGGGACAAACACTTTTCTTAACTGAATATCGCCATTCTGCACAATCCGTAAGCCAATTTTATTTTCTATTTTTGTGGCTGTCAATCCCAGTGCATCCTTCTTTACTATGTATCTGAAATCACAAGCATAAGATATTTACATATGCAAGAAAACAGCTAACAATGATGTTGTGAATCTGCAAAGAGAAGCAAAACAAGGACAAGAAAATATGACATTGTGACCTACAAGTAGAGTTGCATTAAGAATGACCTAACCAAGATAGGGTGCAAAAAGCAACTTGATGGCCTTACCACTACAAACTGAGAGGTGAAATATAATAGTAATACTAGTACGCATTTGGGAGCCACTATAACTTGAGACTGTTCACTTTTCCTATTTAAGTTATCATGTTCAAGTTGAGCAAAAATTTCCAGTTGTTGGCTCAAGCTGGGTTCAAACAAGCACTGATGCTCCCATTCAACAAATTGCCGCATAGAGTCATTTGTCCAGTTATCCTGGTTTATTTACATGGTACATGTAAAAAAAGGTTTAATCCAATGGGGACTAACAGTCTATTTTCGTGTGTAATTGTCACGTATGTCCTGTTTCAGAATAATGGACCTCCAAATCCAATAATTAAATATAGGTCCTGAATATTAATGCAGACATTGGTGTTTAACAAAGCTGAATGGTGGCAAATGATCCACATAGCCAACTCCCACTAGTTTGGGATCAAAGCTTAGTTGTTGTGCTCCCATGCTTTACTAGCATAGTGGCTACCTAAGGACCTGGGTATTTTAACTATGACATCTTTCTATTAAACTTAAACAAATACATCATAGAGTTCTCATGCATAGCAATTTATACAAAGGAAGAAGACAGAATTTTGTTGACAAGGACAATCTAATTTATAGCATATTTGTACAGATACCTAGTTATGCAACAAGCACATTAAAATATACAATCAGGTAGCGTATGAGTGCTCATTTAGAAGCTTTCAGAAATATGTACATTAATATGGGTTTTATGCATGCATGTCCACGAGAACTTAGTTTCCCTGCAAATTTTTAAGCACATTGGATTGATAGTATCCATAAAAAATCAGATGCAGTCATAATATTGACAAATGCTTCCCATGATAATCAACAATTGCAGTCTCTTGCATTGGTATGATATGTTGCATTGGAATGCTATCCGACGTACCCATTGATCTGATTTGTTGAAGTATTCCGGGCAAATATGACTAAAACATCTGCAAAGGTGCTGTTTCCTATCCATCGCTTTTGCCCCTCAAGTATCCAACCTCCTTCCACCTGAGGGTCACAAAAGAAAAAGCAACAACACATAGCATGAAATTCAGAAGTATGGTGGAGAAAGGAAAAAGAAAAGGAAATCTAATGGGAAAAGGCATTAAAGAGCTCAAGAGCTTGAACCTTTGTTGCTGTAGTTTTCAGAGAACTTGCGTCACTTCCATAGTCAGGCTCAGTCAAAGCCTTGAGAAGATGGGAAAATCATCAATGTAATTTGAATATAAGCAAAAACAAATACCAGGTAATACACTAGCCAAAATAAAAAGGGATCCACTCACCCAACAAGCTACGGTGCTTAACTGAGCCAAAGAAGGCAAATATTTCTGTTTCTGTACCTCTGAACCACAAAGTGCTGTTTTTTGACGGTCAAGACAACATTTAGACCAGGTGGTGATTTACTCTTTATTTATGAGGAACATTGTTTATTAAGAAAAAAAAATTATGATGTTAACAATACGAATTAGGTTTATTCCACCTATGGTAATCATCGCCAGAGATGAGTGCACCAAAATGAAGGTAGAACAACTTGCATCAACTCTAGCAACTTCTGCCGTAGCAACAGCACTTGCAGTGAGAGATAAACCGGGACATCCATAACCCTGCGATTTAGAACTACTTAATTTTACAACTCACCAATTACCAACTCAGGAAAGAAATAGAACTTAAAGAAAATAAAAGTCACCTTGATTGTGCCACCAGCAATATGCAGGGCACCAAGCTTGGGAATAATATGAAAGGGAAATTTTGCCTTCTCCCAGTACTACGAAAAAATAAGAAATTACAGATTTATTGCTTATTTCTAAACATATCCATGTAAAACATACAGTGTAATCCAAACTGAAATAAAAATGCAACATGTAGCTCTCATATGCACAAAAGCATTCAAAAGTTCATTGCAAATAATAGCTGGGAGTATCATCAGAAAGAGACCTCTGCCATTATAGGTGCTACTTCCTTCTCCATACACTGTCTTACTTTCATTCTGATAGCCTGCTCCTCAGGAGTCAATAAGTCATCAAAGTGATAATAATCGGAAGCTGAAATTTTTTAAGACAAGGCACAACGATAAGTGAGCAAAATAGCATGAGGATTCATATCATTAGATGTCAAAAGGAATACAGAATGGCAACTGTTTTAACTTCTAAAGTAAGATTAAAAAAAAAAAGTTCATTTCTCTCATCCCCACTAAAACATCATAGATGCATGAACTGTTTGTAGCAACCTACCAAAAGCTGGAAAATTACACTATGTATGAGTTCTTACCGCAGGGAGGAAATATGGATGCTGGAGTTGCTTGAGGAAATGCAATGGAAACATCCAGCGGTGGTAAATTAAAATAAGAACTCTTCACACTTTCATCATGATCATCTGTCCAACAGTGAATTACTTGACTAATAAGAAGAAAATCATACTTATAACCAAGTGAGAGATCCAACCATGAAGTAAATAACATTTCCAATATCACATTAATAGCACCACGGACATAAAGTAATGGGAAGAAAGGGAAACTTGATTAAGCCTGCTGTAATACTAACAGAATGTGGACACCCAAAATTCCCCAGGACAACAAATTTGAACTGGGCAAAAGGTGACTTGAAAGATCCATAGCTTCTCCACTTTGATGTTTATTCATGCTAACCGATGACATATAATTGAAATTATATTGAAACCTCTCGTTTGTATTCTTCACAAAGACACAAGGGACTGCTTCTTGTAACTTTAAAAGAGAACTCATATACCCTCCTTTGTTGTACGGCCCCCATATTTTTTAGCTTCCTTTATTAATCCTTAAAAGTTTACGGGCTTTGTCCTAATCCTAAGGTCCTTGTCCCCAAAGTAAAATCTACTACAAAAATCAACAGTGCAAGAACCTTATTTTATTAACACAGATACATATAATTTTCCACCCAATTCATAGCATGTACTTAGTATCTACCTACACAACTGACAACTTCAAATTGATGTATAAACGAAACTCAAAATCAGATACGAACACAAGAACAAGGAGGTCAACTCTAAAAGGAACAAAGAAAAGAAACAATCAAGGGCTTCTGAATTCATCCACGATCCTAAGAAGAGGAATCCACAATCCATAATTTCAACTGACAAAACTAATAGCCCGATTATAAAGTAATCAAATAACTCATTTCACTTCTGATATTATGAAACAACTGAACAAGAAACAAAAGCAGGATCTAACTCCAGACATGGAAATGATTATAAGAATGCAATGAAATCGAAAGAAACCTCGATTTTTAGAAGCGTCCACAGTCATGATTGAGGATGTTAAGAGGAAGGGAGAACACAGAGACGTGGTAGGGATAGATTCTGGAGTTTTAAAAAGGGGGAGAAATGAGGAAGTAGTTATAAGGCGATTGGATTTGTGCAGGCTGAGTGATGTGACTGTGATGTGATGGGAAATGGGACAGTTTTTGGTGAAATTGAGTATATGGCACGCAAATTTATGTTTGGCTTAGCAAAAACTACCAGAACTTCCCGCTTTCTATAATAGAGAAAATTATCATTTACCTTCCCTTTGGATACATAGTTATAAAGGGTAAACGAAGAGAAGCTAAAAGAGTAAATATTGAAGAGAAATAAATTTTTAAAATAGGAGAGAAATGTAATTTCATTTTTATGCTAAATAAGTATTATATATTTATAAATTAAAAAAGAAAAACTTTAAAAGAATTAGAGTATTTAAATATTTTAAATCAATTAACATTTCACTTGTCTTCCTTTTTCTCCGATTCCCATCAATTTGTTGAGAAATATTTTGGGTAAAAAATGAAGAGTTAAAAAATACCAATTCCCCTCTTTTTACTCCATTTCATTTCATTCCTCTCGATTTAATATCCAAATAAAAGAATTTTAAAAAAATAAATTTCTTTTCTTTTTTTTTTCTCCCCATTTCCCTCCATCTAAATAAAATGTTTTTTTTTAATCAAAATGAAAACTCAAATCTCGATTTATAGATAATTATAATATTTTTTCTGAATTAAGCTAAAGTTTAATGATTGAATTTGATCATCAATTGTGATTTTTATAGGTTAAATTATTTAGTCTTCTAATTTCACTTCTGTCACGCATATTAAATCTGTCAATTCATATTTTTATTAGTTTTATAATTAAATGATCTATAATCTCTCTATATATTATAATTATTGATTGTTGTATCTCTCAATTTTATAAATATTGCTAGTTTTATCTATTAATTTAATTTATTTATTTTTTTCTCTCTCCTGTAAAAGAGATAAATAGAGAAAAAGATAGAGAATAAACGAATATAATTGATGAAATTGTAATTAAATTAAATTGAGAAACGTAATTATAAATAATTATAGTTTAAAAATTAAATGATAATTTTATTTTTAAATTAATGAAATGATGAATGGAACGATTTAAAATGTATAACTGGGAGTAAAATTGATGGATTAAATAATCTTATATTAAAAATAAAAAGGTTAAATCATTGGTAATAATAAAATTTAAAGATTTGATATGGCTGAAATAGAATCGTACCGTACTTGGTCAAACTGCAAAAAAGAGAAAGTAAAGTGGTTAGTGTCTAATAGGGGTGAGCAGTATGCAGCTAAAAATTCAATTCGATTTTTTATTCATTTCGATTCGATTCGGTTTTTAATTTTAAAAATTTTAATTATTTTACTTTAGTTCAGTTTTGATAAAAAAAATCAAAAAAATCGAATCGAACCGATTAGTGATAATAGTATATTATTCTCAATAATATAAAGAGATTAGATTATATCAAAGTTAAAATATTCTAATTAAATTTTAAAATACTAAAAATAAAGTGTAAAAAATAAAAAAATTATTAAAAATCTAAACCAATCAAACCGAATTGAATCGAATCAAATTGGTTTGATTTAATTTAATTTCTGATCAAAATCAGTTCAATTTGATTTTCATAAATACCAAAATTTTGGTTTTTGATTTATTCGGTTCGATTTAAAATCGAACCGACCGAATGCTCGCCCCTAGCGTCTACGACAGTCACTCCGATGCTCAAGTTAGTAAATTAAAGAGAAGAGTAAGTGTAATATAATATTTTGAGCTGAATAGTAATTGTGTAAAAATTGTGTCCCTTGATCTCTGTGATCATTATCTTTTATACTGTCAGAAGATTGAATTAATTATCGCATCTCCTGAAAATTCAACTGGTGTCCGCTAGTGAAAAGGGATTCCACATTTATAGGTGTAATGAGGATCTACTAGATTATGTTCTCTAACGGTAACTTCCCGTGGAGTCTTGTCTCATAGTTGAAAGGGTGAGTATTGATGAAAAGCTGAGACCTGAAGTATCCGGGTCTTTTTTTCCCTCTGTAGGATTGAATATCCTCTGATCAGACCCTTACCTTGTGTCTTTGTCTTCGAATGTCAACACATAGCCTACACTGGGCAATTATTGTGTTATATCAGAAGTCCCATGCTGGTCTTCGATTCTTTAGATTTGAAGGTGACAGTTGTCTTCAAGATCTGCTGCACATGACCTATTTCGATTGGCTTTCCTTGCTCGCGTCTAGGGGTGTAAACGAACCGAGCCGAGCCGAGCTTTGAAGAGCTCAAGCTTGGTTCGTTAAAATTTTTTCGAGCTCGAGCCGAATTCGAGCTTTACTCATATCGAACTCGAGCCGAGTATTAAGAAGCTCAAGCTTGGCTCGTTTAGCAAACGAGCTTAGATGAGTCGAGCTTTTATCGAGCTGAGTCGAGCTTTTATCGAGCTGAGTCGAGCTTTTATCGAGCTGAGTCGAGCTTTTATCGAGCTGAGTCTCGAATAGTTTACGAGTAATTTAATTTATTTACATGTATAATGAGTTTTAGTTTAAAACTAATAAGTTTAAAACTAAAATAATTTTAGTTAAATAAGTATATCTACAAATTAGTATGTAAACTTATAAAGATGAGTTTTTAAATCTTAATGATCCAAATATATGCAAGTTTAAGAGTGTAACTAAACTATATAGAGCTGAATTTTAAAAAATTTAGATTTGGCTCATTAAAGTATATGCAGGGTTTGAGTTTATTTCTCTTATGATAGTAATTTCCGTTTGCTTAACGAGACCGTTCACGAGCCTATTCGCGAGCCTGCTCATGAACTCAGAAACGAGCCTTAATGAGCCGAATACTATGGAGCTCAAGCTTGGCTCGTTTACCAAACGAGCATAAAAATTAAGCTCGAGCTTGGCTCATTTAGAAATCGAGTCGAGCTTGGTCGAGCTTTTATTGAATCGAACCTCGAATAGCTCACGAACGGTTTGGTTCATTTACACCCCTACTCGCGTCGCTTTGCTAGCTCCTGCCTATAAATAACAATTGCCCTATTTTGTAATTTTTATTTTTAATGAGGAATCTTTTCTTCTATACTTTATGTTATTATTTTCGCTAAGTGTTTATGTGCTCAGTGCTCGATTATAACTCTTGTCCAATTATGGTCAATAATACTTAAATAGTCTCCTTAAAAGATTGTTAAGGGGTTAATACCGAACCATAAAATAAATGACTTGAAAAATTTACAGAACAGGATCAATATTCGGACATGTAGTCTAGCAGATATCCGCCTTATAGTCTAGGCATGACATGCCTTAAGGAAAATTTTATAACATGAGATTGACATCCAGTCACGTGGCCTGGCGAATACCTGTCTTGTGATGCTTTTCGGTAAAAATTTGCTTTAGTTTTTTTGGACTAACACCCAAAGGCTCACCTAGCGGTTGCTCGTCTTGTGACACTTTTCGGCAGAAAACTTGCCTTTATCTTTTGGGATTAATCATCCGATCAGATGGCCTGCGCGATGGTGGCTCGCCTGAGTATGAAATGCCTTAAAGACTTTGTGAAACGGGACTAACACCAGGTTGCATAGCCTAGCGAATACCCCTGTAGTGGCCTGAAAAATACCTTAGAAGCTTTTTGTGAAGTGGGACTAACACCTGGTCATGTGGTCTGGTGGATGCCCTCCTTATGGCTTGACATAAAATGCCTTAGAAACTTTTGCTGAAGCGAGACTAACACCCGGTCACGTGGCCTGGCGGATATACTTGCCTTGTGGACTGGACATAAAATTTCTTAAAAGTTTTTTATGAAGCAAGACTAACACCTGGTCATGTGGCCTACCAGACTCGCCTTGTGGCCTGGCATAAAATGCCTTAGAAACTTTTTGTGAAGTGGGATTAATACTCGATCATGTGGCTTGGTGGATACCCGCATTGTGGCCTGAGCATAAAATGCCTTAGAAGCTTTTTGTGAAGCGGGACTGATACCCAGTTGTGTGACTTGGCGGATACTCACCTTGTGACCTGATATAAGATGGCTTATTTAGCGAGACTAACACTCGGATTTTGGCCTGCAAATACCCATTTTTTGCTCATGCATAAAATGCCTTATTTAGTGGGACTAATATCCGGATTATGGCCTGATGGAATCTGCTTTGTGGCCTAGCATAAAATGCCTTGTTTAGTGGAACTAACACCCGGATTGTAGCCTGACGGATACCTACCTTATGGCCTTCTTCTTGTCTCTACATATCCTTGCCTCTCTGCCTTTTACTTTTGTTTTTGGCTCGTCCTTTTGTCCTTCCTTAATGCTTAGACTTCATCATCCATCCTAATGTACTTTTGGGCTTATCCATTAGCTACTGGTACATAGCGGCTGGGTTCTTGATTAGGAAATCCCTAAACTTAATGTTACATATTTCTTTTTTTAATATTTCACATGCTATCTCATGATTTAATTCTTTCACCTGTATTGCTTCTATATTGAAACGTGAGATAAAGTTCCTTAAATACTCGCACTCTCCTTAGCTGGATCTTCTGCAAGTCAGTGGAGAGCTTTTTAGGAGTATGCAAGTAACAAACCTGGATTTAAATAACATAGCAAATTGTGTAAAGTTCTAAATTGAACCTAGGCTTAAATGTTGTTACCATTTCTAAGCCAAACCTGTGAGTGTTGATGGGAACACTCGGCACAACATAAAGTCGTTGACATTTTTTAGTTGCATTATTTATTCTAAAGATTGTCAAGTGAATCCTAGGATCTGTTGTTCCATCATCTTTGTCCAAATTTGAGAGTTTGAACTTGGCAGAAAAAGTCTCTGATAAAATCTCTTCTGACAGGAGCGAGGCATCGTCCAGTCCATAATCCCCCTCCTGCTCCTTTTGGTACCTTTGCATGGCCCGTATCAGCTTTCAGTCGACCTGCTTTGGAGTCTCGTCTGACGACTCTTCATCCTGTAGCTTGGCCTTCCCTTTGAACCGCACTTGGATTACTTCTATTTGAGTTTTTGGGGTATCAATGGAGGCGTCTTCCCTTCCCCTGGGAGCCATAAATAAGGCCTCCTCCCGAACCTTATAGTGCTCGAGAGTGATCTGCAGCCTTTTTATGTATTGAAGAATTTGCTCATTATTTAAACTGTTCAAATCAGTTTCATTGACTATTGATGAAGTGTTTTGCCCACTACCAGGAGTGAAGGAAATAATTATACCCTTGCTGATAGCAACCTTAGTAGCAGCCCGTGAATTGTCAGCCATTTTAGAGAATAGAAAAGGAAAGAAATATTTCTTTTTTAGAGAATGGGAATAATAGATCAGTTTCTACTCCAATTGAACAGAGAGAATTTAATAAATTTTTCGGCAATAAAACCAAATGATGTGGTTGAAACGGAGTTGTGCTGCGATTGGCCAATCTGCAAGAAAGAGAAAGTGAGGTGGTTGGCGCCTACGGCAACCACTCCGACACTCAAGTCAGTAAATTAAAGAGAAAGGCGAGTGTAATATGATATTTTGAACTTAATAATAGTTGTGTAAGAATCGCATCCCTTAATCTCTGTAATCATTAGCTTTTATACTGTCAAAAGATGGAGTTCGTTGTGTATTTCTCTCTGTTTTTTCACTCTAACCATCATTGAATAAGCTTTGTTAATAGATGGAAGGGGATCCAAAGGCAAGATCTGATTTCTAACATGATCATAGCTGTCATTTAAGCCCATTAAGAATTGAATCAACTTATCTTTATCACAAATTTTATCTAACTGTTTTGATACACCACATTCACATACGGATAAAGGCTTTAACATGTTAATTCATCCCACAATATTTTCATTTTAGTAAAATAAATCATGACAGAGGTATTAGCTTGAGTGAGAGAACTTATCTCGTATTTGATCTGATGGAGGAGAGTTCCATTGCTCTGTTCGAATCTTTCCTTAATTTCTTCCCAAAGCATTTGAGAAGATGGTGCATATATAAATGTATCAATCAGTTCCTTTGATAGTGAGCTTGATATCCAGGTGTTGACCATGCTATCCACCTTCCTCAATTTCTTTAAGTTTGGAGACCTATCAGGTGGCATTTCGAAAGTACCATCAATAAAATCAAGTTTATCCTTGGCCCTTAGAATAAAAATCATAGATTTGCTCCATGACAGATAATTATTTCCAATAAGAGGAGCACTAAACAGTTGCATCCCTAGATTATCTAAATTTTAAAGCATGAGGAAATCACTCTCATTCTCTTTTTTGTTTTTATTTTGATTCACGGTTTCTGAGGTTGTTTCTCTAGGTAATTCCTCCACCATTTGAGTGACAAGGATAGAAAAGAAAGAGCAGGGTTAGAAAAGAGATATTGAGGTTGAGGCAATACTCGCTCAATTTTTATTTGAGAAGAATATGTTTATATACAGTTCTATTGACTATTCTGGAAAGGTACACGTCATAATATACAGCTATTGTTACAACAGAAAACATGTGAGTTAGGAGAGATAAAAGATTCTTCTATTATTTTTGTATAACTGGCACAGAGATGGAAAACAATCTTCTGGAATGTCCGTCCGATTTGATCTTCTAGAATAGTCGTTTATTTGATCACTTGAGTAGTTATCCGACCTAATCTATTGGAGTGGTATCCAACTTGTGATGTCCGACCTATAAAGTTGTCCAACCTAGTCTATTGGAATGGTGTTTAACTTGGAAAATCATCCGATCTAGTCTATTAAAGTAGTCATCCGACTTGTTGTCTGATCTGCACCATTTTACTATATGTTAAATACTATCAAAGACATTATAAATAGATTTTGATTAATTGATTTTCTTGTTTTTCTTTCTCCAAATCAAATGAGAAATTTTTTAAATTATAAGTTTCATTATTTAAAATAATTTTTTTATAAAATTAAACTAAACCAGATTAAAAAAAAAAACTCTATCAATCCCATAAATATAAATTTATTTCCCTTTTTCATCAATCTCAAATCACAAACTACTTTCCTCATTAAGATGTTAATTTATTTATTTAGTCCCTAATATACCTATTTAACTTGCATTAAACATTAAAAATTTTATTATTTTCAAAATAATTTAATTTTGGAGTAATATAGCTATAGGATATATTTAAAAAAGATAGATTTTTTATTATTTTAACTATATTAATTTTGTTTATTAATCCTTATAAAAATAATTATAAACTTATATTTTTAAGGATGGAGAGAATAAAAATTTATATTAATTTGATAATAAAATTAATTGAAACATGTATAGGCTCAACTTGAAAATATTTATTTTAGTTTATAAGTTGGTCAATCCTACTTACAAGTGAAAAATCATAATGAAATTAGTGCTTACTTTGACTTATAAGCTAAAAAGTTACATAAGATAAGTGAGAATTTACATCGAATAGGCTATTTTCACCTGTTGCTATGTTGACGGCACAATGAATTTGTTTATAAAAGCTCTTTGGATACGATGACAGGTTTGGGACAAGAGATCATCTTTCAAGTTTAGAACAGAACCATGTAGGAGCATCAGCCGATTCACTTGTTTGATTGGGTGGGAAATTCTCTGAGTACCAAATGCTTATAAACTATTTAAAATTTTAAATAATAATGTGTTTATTTAAAATGTTTATAATTAAATAACTGATAGATAATTGACATGTTTAGTAATAAGTATTTTATAAGTACATTTATTATTAAAATTATTAAGAATGATAGGTAAGTGATAACATAAAAAGTATAAGATGTTCTCTGATGAGACGTGTGTTCTTGGTTTGATTAGCCTTAATAATTGAAGAGAACTCACCTTGATAAAAATCGAATAGATTGGGCACAATCTGATGAAATCAAAGTAATATGTCTGCCTTCTACACACCGGTTGTCTCCTTCAAATATGCACAAGATCATAAATGCACATACAATAAATTAGGATGATGTGACGTATACGATAAACAGGGTATGGACTATATGTTGAACTTTTAAAATTAAACGAAAGCAACATAAGTTGAGTATTTACAAGCACCAAAACAAAAAACTAGTTCGTTCATTTTTTTTTTTACTTATAAGTTCAAAAGTTGATATAAACAAACATGTCATATTATTTTATAGCTTATAATAAACCAGCTTATAAGTTAAAACAAACACCTCAAAATACATGACTTTTTGATCACTTTTATAGATTTGCTTTTCGACAGGGTTTAGTTCATAATGGTAAGAGCGAGTGAGCTAGTCGCTTTGTTGTTCATATGAGCAGTAGTGCTTCATTATTAAGACTGAGCATTGGTGATTTTTCATGACTTGAAATTGGATATAGCTTTAGTTCTGAAATATCATGTGTTATTTGAGTGTGATAATCCTAAACTGGATAATATAATGAATAGTAAGTAATATTGGTTGTTGGCCATTTTTTTTTTTTGGTTGACCAAATCACAGGCAAGCGAAAGTCCATGTTCAGGCATGCGAAAGTCCATGTTCTTCTGATGCCTTCCAATTTTACTGGCATTGATTATTGCATGATAGAGTATGAGTTAGATATTCTAATTAGTTTGGCGTTTTGTTTGTTTCAATCTTTAATAACTATATTTGTCTTAATATTTATTTTTTTATCCAAAATATTTATTTAATTTAAAACTATTACTTAACTAAATTAAAAAACAATGCTATCTTTTTTTTAAAAAAAATCCTTATTTTAACAAGTATAATACTTTATTATTAATTTTTTTATTTTATTAAATTAAATTATTATTAAATTAAATTATTTTTTAATACTCTCAATCAAATATTTAAATTAGTTAAAAATCTTTTCTTTTTAACATGCATCGAGTGCATAAACAAGGTAACAAGGTTTGTGTAGGTCATGGAAGACCAACATATACAAGTTTAGAGTAAATCAACTCAATGTATCTAAGTACATTAATCAAATAAAATCAAACTAATGGAAATAACCATAACCCAACCCATGACCCATCCAAAAAATAACAGAATTTTGGAACTATGGACATTATCATTGAGAGATAACCACTACAATCTCCACTAGTTATAGAGGAAAAATAAGTCATTTCTGAAAGATTTACCTAGCATCTCCTAATGGGAAGAAAAATAAAATGAAGCCAACAGAAGCTACAACTGTAATGGGTGTTAAGAATCTTGGATGTAGTGAAAATTTCATTCTGAGTTACCTTTGTCAATAGGGGTGTCACTACAAGAATTCAATTAATCACTAACGGATTTCACTAACGGATTGAAGTCCGTTAATGATACTAACGGATATCTCTAACGGAACATGGAAAACATATTATCCACTAACGGATGTACATAACCGTTAGTATTTCCGTTAGTGAAGAATATGCTCGTAACCATCCGTCACAGGTCTGTTAGTGAAATACTAACGAACATAATTTTCGTTAAAAATCCGTAGGTGATTTTATTATATTTTTATCTAATATTTTTTTCACTAACGGACCAATTATCCGTTAGTGAATTATAAACCGAAATACAGAATATCCTATCTGAAATCCCTAGAACGTTTTCTTGGAAAATCAAAATCTCTCTGAAATCCAAATTTGCGTCGAACCTTTGGGTCTTTCACCGCCGCCTCCATCCACCGTCTGCCGTCATCCACCGTCATCCACCGTCGACAGTTGCGCCCTTTTCGGCATCACGGTCCACGAGTGAGCCCTTCTCTCTCTCCAGTCTTGCCATTCTCGACAGACAATGTCCACAGGTGCGCTATTTTCTTCTTGATTCATGTTCTGCTTGATTTTTTATTCATGTTTTACCTGATTCATGTTCTGCCTTAATCATGTACTCCAGTCTTGTGAAATTTTTGTGAAATGTTTGATATTTGTGAAATTTTTTATTTTTGTGAAATTTGTGATTTCTTGCCATGTTCTCCAGTCTTGCCATAATCTGTGCAACTTTTTGTTGGGTTGGGGCCAGAATGTTCCTCATCTCCCAACTTTTGATTTTTGTGAAATTTGTGATTTCTTGCCATGTTTTCCAGTCTTCCCATAATCTGTGCAACTTTTGGTTGGGTTGGGGCCAAAACGTTCCTCATCTCCCAACTTTTAATTTTTGTGAAATTTGTGATTTCTTGCCATGTTCTCCAGTCTTGCCATAATTTGTGCAACTTTTGGTTGGGTTGGGGCCAGAACGTTCCTCATCTCCCAACCTTTGATTTTTGTGAAATTTGTGATTTCTTGCCATGTTCTCCAATCTTGCCATAATCTGTGCAACTTTTGGTTGGGTTAGGGCCAGAACGTTCCTCATCTCCCAACTTTTGATTTTTGTGAAATTTTTGTTTTCTTGCCATGTTCTCCAGTCTTGCCATAATCTGTGCAACTTTTGGTTGGGTTAGGGCCAGAACATTCCTCATCTCCCAACTTTTGATTTTTGTGAAATTTTTTATTTCTTGTCATATTCTCCAGTCTTGCCATATCCAGTGCACCTGCTGGTGCACTTGCCAAGTGCACTAGCAGGTGCATTGGTGCACTTCTCTAAAATAATTTGGCACACCTAATAAATTGCGTACATAATAATTAATTAAACGTGTGATTATCAAGATATTAGTAATTAATTATCATGTAATTCAGATTTTTGTATTATTATTGCATTTTTTGCATCAATTATCCTCTTAAGGAAAATTGATATAATTACTACATATTTTAGATATAATGCATAATTTAATTGTTGCTTTTCAGGCTCCATTCGAAGATAGGGTTTATAAGTTTTATGTTTTCATATCAGCATCGTTATTGTAGTTAATATGACTACTGAAAGAGGTTGGATGTATGCCCGTCTCAGAGATGGTTTACTTAATCCCAGATATTTAGAGGGGATCAATGAATTTATAGAGAAGGCTAAGAACTGCCCATATTATTTAAATGGCGATCAGATTCGCTGTCTTTGCAATCGATTTAAGTGTCAGAACCGTAGCTTTCAAGATGAAAATTGTAACGACCCGAAAATCGGACCGCTACCGGCGCTAGGATCCAGATCGGCTTAAGGCCGCCGGGACCTGTAGCAAGCCACACATTCATCCTGTGAACCTGTTTAATCCCATACATGATCAACAACATACATAAAAATCTTGAACTTTTCTTTCCATTCAATCACCAAACTCAACCTGTGCAGGCACTATTCATGAACATAAACATTAACCCCACCTTGGAGTCCTCATCAATGCTCCAATGGGGTGACATAACATAAATTAAGTTTGGTTTATAATAATCATCATTAGACATTAAGATCATGTACTAGAAAGGGATTAACATAATACTATGGTCAAGCACAACTCTAAACTTTCATAAGCATCATTACATAACATTTCTATATCATACTTTTACATTACATCATATCCATGTCCACATCTAGTTATTACATAATACACAACTCTACTCCTGCTGACCTCCTGGTCTACCCTGTACCTGCAAACCTGGGGGTTAAGGGAGAGGGGTGAGCTATAAAGCCCAGTGAGCAGAATAATAAAACATAGTATTTAAAACATATGATAACATGGAATGCATCACAGCACAAACAAATCACATCAAGGATGAACTTGTCACCATTTAACCCTCCATACAGTCTAATCATGCCAGGGGCGTAGTGCAGGCACGCCTGGACTTCCATAGCATAACATACATATCCAATAGTGCCGGGGGCGTAGTGCAGGCTCACCTGGTCTTTCTCTTACATAGTGCCAGGGGCATAGTGCAGGCACGCCTGGACTTCCATGTCCTAACATCATGTCATAACGTGTGAGGGCTAATGGATCATTCAACATTCATCCACATCAACAACATAATATGCAATGCAACATATTCGTGAATCCTAATGCAAGCACCCTAGTATATCTCATGGCATTCATGATGCGTGTATCATGCTCAGAATTTATTTATTTACTTTGAAACAAAATAAGGTATTCCACTCACCTCTGGCTGAAGCTCTAACAGACTCAGAAGCAGCTGAACTCACTGCTGGGGTCCTCGGTTCCTCGGGTCCGAACCTACACAGGTGGACTCAAATGAGGGACCTAACATACATAAACATCACTCTAAAATACTCCCCAAAAACCCCCCCTAAAACACCTTAAAACAATCACATAAATCATGCAAAGGAGGGCTGAACAGGGCACTTTCGGCGGCAGGTTCGGC
This sequence comes from Manihot esculenta, assembly GCF_001659605.2. Classification (NCBI taxonomy): domain Eukaryota; kingdom Viridiplantae; phylum Streptophyta; class Magnoliopsida; order Malpighiales; family Euphorbiaceae; genus Manihot; species Manihot esculenta. The sequence continues at coordinate 31,602,122 of NC_035168.2, read as the reverse complement.
GGCCGAAAGTCCCTCCAGAGCCGAAAGTCATGCAGGTTCGGCAGCACCTTCGGCGGCCAAAAGTGCCCTCCAGAGACGAAAGTCCATTTTCGGGGGCAGGCTTTGGCAGCCGAAAGGCTTGCCTCACAGACAGGTGCTGAACCTGGTTTCTCCCAAAAGGGCAGAAACTCAACTCTTCAATGCACACTTTCCTCTCAAACCCTCCATACAAGCAACCAACTCTCTCAAATCATGCATAGACACTTGCATCAATACATAGGACAGCCTGTGAGGCAAGCCTTTCGGCTGTAATAAACCCCAACTCAAACACATCAAATATGCATATCCAACACACATTGTCCATATAATCACATAAAACCTAACAAAGCTCAACTAATCTAAACATGCATTTCTACCCCATAGATCAACTTAAAACTTGTTTAAAACATACTATAAGCTCAAGATCGACTCTTACCTCTTGAAGATCGAGAGAGAGACGACCTAAACTTGGAGAACCAAGGAAAAGAGCTCCTGAGTCTTCCAAGCCTCAAAACTTGCTTTAATGCTAAAAAATCTTTAAAACAAAGTGAAAACTCATGAAAATCATGAAAGATTTGAAGGAAGAGACTCAAAATCGGTGAGGGACGGCGGAGAACTCACCTTGGCCGAAAATGGGGAGAAAAGCTCGCCCATTCGGGCAAGGGGACCCTTTTATAGGTGGCTGGCCAGGCCACTTTCGGGGGCCTAACGTGCCTCCGCATGCATGCCATGTTCGGCGGCCGAACATAAGGTTCGGCGGCCGAACCTGGACTTCCCTCACTTATGCCTTCGGGGGCCTAAAGCACTCCCGAAGTGCATGCATGTTCGGCGGCCGAACTTGAGGTTCAACGGCCGAACCTGAGTCTTCCTCTCAAGACCATTTTCATTCAAAACTTAATTTCTTTCTTGCTTAAAACCATAAAATACATTAAAACATTTTATGAAAACATGGTTTTACCCTTCTAGAGGTTTTCGACATCCGAGATTCCACCGGACGGTAGGAATTTCGATGCCGAAGTCTAGCCGGGTATTACAAAAATACAGTCAAATATCATTTAATGAAGCATGGTTTTGTGCAAAATTACCTTGTTTGGTATTTGCACGGTGAAACTGAAGTGCATGACGGATCCGGTGATGCACTATTAGACATGTCTTATGGTTCTGATAGTGTTAATCACCCAAATTTCAATCGGTTGGAGGACATGGTCATTAATGCAACAAGCTGTCATGTAATAAATAATGATACATATGAGATGCCAAACTCCGCTGCACAGAAACTGTATGATATGTTAAATGCAGCTAACCAAGAACTATGGTCTGGATGTGAAACTCACTCTCAGTTATCGGTTATTTCACGTTTACTAAATCTAAAGGCAGAACATCATTTCTCAGAACGGTGTTTTGATCAGATTTGTGAACTTATGAAGGAGATGTTACCGAGTGACAATGTCATGACGGACAACTTTTACTCAACAAAGAGACTAGTGCAATGATTGGGGCTTCCTGTACAAAAGATACACTGTTGTGTTAATAGTTGTATGATTTATTGGGAAAATGATACAGAACTTATCAAATGCAAAATTTGTGACCATGCAAGGTTCAAACGACTCAAGCACACCGTGGGAAAAGAGAAGACTCTAATACCATACAAAAAGATGTATTACTTCCCCATTACACCACGTTTGGAAAGACTTTATGCATCGTGTTATAACTAAGTATATGACTTGGCACAATGACCATGCAAATGAGGATGGGGTGATGCGTCATTGTTCAGATGCTCCTGCTTGGAAGCATTTCAACCAAACTCATCCAACCTTTGCAATGGAGGCCCGAAATGTCAGATTCAGCCTTTGCACTGATGGATTTCAACCATTCGATCAATCTGGACAATAGTATTCTTCATGGTCAGTAATATTAACTCCATACAATTTGCCACCAGGTATGTGTATGAAAGATGAGTACATGTTCCTGACAATTATCATACCTGGTCCCAAGAATCCAAAAGAGAAGCTTGATGTCTACATGCAACCATTAGTGAAGGAATTGAAAGAACTTTGGAAAATTGGTGTGAATACTTATGATGCTTTCCAGCAGAACAATTTTAGTATGCGTGCTGCTTTAATTTGGACTATTAGTGACTTTCCTGCTTATTCAATGCTCTCAGGGTGGAGCACAGCAGGACACACTGCATGTCCCTACTGTATGGAAAACACAGATGTATTTACATTAAAAAAGGAGGGTAAACAAACATGGTTTGACAATCATCGGAAGTTTTTGCCTGACGACCACCCTTTTCGTCGAAACAAGATATCTTTTATTAAAAACCAAACTGTCTCCAAGTCACTGCCGCCAATTAGAACTGGGGAATACTTGTTAAAAGAACTTGAGGAAATTGAGTTGATGCGGATAATAGACATTAACAGTCATGAAATAAATGGTCGGCTTTCAAAGACAACCGGTTGGCGTAAGTGGAGCATATTATAGGATTTGCCATATTGGTCATCAAACATGATTCACCACAATCTTGATGTAATGCACATTGAAAAGAATGTATTTGAAAATATTTTTAATACAGTGATGAATGTGGAGGGGAAGACGAAAGACAATATAAAATCACGGGAATATTTAAATGAAATATGCAGGAGACCAGAATTGAAGAAAGATCCAATCAGCGGAAAATATCCAAAAGCAAGTTATTGTTTGGACAAATAATCAAAGATGGTACTGTGTGATTGGCTTAAAACACTAAAATTCCCTGACGGATATATTTCCAATCTAGGGAGATGTGTTGATAGTCGGAAGCTTAGACTATTTGGTATGAAAAGCCACGACTGTCATGTTTTCATGCAATGAATTATTCCTATAGCTCTCAGATAATTGTTACCGAATAATGTTTGGCAACCAATAACAGAGCTTAGCAATTCCTTTAGAGAACTTACTTCAACTACAGTAACTAATTGGGACATGAAACGGTTAAATGAACAGATTCCTGTGATCCTTTGTAAGCTTGAATGAGTATTTCCTCCAAGTCTGTTTGATTCAATGGAACATTTACCAGTACACCTTGCATATGAGGCATTAATTGCAGGACCAGTACAATATCGATGGATGTACCCATTTGAGAGGTATACTTACTAATTCTTTACGTATACTGCTCAGCATGATGATTTACTTAGTATACATTTCTAATTTCTATTTCCACACACTAGATATCTGAGAAAGTTAAAGAACAATATCAAAAATAAAGCAAGGGTCAAAGGTTCAATATGCAATGCTTACTTGGTAGAAGAAGCAGGTGCATTTTCTGCTCATTATTTTGAAGCACATGTAATGACCAGACATCGAAAGGTTCCACGCAACTTGCATGAATTTATCTCCGATGACGATGTACCGGGTAAATTAAGCATATTCAAATGTACAGGTAGAACTATCAGAAAGGGAAAATTGAGATATATGACTAAAGATGAAATCCGAGCTGCTCAAATATATTCTCTTAAATTGTCCAGAGGTGAAAACATATATTAAGTATTGTTAGTTATATTAATAGTATAATTCCTCTTATATTGTACATTATTTTTAAACATTACTTGTTAATTTGTATGTATAGCATATATGTAGAGCGAGTAAAATCGGCACAACCAAATATTACAGATGCAGCTGTTGATGAAAAACTAGAGAGAGAGTTTGGCCAATGGTTTTACAAGTATGCCCATGAAGTGCAGAATAATGTAGATAATCAGTTTATACAAAATCTGTCAAATGGACCACTCAGAAGTGTCACCACTTTTGATGGGTATTGTGTTAATGGATGTAAATTGAACACTATCAATGGAAATTCAAGTACTAACTCAATGAATTTTGGTGTATGTATAAAAGGAAGTAATTACAGTTCTGAAGAAAGTGACTACTATGGACAGTTGGTTGAGGTGTTGCGGTTGGAGTATCCAGGGTTACCAATTAAGTGGACTGTACTTTTCAAATGTGACTGGTTTGATCCAACACCAAATACGGGTACCAAGGTGCATAGACAGGATAGAATAGTCGATGTTAACAATAAGCGAAGATTCACTAAGTACGAGCCATTTGTATTAGCCTCTCAGGCAACACAGATCGTTTATGCTTTATACCCGAGCAAGCGTCGTGACAAAAATAATTGGTGGGCTGTGATGAAAGTTAAAGGTAGACCCGTTGTTGAAGTATCTGAAACGTCTTCAAAGACATATGAACCTTTTCAAGAAGATGATATTGATTACGCAGAAGTAAATCTGGATGATGTCACTGAACAACACTGCCTGAATGATCCTAGTGGAGGAATGACTGAGATTCATGATGATGTTTCGACAAATGAAGATGAGTTTCTTAGTGACCCTGATTCTGATGCAGATGTAGATGGTGATAATGAGTTCGATTCGTATGAATCAGAATGAATTAATTTATATTTTAAATCAGTTTGGAGTTGTATATTTCCATTATTTCTCAGTAAGTAATTTACTATGTTTGTACGTTTTTAATTTAATGTTTATGAATTTTATATTATTTTTTGCATTGACTATTTTTTTTTCGTTCACAGATGAGGGGATGTCGAAGGGTTAAGAAGCCCAGAGGACTAGTTCGACTTCCTGCTCATACAAGTCAATAGGAGGCGACTGCAGATGACATACAAGAGCATGAGCCACAGTTACCACGGACATCGACGGGACTTGGGGATATGGAGCTTCAGATATGGGTACCACTTGCATCCAGTGTACAGCCATGTCATAGGGATCGATCATGTCCACCAGTTCCACCATGTACCGATGCATTGCCTCCCCGTCCCCTTCCACCTCCTCACCGTCACACTATAGCTCCTCACCGTCCCACTCCAGCTCCACGACCTTCGGTATCACATTCACAGTCAGCTCAAGCTGCATCCTCTTCTGCTACTACATCAGCTAGAGGGACAGGATCTGCTTCAGCATCTACTCCATTATCTGCTCCAACATCTGCTCCAGCATCTGTGGATTCGACCACTGCTGTAGGCGGCACACAGTCATTCCGATAGACCATTTCACTCATTAATAACAAGTAATAGTTAATTATTTCTTAATTACGATTAATTTCAATGTTTCCCTATACTAACTCACTATTGTTCATGTAGTTTACATCCGTCGGAGATGTGCAGTCGCAGGATTACTCTGATAATAAAAGAAAGATTGGTCGCGGAAGGGCACTATTGGAAGACAGTGCCAAATGACACTAAGGAGTTTTATTGGCAAGAATTCAAGGTGAAGCATAATTCTTTAAGCATTTTGAGCTATAATATGAAATGTGTAATTACTAACTACTCATATACTTTAATATTTCTACAGAAATACTTCCTATGGGACCAAGCAATTGACAGCTTGGTCAAAATTGCATGGCAGAGAAAGGCTGCTGAGAGATACAGGGGCTTAATGTGAAAAATCAGGAAAGGGAAGACGAAGAATCTGGCTACATCAGATTCTGTTTTGAGGAATTGGCAGGAAACTTGGAACACTTCTGAATATAAAGAGAAGTGTGACAAGTTTTCTGCCAATAGGCGCAGTGAGGCTGGAGGGTCAGGATCTGGCATTTCCAGGCACGCTTGCGGACCAGTTTCATAGTATACCCACCAATAGAGGATGGTATTAGTAATCCCTTTAATATTTATTTTCTTATAAATATTTTTTTGCGATGCTAATTGTTATCCTTCTTATAATTGGTAACAGAGAGAAAGACTAGGAAGAGAACCACATTCTCATGAGCTTTTCGAGGCCACACATAAGAGAAAGGGGACAGAGGAGATTGTTGACGCTAGGTCAAAAGCTATTTATGTAAGTTGATAATAAATATAGTTATAAATAATTTTGATGTACGTAAATTGTTTTACTAATACGTTATTTGAAATTTATAATACATAATAAATACGTACAACTAAAAGAGGCAGCAACACAGCAACATGAGGGAAGCAATGAGCCGACACCCATAAATGAGGCCCAGCTTTACTACGAAGCGGTTGGCGGGCAGAAAAAGAGTCGAGTTTATGGATTAAGGTCCCAAGCTTCTGCATATTTTCATGAGCCATCTCATTGTTCCGCATCATACACGTCTACACCCCCAATGGATCCTCCTACAATTGAAGCAATAAACATGATGCAGAATAAAATTGATCGGCTAGAGACAGAGAATGGTCGAATTACCATAGTGGTGGAGGAGTTGCAAGCGTTTATGCATAGGATGATGGCACAACAGAGTATTGGGACATCCACTCAGACATCTGCTCATAGGGCACCTCCAGCTTCGTCTCCACAGCAGTGGCTTGATGATGCCCCTGTCATTAGTGATCATCATACAGACAGTGATGATGATGCAGATGATGGGCTTGCTAGTTTAGTTTAGTATGTATATTATGTTATGACCAGTTGATAATTTTTATTTCAAATTATAATTGTTGTACAAAATCTTTAAGTTTTAAATATATTTTAATGATTAATTTGATTTTTTACGTATATAGTTTAATAATGTCCAGGATGATGATGATGGATGTATATGAATATACAGGGTACAGGTACAGGTGCAGGGCGTATTTTGATAATGTTTGAAAATATATGGATGATTTTGTAATTTTATGATTTACCAACGGATTATCAACGGAATTTCCGTTGGTGTCACTAACGGATCCATGTCCGTCGCAAAGGAAAACAACGCCATTTTGTATTCACTAACGGATTACTAATGCAAATTCCGTTAGTATTACTAACGGAATTGCATTCCGTTAGTGAAGCATATGTAAAGAAAGCGATTCACATACTAATGGACATAGAATCCGTTAGTGATACCAACGGACAAATCCGTTGGTGATCTGTTAGTGACACTAACAGATACAAATTCCGTTAGTGAATAATTTACCAACGAGGTTTTTCCCAATGGAATGAATCCGTCACAGATTCGTTAGTGAACAATCGAAATATCAATGTTTACTAACGGAAATTTCCGTTGGTATTTTTTAAAATTCTTGTAGTGTGTAACTGAATGGAGCTGAGCAACTTTGTAAAGTTCAAGCTCATTTATTAAAAAATTTTTAAACCTAAAACTCGAATTCGAGCTCGACTTGACCTCGACTGAAAAATTAAATACTATAATCGAGCTCGACTCGTGAAAAACTCATTTAAATTAATAATAAGTCTAATTCAAGTTTAAACTCAAAAACTCGATTAAAAAACTCGTTAATAAAACTCAATTAATTTAAATTTTTAAATATTAAACTTTTAAATTAAAAGGTTAAAAAAACTTTAATAAAATTAAATATAATTTAATTAAAATTTATTATAATCAAAATTTTAATTTAAAATATAATAGAAAATAAAATTTTTATTTATAGAGGAGTTTCATTTTTCTATCTTTATAAATTTTCGATGTGGAATAAAATGTTAATTTAATAACCTTCAATATTTTATATGTAAAATAAGGTATAGTGATTTAATGAAAATGCATTAATGAAAAGTGGTTTTTCTAAGGTTTTGAGTTAAATTTCCATCAACAGCAAAATGATTAAATTTGTTTTATTTTTTTATTATTTAAACTTTAATATTTAAATTTTTTATTATTTAAGTTTTAATATTTAAATATTTATTTATTTATTTATAACATCAAATATTATTTATTATTCAAATACTAATTATAAAATTTTTAATTAATTATATAAAATATATTTAATATAAAATCAACTATATAATACTAAATTTAATAATTATTTATTTAAATATTTATATTATATGAAAACTTAATTAAAATATATAAACAGGCTATACAAGTAGATTTAAATTACATAATTTAATTAAATATATATAATTTTATTATTAATATCAATAGATATTTTTATATAAAATTTATTAATATATTATCGTGGATTATTTATATGTTATCATTTAATTATTTATATATCATTATTTATTTTTATTTAAATATATGATTTATATTAAATTATTTTATATTATATAAAAAATATTATACATATAATATAAATATAAAATATTGTACATATAATATAAATATAAAATATTATATAAAATAAATATATTAATATAAATATAATCAATTTAAGTTATATAATTATATATATATATATTATACTTAAATTTTATAAATAGAATTATATTGATTTATTTTTAAATTATATAAAAATTTTAATTTATAAAATTAAGCGAATAATATTAAATAGAAAAATAATCATATAAATACATATATAAACATATAATAATAATAATAATAATAATAATAATAATAATAATAATAATAATAATAATAATAATAATAATAATAATAATAATAATAATAATAATAATAATAGTTTATTAAGAGACTTAATAGTTTAAAAAGAGTGTCTACATAGAAAGATATATAATGAAAAATAAATATATAAAATGATAATATAGTTACATAATTAAGAGATAGAGATATATAAATTAACAAGTTTCTCTCTATGGTCACTTTGTGACTCGATATCTGCGTCAATTGACTATCGATAAAGAAGAAGATGTTGTCCCTATTAAGAGCTCAAGAGATATTCCAATAATCACTTATGATTTCTGTATGGTGGAGATGTTTCTCACATACAATCTAATAAATTTTCAGAATATGCAGACATCTTTAACAGATTTATGGCGGCAATCCTCATACAGTTATTATATTGAAGGATTTGATTCTAGTTACAAACCGGACATTTTATTTTTGATGGAAATAAAAACTCTTAATTCTTGTATGAAATTTTTTCTTAGTTTTTTATATTTTGATGGTTGCTTCTCAGTCAATAGACAAGGATTGGGAGGAGACCTTTCGTTAATGTGGAAGAGTCATGGGTCTGTTTCTGTGGTTGGGTTTTCTTTAAATTTTATTGATTCGGTTGTTTCGAAAGGTAATATTCAATGGAGGTTTACTAGTTATTATGAGTTTCCGGAATCGCAACGACGACATCAGTCTTGAAACCTTATTCGAGTTTATCTCGTAGAAACTCTCTTCCGTGGTTTTGTTCGGAAAATTTTAATGATTTATGCTCGAGAGATAAGAAAGAAAAAGGAGTATATTTGCCAAATTATCTTATGCAAGGGTTTAGACAGACACTTGAGAAGCATTTTTGCCAAATTATCTTATGCAGGGGTTTGATTTTGAATGATTGTAAATCTTTGTTAGACTCTAGAACTGATATTTCTATTAGATGTGTTCGTCGTAATGCTACTCTAACTGCTCATACTTTGACTAGAGAATCTATCAGGTATAATCGTCTCTATGTTTGGAATGATATCCCTCTTTGTTTGATAAAATTTTATTAATACAATCAGTAGTTTTGCTTTAAAAAATATATATATAAATTAACATATATATGCTAAATATATTAAGTGGCTAAAAAAATATGTAATTGAGGGGTATAATCGAATCGAACCAAGTCCCTTAAGGAGTCTACTCGATGAGTATCTTAACGAGTCTGTTCACGAGCCTGCTCATGGGTCTCTTAACGAGTCTGCTTACGAACCTCGCGAGTCTCTTAATGAGTCAGCTCGCGAATTTTAACAAGTCGAATATTATTGAATTTAAATTTGACTTGTTTAGTAAATAAACCCAAAAATTAAATTCGATTTCAGCTCATTTAGAAATCAAATCAAGGATTCGCTTACAACCATATTTATTAAACACGTAAAAAACCTTCATATTGAAAAGAATCAAAATCTTTAAACGACTTAAAAATAATGTACAAAATAAAAAAACCTTTTATTATAATATTAAAATCTATAAACAATATAAATACGAATACAATGATTCTCACAAAATAATCGTACCGATGAAAGAGAGGACTACCCTCTGTAGGAATCAAAAGAGAAAAATTATACATTCAAGCAACGTTTTTCCTTATTCAAAAGATAAGGTAGCCTCTAAAAACTTTAGAATAGATGACTTACTCTCAAAAATTTTTTTGCATGGCTTGCTCGGTCAAAAATAATTATTAAATTAGTTAAAAGTTATTATTTAAGTAATTTAATCAAATAATTATTTACTTTTCTTTTTTTCTTTTTCTAAATTGATTTAAAAATTAAAAATATATTTTAAGTCAGTTAAAAATTAGTGGAAAAGTCACACACCCTATCAAACTTTATTGGATAGTTTTTAATTGGGAAATTTACTTTTTAGTCCCTGAGGTTTAACGTAATTAACACTTCTGTCCCTCTATTTTGGCGACCCAACACTTAAGTCCCTCACTTTCTCTTCCGTCCAAATTCGTAGTCCTTCCGTCCATTTAAACCGTTTGGTCAAAGAGTCAAAGGTGAGATGTGATAATTTTTTCCAAAAATACCCTTCTTTCAATGTGAAATTCCAGAAGAAGAAGAAGAAGAAGAAGAAAGAGAAGAAGAAAGAAGAAGAAGGAGAAGAAGAAAGAAGAAGAAGAAGACATTGCAGAAAGGGTAAGAAGAAGAAGAAGAAGAAGAAGAAGAAGCTGCTGCAAAAAGAGTAGGAAGAAGAAGAAGATGAAGAAGAAGAAGAAGAAGAAGAAGAAGAAGAAGAAGAAAGAAGAAGAAGAAGAAGAAGAAGTTGCAGAAAGGGGAAGAAAAAGAAGAAGAAGAAGAAAAAAGAAGAAGAAAGAAGAAGAAGAAGAAGAAAGAAGAAGAAGAAGAAGAAGAAGAAGAAGAAGAAGAAGAAGAAGAAGAAGAAGAAGAAGAAGAAGAAGAAGAAGAAGAAGAAGAAGAAGAGGGTTAATTTTGTCAATTCACGTGTCCCAAACCAAACGGCAATTTTGGACGGAAGGACTACGAAGTTGGACAGAAAAGAAAGTGAGGGACTTAAGTGTTGGATCGCAAAATTAGAGGAACAGAAGTGTTAATTACGTTAAACCTCAGGGACTACAAAGTAATTTTCCCTTTTTAATTTTCAAATTTAACCAGAGATTCAGCAACACAACAACGCAGAGGATTTGAGCCCTCCCAACAGCAGCTTAAAATGCTTGCTTGATGTTCCATTGACTGGTGAAGCAGAGCGGGTCAAGCAAGGTAGCATCGGTATAATCACTACCCCCAAGAAACAATCAAACCCTCTCTATTTATATATATTAACTTCGCATTTCGCTTGTCGTCTCCGATTGGCCATGATTGTCGCAAAGCGACTGATACAGAAGGCGGTGCACCACCACCATCATCAGGTATGCGTATAATCATCTCTTTCATTTGATTTTTGCTTGGATTAGGGTTCAGTTCTCCGAATTCAAGAAATTTGCGCAATATTTCTCATCATTATTTGGTAAAGTCCAAAGGAAAGACTTCTCTTTTGTTTTGTTTTTAAATCTTGTAGTACTTGCTTTGATTAGCTTGATTTGCAACGTGGCAACTTGAAATCGACGGACTTGGATTTGCAAATCGCTGTCCACTATGGTATCCCATCTACGGCTTCGCTTCTTGCTTTTGACTCCATTCAGCGCTTGTTGGCCGTTGCCACACTGTGAGTTAAATTGTCGTCTCTTTCTTTACTGATCAAACTTTTAGAATACGCTTGGGATTCTTTCATTCATTTAATTCTCATCCTCTTCGGCGTCTTATTGCAGGGATGGTAGAATTAAAGTTATTGGTGGAGATGGAATCGAAGGTCTTCTCATTTCCGCTAAGCAATTGCCTTATAAGAGCATAGAGGTTGTCCTTCTCCTCCTTATTTTGTCTCCTATTGGGAAATATTTCTGTTTGTTTTTTCAACGTCAAATTTTATATTCATGCTTAGTATCTTGTTGCAGTTTCTGGAAAACCGGGGTTTTCTTATCGGCATTACAAATGAGAATGATATTGAGGTATTTCTAATTCACAAGCTCTGCAGTTTCTGTTTCCTCTTAAACTTCTCTTTTTTTTGGGGGGGTATTGCTTATTTTGTGAGAAATTCGCTTCTGCATTTTGTTTTCTTATTAGGTTTCTAATTAATCACCTATTCTATGCACTTACTAGTTGATTCTTTCTTGAGCTCTTAACTTTTTTGCTCTTCGTTGTTTATTGACTTATTGATGTTGGGACAAATGGGGTGTTCACTTCAAGTGTGAAATAATTTGTGTCAAAGTTGATATGTATGGTTAACTGCAAATTCGTTTTTGTAGGTCTGGAATCTGGAGAGCAGATGCCTAGCATGCTGTTTACGATGGGATTCCAATATAACTGCATTCTCTGTAATCAACGGCTCCTACCTCATGTATAGCATTGACTAAATATAAAGCATCACACATGCTTTTAATTTGCTACTGATTGCCTGGAAATGGAAGTAATTGCTTGATAAATACTGTCCTGCATTTTTATTGGACACAGGCTTATTGGAGATGAATATGGTTTGATGTCCGTGGTGAAGTATGTTGTTGAAGATTCTAAACTTTTGCGGTTGCCATATCACATAGTTTCAGACCATTTAAAGGGTAATTGACTACTTTCTTCTTGCTTTAGGTTGCTGATTCTTCCCATTTCTCTTGATGTTCTTCTTCACTTTATGCTATTAGTCTACGTTTTCCCAAATCTATATGGCTTTTCTCATATAATTCATTTTTATCTTCAGAATATTAAATCAAATGAAACCTCCATTAATTTGTTAGAAGGATTATAATGGATCCATAAATTATGTTATCATGTCTTTTCTAGTTGCCTTCCCAACCTTCTTCTGTTTTGCTGGGTGCACTAATTTATCATGCACAAGGCTTATTATTTCTATTTGATACAAAAATGAATCCCATATCGATTAGGGGGTAACGTGCACGTGCGCCTTATAAGGGTCTTAGGCACTCCTCCCTTTGAGCTAGCTTTTGAGATGGGTTAGGTTTGGATCAAATATAACATGGTATCAGAGCCTCCTCCGATGTTGTGTCTCCCGTAAATATTTCATGCTCCAGTGTAGTCTGAATGTAAGAGATTGTGTTGAATTCCACATCGGTTTGAGATAGAGTTGGGATAAAGGTAATGTGCCTCTTATAAGGGTTTTAGACTATAGTTTTAACGTAACGGCCATTATTTCAAGGTTTTCCGAAAAACCGTTACCATTAAGGGCGTTATTTTATGGCGATTAAAATTTGTGTTGGTAACAGCCATTACGTAATGGTCAAGGCCGTTATTGGCCGTGACTTAACGGCTGTAAAGGCCGTTACCTTCATTTGATGGGTAGAAATCTTTAGAATTGTTGCAAGAGACCACTTGCAGTGTAGTGTATGAATTATTGAAAGTAGAAAACACTTTTTTCTTCACATATGAAGCCTTCCATTTTCCTCCCAAGCTAAAATTTACACTTTTTTTTTTATTTCTCTCAAGTTTCTATCAACTTTAGGACTCCTCAAGTGCTATTAATCAATTTTTCTAGAAATTCTTGTATTGAAGAGCTCAAATCATCCAAGATGCTAAGTGGTTTTGAAGTGCTATTGAGCAAAAAGTTAGTTTTTATTATTTTTCAATAAATTTTAGATATTTTTAATCATTTTTTAGTGAATGCATAAATAAAAATAATTAGAAAATAATAAATTTTAGATATTTTTAATCATTTTTTAGTGAATGCATAAATAAAAATAATTAGAAGTTAGAATGTTTGATAACTTATATTAGAAATTCAGAACATAAGTTTTTATTATATTTTTCACAAGTTTTTAGATATTTTTGAATAATTTTTTAGTAAATACATAATTAAAAATAATTAGAAGTTAGAATACTATATTAGAAATGTAGAACTTTAGAAGTTCAGAATTATAACCTAATATTATTAATATTAATTATTAAGTGAGTTTTATGCTCTTACAAGTTATAATAAATGATAACTAAGTATTAAGTATAATATATAAATATAAAATTTACAAGATTAAAAATCTATAAAAAATAGGTAGTAAGTATAAAAAAGAATAGGGCTTTAAATTAAAATGTAATTTTTTCAAATATTTTAAATTATTTTGCATAATGTAAATACTAAAAACTCATTCTAATAGTAATTGAGGTTAGTTATTATGTAATGTATGATGTTTAAAACTTATAGAATTTGTGTTTATTAGATATATTTGTACTTATTATTAAGTTGTATAACCTACTTTTGATTATATCTTTAAATATTTGCTAATTTCACAAACTTTGCAAATTTTTCAAAAAAATTTGTGTGCCCATACATTATGACTGTTATACATGTCTGGTTTCATTACTCGTGACTGGGACCGCGAATGCAGCCGCGATCGCGATTTGAAACCATGCCTTAGACACTCCTCCCCTCGTAGGTCTGGTTCAAATTTAACACATTTAACAAATGTCCATGATCTACATTTGTTAGTTATATGCTAAAGATTGGCATCACTAGTGATTTTATCATTAAAACATGTGAAATATTCCAGCCTATCTGCTTGTATTACATCACTGCATGTTAGAACTTGGAAGATGATACGTCTAGACAATTTGTACAACTTTCTTTATGGTTCTTTTGGAGCCAATTTGAAGGAAGTTGTTTTAAGAAAACTAGTTCTCAGAATTTTCTTTTTTCACATTGTGATGAGATCAATTGAGCTTCATGTTGTCCAATTTAATTTGCTACAACCTTACATTGATGCTACTATATTATGCTATTTCCCAGAAGCAGCTGGTTTTCCATCAGTTGATCACCAACCAATTGTTGGAGTTCTTCCTCAACCTTGCTCTTCTGGGAATAGGTAAGACTTTATATCTTATTAATCTCATGTTTATAATTTTGCTTTCAGAAGTTGGATTACAATTGTGACTTAATCATCAATTCACTTAACTACTTTTGAGGATTTTTTTTGGTCTGTTGGTGCATTAGTTGTGAAGGACTTTATTACTAATAGTAATGAAATTCATTTTCAATTTGCATACTGCTTATTGTGATTCTGTAATTTTTTGTTTTATTATTTCTTCATGATCCAAATATGATGCACAAAGTAACTCATTCCATAATAGAAAACAAAAATGAAAACATTCTGGAAAAGTGATAACCAATGAATACTGTTGGGAATTTAGTTTTTGTGGAAAAAAAAAATCTAAGTTTGTGTTTGGATTCATTGATGTGGATTTGAAATTTGAATTTCAAACGTCAATTGAAATTTAATATGTGAAATTAAAGTACTTTGTTGGCTAATAAAAATAATTTCATGTTTTAATTTTAAAACAGAGTTGAATATCCATTTTTTTTTGTTAGGTTGAATATGGATTTCAAATAATTAACTTGCTATTGTTATTTCAAATTCTTATTTTTTTTTAGTTCTTTATATTTTTCTTGGATTTGATTGGGATCCAAAAATTCCTACTTCTTTAAACTTCCCAGACAAGTTATTTCATCCAATAATTCCAAATCATGGATTCATATCCATGAATCAAACACAACATAATGGTATTGCAGTGCTTCAAATGAATGAAACACAACATAATTATTGTACATCTCCTTTTTTATCTTGTCATCTTTCTCCTGTATTTATAGTAGCAGCTCTTGTGTCTCTTTCATGAAGAACCTTGCTGTCATATGAGTGACAAAAATTAAAATCCTGTCGTGATGAATTAAGTGACATTTCAACAATCTGAAATCTACCCCATTAAAGGCTGTTCTGGTCTTGCTGGCATATCAAAGTACCAAAGCTGAACACCTCTACGGAGCAGTATGGCAATGATCTTATGCATACAGATCACTAGATATCCCTTTCCCTGTTCCAAAATAGATCTATCCTTTAATTTTGTTCAGTATGTTCTATTGCACGGTTGTTAATTGGTTAATTACTAAACAACGAGATTATATCTTCATCAGATTATGCTATCATAGTATAATCATTGGGATTCTGTTTTGCTCACTACTTGTAATTTTAAACCATAATTCTTTTGCAGAGTGCTGATTGCATATGTGAATGGATTGATAATTCTATGGGATTTTTATGAAGCTCGGATCCTTTTTGTTGGAGGTGGTAAGGATCTCCAGTTGAAGGATGGAAGTGTTGATTCTCAAAGGGGAGCAGATACTAACCTTCAAGAGAATGCATCTTATAATCACTTACAAGGGAAAGAAATAAGTGCCCTTTGCTGGGCATCTTCAAATGGGTCCATTCTTGCAGTTGGATATGTGGATGGAGATATATTGTTTTGGAAAACATCAACTGGTTCTTCTGTTGGAGGTCAACAAAATGAACCATCAGGCAGCAGTGTTGTTAAGCTGCAGTTATCATCTTCTGAGAGGAGACTACCTGTTATAGTCTTACACTGGTCTGCTAGCAATAGGTCCAGCAATGATTGTGATGGGCAACTCTTTATCTATGGTGGTGATGAAATAGGATCTGAAGAAGTTCTTACTGTGAGTTATTATTTCACAGCTTTCTGGCAATTTAACTGTTTCTGTTGGCACATAGCTATATCTATATATTGGATCTCCCTCTTGCCTTCTCCTCTCCTTTTTCTCATATGAATAAGATTTTGATATTCTTAAAAGAGCAAGATGCATGACTTAGTAAAGGTAAAATTTTTCTTTTTCGTTTTATTTTCTCCCCCTTTCCAAACAAGAGAAAATGTCAATCAATTTTTGTTTTCCTCAACTTGCTTTCTTTCCCCTCAATTTTCCACACATGGTGTAAAAGCATTTTAAGCATCTTCATGGAAAAGTAAAATTTTGCAATACACCACCATTTTTCATGGTTCTTAGGTCTCAAGTGGGGTTTACTTTTTCCAAGTTAGCAAGTTATGTCTATATTCATCTATCTTGGCATCATGGAAACAAATATACATGTGCTAGGCCATCGAATATGCTTTCAACAAAATCAGTAAAATATGGACAAATAAATGAATTAAAAGTAAGAAAATACAGTTGAGAAAAGTCTCGCCCCCCCCCCCCCTCCAGTAGCTTCTGAAAAGTCTAGCTTTACTGATCATGTAACAACCTTAATTTTCAAATTTAAGGGCTGTCCAATTGGATTATGGAAACTGTAATATCTGGTAGCTAAGCAAATAACCCATAACCCCTGGAGGTTGGTCTATGGCTCCTCAAACTTCCATAGTACTCCAACTAGATAATCCAATTGTTTTTCTTTGCCCACAAGAAGCCAACAAAACCTAGTAGCTACTTTTCTTTTACAAATTTTATTATAGTAATGATAGGATGTGTGTTGGAGTAGAAACCCTATGAACCAGCAAAATTTGTAGACAAAAAAAAGAGGCAAAAATACTTTATTTTTACAAATGATTTTGGTACTATGTTCACAATAAGATTTATATAGAATTCCATTCCTAAAATTGGAGTTTCATTCGTTCAATAGCTTATATAGTGGAAATAACTTGAATGAGTGAAAGATCACGTTTGCACATGTGGCTGTAGAATTGGCTAGTCTATAGCTTGTTGAAGATGCATGAAGTGCCATTCTTGCAAGTTATAATGTGTTCATGAAGTTGGTGTTATAGTCTTACACGTGGGGTCATGGTGACGTGTTGTGGAACAAATCATGTGGTAGAGTAAGGAACAATTTATCGACAAACATAACTCGAGAGAAATGAATGGGTGTTTTTTTACTGATATCAATGGCCAAATAGCCAAGGAATGAATCTGGTTACGGCAAAGTATAACCAGCCACTTGAGTCACCATATACAAGGAAATCAAAACATGCCTTTCTCATTCTATACTTTCTTATTTATAATCGATACCTCTCCCGACTACTAGCTTCTCTCACGTGCCCCCTGCTGAGTCATTAATTTTGTTATTCCCTTTGAGCCTTCTAGAATAAACTATAAATGGTTTTGGGCCCTTTTCTGTTGCTGCCTTTGTAACATCACATCCCCTGAAGAAAAAGCCTTATCCACAAGCCTAAATAAAGGAAATTGGCCCTTGAAATCAGCTGCGTCAATCCAAATAGCATTCTCAACCAATTGGCCCCTCCAATGAACTAAGAGTTGTTGGACTGGAAGTCCTTGTTTATTAATGATACATATATTCAAAATAGCCGCCGATTCAATCATTGGTAACTCATCAGTAACCAAGTCTGCAGGTAAGGTGGAAATAGGAGTATGATTTTCAATGAGACGTTTCAGTTGGGACACATGGAAAATCGGGTGAATTCGAGAAGAGGCCGACAATGCTAACTTGTATGCAATAGCTCCTACCTTGGCTAATATTTGAAAAGGACCATAGAACCGGACGACTAATTTCTGATTAACTCTTGCAGAAACAGATTATTGTTGATGAGGATGAAGCTTGAGGAAAACACGGTCACCCACATGAAATTCCAGATCTCGACGTTTCTTGTCTGTTGTGTTTTTCATTCGTTGTTGGGCCTTATGTAAGTTAAACTTCAATTGCCCCAATATTTCATCTCGATCAGCTAAGGAATGAGCAACTAAATCAAAATTGTGTTTCACCAGGGAGAAACTGAGTGAGTGAGAGAGGGGAACGACCATACACAATCTCAAAAGGTGTCTTGCCCACAACACTCTTCAGTTGTTCACTGGACAAGCAAATATGTTTCAATGGTCCTGTTAAGAACCTTTGTTTGTCCATCCATTTGTGGATGGTATGTAGAACTAAAACAAAGCTGAGTTTTCCGTAAGCGAAAAATTTCAGTCCAAAAGGAGCTAAGAAAGATGGGATCTCTATCACTTACCATGATTCAAGGAATACCATGCTAGCGGATAATCTCCTTTGTAAAAATTTCAGCTATGCTTTTGGCTGTGAACGGGTGTTTCAGAGGAATGAAATGGCCATATTTTGACAGTCTATCAATAATAACCAGGATGCAATCAGTACCAGTGGAATGAGGCAAGCCAGTGATGAAGTCAAGAGCAATATGCTTCTAGATATTTTGTGGAATACGCAGCGGCTATAGAAGACCAGTAGGAGATTGAGTGTCATACTTAACTCGTTGACAAAGCAAACGAGCGGTCACAAATTGAGTTACCATTTTCATCATCCCTCGCCAATAAAAAGAGGCAGCTATTTGCCTATAGGTGTGATAGGCATCCGAATTACCTTCCAATAATGTAGAATGAAATTTTAAAATTTGGGAATCCACAATGAGGTAGTAGGAAGTACCAAACGACCTTTGAAATATAGGCGTTGATTTATGAAAGTATAATGAGGATGAAGGGAAGGGTCTCTAACGAGGACGAAGGGAAGGGTCTCTACCCAAGTCAGAGATGATCTGTTGGAGGAATGCTTGGATATCTCACATCTGCCAGTGAGTCCCAATCCAACCAAGTCCTTTCGAGAAAGGGCATCAGCTGCGTGATTACAATTTCCAAGCTTGTATTCAATAGTGAAATGGTACCCAAAAAACTTAGGGAGCCATTGTTGTTGAGCCGGAGTTGTAATAGGTTGTTCCAATAAGTAAAAAAGGCTCCGTTGATCTGTTCTGACCACAAAAACTTATCCCATTAAGTAAGGACGCCAATGATTCACTGCCAGTACTAACGCCATAAGCTTTTGTTCATAGGTTGAAGTGGCCAATGTGTGGGAAGAAAGGGCTTTGCTGAAAAATGCAATTGGACGTGCCTTTTGCATTAGTACGGCGCCAATACCGGATCCGAAGGCATCACATTCCAAGACAAATTGCTTTGTGTAATTAGGCACCTGCAATACTGGTGAAGAGGTAATGGCTGACTTCAACCAATCAAAAGCATGCTGAGCATCAGAATTTCAGAGGAAGATAGAGTTTTTATGTAACAAGGCTATAAAGGGTCGAGCAGTCTGCCCATAATTGCGAATAAAATGATGGTAATAACCTATTAAGCCTGAAAAACCAACTACGCTAGTGGTAGTTTTTGGCTGTGCCCACCGCAAGACACTCAAAATTTTGGAGGGATCCATGGCAATGCCGTGGGCAGAAATTATATGACCCAGATACTTAATTGAAGTCTTATCCAAACTACATTTCTTCTAATTGGCAAAAAATTGATGAGAGGCAAGAAGCTGTAAAACTATCTGAAGGTGCTCCAAATGAAAATTCCTACTGGGACTATAAACCAGAATATCATAAAAAAAAACCCAGCACAAAGCGGCAAAGATATGGGCGAAACAGATCATTCATAACTGATTGAAAAGTGGCTGGAGCATTCGTAAGACCGAAGGGCATTACAAGGAATTCATAATGACTCGAATGGATTTGGAAAGTTGTCTTATGAACATCCTCCAAAGCTACCCGAATCTGGTGATATCCTGACTTCAAATCCAATTTTGAAAAATATTGAGCTCCATATAGCTCATCAAGCATCTCCTGTATCACCAGAATGAGATACTTATTCGGTATAGTGGCCTTGTTCAATTGGCAGTAGTCGACACAAAATCGCCAACTGCTGTCCTTTTTTCTGATCAATAATATAGGACTAGAAAATGGACTGCAATTGGGCTGGATGGCCCCTGCAGAAAGCATGTCAACAACCAACTTCTCAATTTCATCTTTTTTGGTGTGCCCATACTAATAAGGTTTAACGATAATGAAATCCGTTCCTGCTTTTAGAGGAATGGTCTGAATGGCGTTGGAGAGGCAGAGTAGTAGGCTTTGAAAAAACTTGTTGAAACCAGACAGGAGAGTGGTGATATCAATGTGAGTATCAGCAGGAGCATGTGGTAGTGTAATTTTTGGAACTAGAGAGAAGTAATATGCTAAAGCAGGGCAGCATAAGATACTGCAGTTGTCTTGTGTATTGCTTGAGCAGAAAAGAAACGATATCGTCATATGCTGCCAATTAACCTGAACATCTCCCAATTTCTGAAGCCATGATATGCCCAATATCAAATCAACTCTACTAAGTGGAAAAACATAATAATCAACAATGAAGGATAAGACTTCAATTGCGTTTCATGGGAATGCAGTCTAGCACAAATTTCAGCCTGTAATCCATTCAAAAAATAACCCAAAGAGTGAGCATCAGAGTGAAGGGTACTTGAGCAACTTTCATCACAAATTCGTTGATGTACACAGCAACAGATCCTGTTTGGCGCACTGCAGCCAAATATTCAAAAGGATTATCCATAGCATCCCCCGATAACAAAGAAGCAATTCAGAGGTGAGTTGTGGCCATGAGAAATCAGATTTGCGTTGCCGCAGCCGAGGAAGCCAATGGAGCGGAGCTCCATCCATGGCAACCATTGCAAATGACACTTTGAGGTGAGCAACTGTGTTATTTATTTAAAAATATTACTCAGCACGAACAATTCAACCCACCGGGTCTATCCCGTCGAACAACAGCATCCCAATTTTCTCAGTAAGGGAAGTAGTAGAAGGTGATGTTGATGGTTGGGGAAGAAAAGGGGAAGGAGATGTATCAATAGTGGGTGTTTGGATAGCGGTGGAATCATCCAGAGCGACAGACTTACCTTGGATGAAGGAAGTCAAGAGAGATCCCAGTTTGGTGAAACAGGTCTTGTTTGGAACGCCAAGCAACTTGTTCTAGCCGAAATGATTCAAAGGCATCTTCCAGCGCTGTCGTGTTCCTCTCCACCTGATCGACACGCGACTCCATTCTGGTCTTGGGCATGGACTAACGCAGGTAGGTCGGACTACTTTGGTAGAGTAAGGATCAATATATAGACAAATATAACCCGAGAGAGATGAATGGGTGTTTCTTTACTGATATAAATGGCTAAATAGCCAAGGAACGAATCTGCAAAGTATAACTAGCCACTCACGAGGAGTTACCACATACAAGGAAATCAAAACATGCCTTTCTTATTCTATACTCTCTTATTTATAATTAATACCTCTCCCTGCTACTAGCCTTTCTCACATGCCCCCTGCTAAATCATCAATTCTGTTATTCCCTTTGAGCCTTCTAGAATAAACCATAAATGGTTTTGGGCCCTTTTCTATTGCTGCCTTTGTAACATCATGAGTCTCATAGTATTTGTTGCCTAATTTTTGGCATTGTATTTGTGTTCTAGTGGTAGTAGGTTATGTTATAGTAGTTGTCTTATCTTAGTGTTAGTTTTACAGAGAATTACAGAGAATTTGTATAGATGATAAAACTGAGCATGGACAGAAATAGAGTTGGAGTATATTTATATCGATGGTTTGTTCCACAACTATAACTGGGACATCTTTTATTTTGAATTTTTTGTTGGTGCTATCATATTTTGTTAAGAAAGTCATAGTGATGTTTGCTTTGCTGTGGTAGGTTCTTTGTTATTGAATTTGTGTTCATTTATTTATTTGGATTGTCAACTATACAAGTTGCTCTAATATGTGATCTTGGTGCCACAGGTTTTGAATCTAGAATGGTCATCTGGGATGGGGACAGTAAAATGTAAAGGTCGCATGGACCTCACACTTGCAGGCTCCTTTGCTGACATGATTTTGTTACCAAGTGCTGGGTCAACTAGGGGAAATCACAAAGCTGCAGTTTTTGTTTTGACAAATCCTGGACAACTATATCTTTATGATGATGCTAGCTTGTCTGTCTTGCTATCCCAGCAAGAGAAGGAAAAATCTGCCTGTGCTTTGGAGTTTCCTGCAGTGGTACCTATGGTTGATCCACCCATGACTATGGCAAAACTCACTGCATTGCCCATTGGTGGAAACTCTTCAAAAGTCCTATCTGAGGTCTAGCTAACACCTAAAATTTCAATCTTAATCTATTGTTTTAAATTGTTAAATTGTTTCTTATACAATTGCTCAGATGGCCTCAGTTAAAACACGAGGCACCACACCTGCCCAGGCCAGTGATACAAAGTGGCCCTTGACTGGAGGGGTACCTGTGCATTTGTCTTCAACAGAACAAAGAGGCGTTGAGAGAGTTTACATAGCAGGTTATCAAGATGGATCTGTTCGGATTTGGAATGCCTCTTATCCTTTTCTGTCACTTATTTGCATTCTAGAAGGAAAGGTTAGGCAGTTGGAGTTCCTTTACAGAAGTCTACAAAAGCTATGCTATTTGTAGTGCTTATTTTATGCGAGTTGTGACCTTGTGTGATTGGCAGGTGGATGGTCTACAAGTTGCTAGCTTTAATGCCCCAATATCAAACGTGGACTTCTGTTCCCTCACCTCAAATTTGGCAGTTGGCAATGAACATGGACTGGTCAGAAATGTTTATCCAGTGATCCTTATTCTTTCTCTTTCTTCCCTTTTCTTTCCCATCCAACCTCGTGCTAAATTATTGATTAGGTCCAAATTTATAACCTCAATGGCAGCTCAAATGAGAGAGGTTTTCACTTAGTGACAGAGGCTAAACATGAAGGTAAGTTGAAAATGAGCTCTCTCTCCAGTCTATGAGCAAACCATCTGGTTTTCTTGCTATTTATTATCTTTTATATCATGAGGGCACAAATTCGAGGGGTTTAAGTTGTGGTTTTGGTGTAAGTTATGTGCTTTCCATGCTGGACGATTGAATAGGGTGCCTGTTCTTTTCAAGACGAATGGTAATTTCTTTTTACACAAAAGCTTGGCATTGGCTGGACCTTGGAACCTAAAAAGCTGCAAGTGTTAATTATCAAACTTGATGTGAAAATTTATAATTCAACTCAAGAGAGTTTAGACTGTTGAGAATATGAGAGGTTTACTTTATTGCTTCCACTCTTTAAAAAGTTTCATTTAAATCCTTTACTTTCTCACCCTAGCATATTTATTGTCTCAGTTCTTGATTTGCCTCATAAGGAAGGGCCTCATTGTAAGGCTGTTTTTTCTCTTCTTAATTCCCCAATTTGTGCGCTACAATATGCAAATTCTGGAGCCAAACTTGCTGTAGGTTTTGAATGTGGTAAGGTGAGTATCATCATCTTCTTCTTTTTGTGCTTTCTTTCAAATTACCTTTTCTGCTAATTTGGTTTATTTTCATGTGATTTTGGCTTTCATTGCTCCGAGGATCTTAAATTTGATGTTTCTATCTCAGGTGGCAGTCCTTGACATGAGTTCATTATCAGTTCTCTTCTTCACAGACTGTGTATCGAGCTCCAGTTCTCCTGTCATTTCAGTGACCTGGAAAAATTGTGGTAGTATCGAGAGCCTTGTAAAAAGTCCCAAGGAAACTAATATTGTAGCAAATCATGCGGAGGAAGTCATGTTTGTCTTAACCAAGGATGCATTGCTTAATATCATTGATGGTGGTAGTGGTAGCATGATGAATTCTCATCCATGGCGCCCAAAAAAGAGATCAATTGCAATTTCCATGTATGTTATAGGCAAGTGTAGCTTTCAAATAGGAAGCAGTAAGATATTTCCTTTCCTAAACTTTTGTTTCACTTGTTAGACAATTGAGAACTTTATTTTACTTATATCACAGAGGAAAATAATACTTCAGTCTCTACCTCAACCAACGGAAAGGACCTAGAGGAGGCTAACCAGGATGTGGCTATTAACAAGGATCAGCCTGTGGATGAAACTGCTCCATTGGGAGCTAATTTACACTGCAGCAAACGTGATTCCCTTTCAGGTATTGCAGTCTCTGGGGAAAGATTAATGGATTCACATATATTGGTTTGTTATGAGGATTCAATGCGCTTGTACAATACAAAGAGTGTAATTCAGGTAGTTCTTATGCCCTTGTTTATACTTCCAACATCTTCGCAATCTGTTCCCTGTTAAATGATAGCTAAATTATTTTTAGGGAAGCAATAAGTCCATTTTTAAAGTGAAACATTCAAAGCCTTGCTGTTGGACTTCAACTTTGAGGAAAGATGAGAAGGTTTGTGGACTGATCTTGCTGTTTCAGACTGGAGCAATTGAAATCAGGTGACGCGCTTGCAATGCTAAAATAATTAATACAAGAATCTTGAATATAGAGCATAACTTACCTTCTCAATAACCTATATTTTTGATAGCGCTCCCAACTAACATACTAAGGTCAGTTCATTGATATTGGTGATCCTTGTACCTGGGCAGATCTTTTCCAGATCTTGAATTGGTGAAAGAAAGCTCCTTAATGTCAATCCTTAGGTGGAACTACAAAGCAAGCATGGAGAAGAAGATGGGTTCTGACAATGGGCAGATTACATTGGTATCCTTGTTACTTGTTAGGTACTCTTGATGATTCATTAACTGGTTCATTTCTAATGTTGAGGTTTCTGTAGGCAAATGGGTGTGAGTTGGCCTTCGTCTCGCTATTGTCTGGTGAAAATGGTTTTAGGTACCTTAATCTATCTAGAGCCAATAATATGACAAAACTAGCACACGTTCAAAAGTTTAAAAGAACGATCCTTTTTCTAGGATTCCAGACTCTCTTCCTTGTCTTCATGATAAGGTCCTTGCTGCTGCTGCAGATGCTGCCATCAGTTTCTCTTCAAATCAGAAGAAGAAGCAGGTGCAAATGAACAAAATTTTGAGCATATTTATATATTGTTATTCTTTTTTTTTTATATATATAGCTTATACATGCTGCTACAGGGTATTAAGCCTGGGATTCTAGCTGGTATTGTCAAAGGCTTTAAATCAGGAAAAGCAGAGCAGACCACGGATGCTACTCCAACTCCTCAATCCAATTTTAGTCACCTAGAGAACATTTTCTCAAAGCCACCCTTCTCAGATTCATCTCCAGCTGTTACTGATAGTCAGGAAGCTGTAGAGCTTAATATAGGTTTCTCCGCATCTATATTCACTGTATTCTCTTGTGTTGCATACTCTTTCTCTGATTGCTTTTCTAAAGTGCAGATGATATTGAGATAGATGAATCACCTCTGCCCATAGGAACTTCATCGCAGGAAGTGAAAAATATAAAGAAAGGTAATTTTTATTTTCCAGTATTTTAACGTGTTTTTTTACTCATTAATTATCTAACAACATGATTTTTCCACTCCAGAGAAGGGTACTGAAAGGGAACAATTATTGGGCAAGGCCGATGACATAAAACCCAGACTTAGGACGCCTGAAGAAATTATGGCTCAATATAGAAAAGCTGGGGTAATTTTTTTTTTTTTTTTGGAGGGGGGGGAGGGGTGGTGGTGTTTATTTGGCCTCATTAATTCACTTCTGCCCATGGGATCTCATAACTCTAATCCTGTAGACAACATTTATTTAATAGTCGACTTCTTTTCCTCAAGGTGACATTTATTTCAATGGAGTACTTTATCTAATGTGGTAATTGCTTTTAGGATGCGTCATCAGTTGCTGCACATGCAAGAAACAAGCTTGTTGAAAGACAAGAAAAACTGGAGGTATGATGTTAAGAATCAGAGTGGAGCTTCTTATTTTAGCTTTTTGTATGGTGTATATCGCTGTGTCTTGGAAACTAACCTACTGCATAACTTTTTGTTGAGCGAAAATGATGAGAGGAAAGATGATAATTATAGTAGTGGCATAACTGTGATTTTTCACTTGAATTTTATCATCTGTATCCAAAAAAAACTAACCAAAACTATTATATTGCCTTACCAGAGAATCAGCAGGCGCACTGCAGAGCTGCAAAATGGAGCTGAAGACTTCGCATCATTGGCAAATGAGCTTGTTAAGGCAATGGAAAATCGAAAATGGTGGCAAGTATGAGAACCTTTATTACAAGATTTGTTCAGGGATGTGAGAGTTGATCCCAGGTATTAGAACACGGGATGTCTTGTGCACACATCAGCAGTTGACCACGTAGCTGACAATCAAGAGCTCGTGCTTTAAGAGTGAGTTTCATCATCTATTATGTAAAGCAAATCATGCCACCTCACCTTTTTTTTTTCTTTTGGGTTCAATGGAATGATTACTGAAGGTGGTAACCCAGCCTATGTGTCACAAACCAAATATCCCAAAAGTAGTCATAAAATTGAGGACTGTTTCCATTTTCTGAATATTGGGTAGTTTGTTACTAAAAGTGCTGTTTATTGTTAATATGTTTTTATAAGCATTTTGAGAGCAGTCAGTCTAGCAGAAGACAACAGAGATTAACAGCTGGAAGAAACGGAAAAATAGTATTCAGGATACCGTAAATCAGCTTTAACTTATTACTGAATTTCATTATGAGCACTGGAACTTTAATTTATATCAACCTTGTGAGAAAAATTTCAAATTTACCAACAAGATTAAAAATATTAAATTTTTATTTTTTAGTTTAAATTTATTAAAATGTCAAATAACATCGACCCTTGTTTGTTTTAGAATTGCACTCTTTTCAGTTTTTTTGATTTTATTAAAATTATTTTTAGATAAATTTAGATAGAAAGATAAAATTTATTATTTTTAACTCAGTTATACTTTTGGAGTAAATTTGACTTTTTGTCAAAGTTAAGACATATCTATAGTTTGCAAGGGAAATAAATAATTTTATATTATATGTGTTTGTGTGTGTATATGTATATTGTTTCTCATTTTTAATTAAACATTGACTTTTGTACAGACAAAAATTAAAAAGGGGGTAATGGCTAATGGTGCAAAAAATTATTTCAAAATTCCATGTAAATCAAGCAGTAATTTTGTTGAGTAAAATTTTGATACCAGTTGGAACATTTACTTTGACAAAAAAAAAAAAAAAAAAAAAAGAGAATGAAATAAATTTTAACTCTTAGAATGGGTAAATAAAAATTGCAAAACCAATCTTTTATCAATAAATATTTTCATTCTTAAAAATTAAGCATTTCTGAATTACATTGATTACAAATTACAGTGCTTAAAAAAATGGGAAAAAAAAATTCTACAAGCGAAATTTAAAAAAAATGATAGTGAATTTTATTCATTCAAATTTGTAATTACATTAACATAAATAAAATATACATTGCGATAAAAAAAAATAAATTTAATGGTAAAATTACAACTATTTTTTATACACATTAGAAGAAAACTACATACCCCTTTTAAGTTAGAGGAATTAAAGTTCTCATAGCTCATTTACCTTAAAAATAACTAAATTATTTTTATATATTTTTTGTTAGAATTTTTATTTAATATTCATTCATTCACATTAACATTGTGTTTGAATGGAGTGAAAGAATATTTTATAAAATAATAGAGCGAACAAATGTTTCACAAAATAAGTAAGAAAATGAAAATTAAAGTATTATTCTTTTTGTTTTATAATTTTTATTTATTTTATATTTTTATATATATTAAAAATATAATTTTTTTATTAATTTTTTAATTATATCATTTTAAATATATTAAATTTTATTAAATATTAAAAAATATTTTGAGAAGTTTTTTGAAAATAATATAAAATTAAATGGGTTATAATAATTAATTTATATATTAGTATAGTTTAAAAATAAAAAGTGGACAATAATTTTGGAATAACTAAATAAAAAAATATTGATAAAAATTATGAGATGAAAATAGTAAAACTTAATATTTCAATTTAATGAATTAAAATGATGAAAGATATAAATTCAATTAAACTCTTATATTTTTCTAAGGGTTAAATATGTTAAATTTAAAATTTAGTTCCGTTATTTAATGGTCAAATAAGTTTTTATTTAATATAATATTATTTTTTACTAATAAAATATTATTTTTTAATAATTAAAATATTTTTATATAATAAAATTTATTTTATAATTTTAAAATTATTTATTATACCTATATATTTTTAAAAATTTTTATAATAACTAAAATATTAAATTTCTGATTTTTTAAATTAAAAAAAAATTATACTATATTAAGACTTATTTATCTTTATCCAAAATTTTAAATTGAACTTATTTGACCTTAAAAAAAATATATGGTCTTAATTAAATTTATTTTCAATATTAAAACTATAAAATATTGTATTTTTAATAATAATAAAAATTAAAAAATTTAATTGATATTATATTCAAATCCATACAAAAATTAAAAAATAAAAATACAAAAATTAGAATTATAATATATAATTACTTATAAATTATAATGGTATTCGTTAGTTAGTCATAAAAAAATTTAAAAATTAAATAAAATATCTAAATTAATTTAATATTATCATTTAACTAAATTTATTAGTTTAAATTGAATTTGTTTGAACTGATTAATTTATTGTATTGATTCAATTCATCAATATACTTATTAAATTATTAAAATTAAAAAAATTAAATTATTATAAAAAAGTGAAGTGTAAAAAATTAAATTATTATGATTTAATGATAAATTTAATAAAGTGATTATTTTGTTATGGGAATGAAATATTAAAAATTAAATTATTTTTTTAAAAGTAGATATTAAATTGTCAGTTTTATTAATTTTAAAAAGAATATAAATTATAAATTAATAATCAGTGTACCCAATTGGATTTACAAAGGGCCACGTAGTAGTTGTGATTTGAAACATTTTGGCACAGCTTGAGGAGAAGATTCCCTTTGATAAGGAAGCTAACTAACTCATCCTTCGATTTTACTTTAAAAAATAAATAATAAAACTGAGACTTATTGACGAAAATTAAAAAAAATATTAAAGTGAATTTTTATATTTAAAAATATTTTAAATCATGGTGGATAGGATTTATATAAGTATTTACTATTAATAAAATATGTTTAGCTGGATTTATTTTGATTTAATAATAATGTTTTTTAAAAAATATCATGTAATATTCTTTATTAATGGTGTTTATATAAAATTTTAATGAATTAAATTTTCAAATTTCAAATAAATAGTATGTATTTTTTAAATATCTTATCTTCTTTATCTAATTTAAAGCAATAATATATAAAAAAAATGCAAGAAATAATCCATCATATATTAAGAAAATAAAATAAATTTCAGTAAAATAAAATAGAGTTATAATACTTAATTTACATGTTATTATAATATAAAAAACATGAATCGATGAAACTTACATAAATAAAAAAAATTAAAGGGCTTGTTAACTAAATTTTAAAATTCTTTTAAAAAACCAAAATTCAGAGTTTGAAAAATATTATTATTTGCTTAAAAAGGAATTACTGAGTAGAAAATAGTAAAAAAAATTGTTAAAAATAAAATTAATATAATAATTACATTAATAATTCATTATAAACAATGGGGAAGCCAAAATTTCACTTGAAGGGGCAAATTTTGATGCTCCTATATTTTATAAATATAAAGTTTTTTTTCTGAAAATATAATTTATTTATTAATTTATTAATACACTGATTTTTTTTTTTGAAATGGCAATATACTGATTTTTAATATGTATTAAAAATAAAATTCATTATTTTGAAAATAATTCAATAATTTTAATAGTTTAATTTTAGTATATTAATATAAGATAATAATATATTATAAAAAATCAAACAATATTTATAACTTTTAAGTATATTAATTATATTTTTTTAATAAATATAAAACTAGAGGTAAATTTATTTCTGTGGATAAAATAATTTTTATAAAAAATTTATAATATAAAATTAATAAAATTAAAAAAAAATATATTTTTTTTAAAATGAGAATCGGAGATTAAAAGAGTGAAATCTAAAACCTCTCATATTTACTTAAAATGTACTTACAAATAAATTAAATATGTAAGTGTAAATATATATCTCTTATAAATTTTTTTAGAGAAATTAATATAATATTTTAATTATTAATCTTATAAAAAATATAATTTTTAATATATTTAATAAATTATTAATATTCAATTATATTATATAACTAAATTATTCACATTTTTATATTAGAAATATTTTTTAATAGATATAATTGTATAAGATATATTAAATTCCAAATTATAAGTTTATAAATTAAAAAGTATATTGTATTTTTATTAACTCCTAATAATATCATTGATTCTACCCATATTTAAAAAAATTAATTCGATTAATAATTTTTTAAAGAAAATGGACAAACTTTGATGTTAAATTATAAAATTTAAAAAATAAGAAATTTTTTAAAATTGGCAATTACCCACTTATAAATATATATATATATATATATATATATATATATATATATATATATTTGAATACTGTCAATAAAAGCTGCCACACGTGATTGTTTTATATAGCAAGAGACAGATAAATTTTGCTAAAGCAGTCAGATTAACTGCTAATTCAAGCAGACAAGATAAGCATCACGATAACTTCTAATTGAGGATCCTCCCTCGTTCGGGTATTTTTGAATATTTCATTTTATTAGCACAAATTTAGTAGTATATAATTAAATTTAAATTTAAATCATGTTTGAGATTTTTTTTTAAATAGATCAAATCAATTAAACAGACACCCAAACGATGAGAACAAACGGTCATCACTGAATAATCACCATTAAAATTACTACACAGTACATCAAAATATCGATAAGAATAATCTCAACAGCAACTACTATCAAAATTGCCATACAATGTAACAAACGATCGATAAGAACAATTTCAAAAACAACCGATAGCGATCCTAACAGAATTCAAACACAAGCATATAATAAAAAAAGTATAAAAAAATATAAACAAAAAACAAGATGAGCACCGTTGAAAAAAAGCGCCATAATCAGAGCTGTAACAAAAACAACCACCAATAACAAAATTAACCCAATAGCACCTATGGCCAATGCTAAACAGAAAATAGAAAACAAACATGCAACTAAAAACCTTTAGTGACAAGAGAAGCAAATGTACGGAACAACAGTCTGGAAGAGGATGTGGTCTGGAAGAAGATGTGGCAAAACTCATACGGGAGAGATAGTCACTAGACGTAGCGGTGCTGTCCCGAGATGTCTATATTAAATAGTCGAAGAGCTCCTTTAAGCAGTCGAGCCGAGCAAATTCCTAGAGCAGGGCCAACTAGAACTCTTTATTAAAAACCACCAAAACCTATAAAACAACAAAATAACACAAAGAGAAAAAAAACTCTCCACACTAACAAGAGGAAAAACACAAGTGAGAGCGGTTTTGTCAAGCAACCTTTAAGCAGGGGAAAGCTGAAGCCAACTGGACGGGAAACTTGTACCAACAGAAGCAAAAAAATGAAGATTCAAAAATCCCAAACCCTAATATCAGTGAATGATCACTTGGACTGTCTAGATTTCTCTTCTTTCCTTTCTCTCTTCTCTCTTCTCTCTTCTCTCTCTACTAGAACCATTGATAATTGATGTTCGCAGGAGTGAACATTATTCGGTTCAAATCGAAAAAATCAATCGAACTGAATTAATTTGAAAATTTAGTTTGTTTTTTTATATATTTTGGTTCGGTTTGATTTTTAATTTCAAAAATTTTAGTTATTTCGGTTCGGTTCAATTTTGATAAAAAAAATCAAACCGAACCGATTAGTGATAATAATATATTATTTTCAATAATATAGAGAGATTAGATCATACTAAAATTAAAATATTTCAATTAAATTTTAAAATACTAAAAATAAAGGGTAAAAAATAAAAAATTTATTAAAATTTCAAATCGATCAAACTGAACTGAATCAAATTGAATCAGATCAGTTCTGTTTGATTCAGTTTCAGACCAAAATCGATTCGGTTTAATTTATATAAATACCAAAATTTTAATTTTCGGTTTATTCAGTTCGCTTTGATTTTGAACTGAACTGACCGAATGCTCACCCCTAAATATCGGTAATAAGTTTAAATTGAATTAAATTTTATAAATTGTGCATTCATTATTTGAAATGTTTTTTTTTTGAAATGGATTATTTGAAATGTTAATAAATAATTAATTTGATATAAAAATATATTTTATAATAATATTTATATTTTTCTAAATATTTGTTTAACAATTAGAATTTAAATATTTTAAAAATAAAATTATAAAGAAAAGTATATTTTTACATACATTATTAATTAAAATAATATAAAAAATTTAAATATTATTTAGATAATAATAATATGATTTATGACAACTTTATATAGTTTTAAATAAATTTTAATTCAATATTTATAATATTAATAAGTTCAATTTAAGTCTAAAATAATGTGATTTTTTTAGTATTTATCTGTTTATATTTCTACGTAATAAAAAAAAATAATACTTTTATTTTAAAATAAATAAATAGAAAATTCAAACTCATTTGTGCTTCCTATATCTTAATGCTAAAGGAAACGAAAGTTATTTCTACCGGCCCTGGTATTAGCATTAACATTTGGCATGGAGCTTAAAAATCTCTTTTATGGAAAATTATATGCTATGCTAGTACCTTTGTATAAAATTTCATAAATAAATAACAAGATTAAATTTATAAATAAAAAATCTTACAAATATAAATATAGTTTTTAAAAGAAACGACCGAAAAAAATATGTATTTTTTGAAGTTTTCTCTTTATAAAAAGGAAATACTAATAAATGATATTTTGTGATAATTATATTAATTTATATTAAATTTTGAAAAAAATTATTATTTAGTTTATAATATTAAAAAATTTATCAGTTAATCAATAAATTTTAACAAATTATTACATTTAAAAAAATTTATTAATTAATTTTTTTATTAATTTTATCGTTCAATATTTTACTATTTCAATTATGATAGTGAATAAAATTTTTAATATTAATTATTTTTTATAATATTTTTCATGATTTTATCTAATTGTTTTCTATTTAATTTTATTAATTATTATAGTTTTTTAATGTATTTTTACATTTTTGCACATAAAAAAATTTTAATTAAAACATTATTAAACAATATACATAAGTATAATGTGCATTCTTTTTTCTAATCATGCTATTCTATATTTAAAAATTCAATGGAACAAAGATACACGTAGGAAAAATTGACTAAAGCCTAGTAAAAAATCTCAAACTTCACAATCTAATAACGCAGCCGAGGATCCAATCCAGAAGCAAAGCCCACAGCAAGCCGCCCATGCCACTATTTTGCGGGTGCTGCCTGAATACAAACCGACAATCTCTCGCCGCCACCATTCTCCACCGCAGCCGGAGGCAAATAAAAAATTGCATGCCAAGAAAACACAATATGCATTCATTTTAGCTTACCTAGAATCCGACAAAAAGAAGAAACAAAAAAAAAAGTCTACCTATAATCACAATATTATTATTTTTCTTAGGACAATATCACAATCACAATCATTATTTTTAATAAATTTTAATACAAACTATATTGTTTTCTGACATAAATACAAATTTGGAAATAATTAGTTACACTAAAACAGCATCACGTTTATTACACATGACTGTTACTTTTATAATCCACGAACACGTGGTCCCACCATTGACGTTGAGATTAACACGATACATTGACCTACTCCGTCTGTTACTTTTCCCTCTTTATAGCTGCAGGCACAGCTGAGAAAGAGAGCCGCAGAGATTGGTCCTCTGCTTCATCTGTGTCTTCAATGGCGACCTGGTTCCTATCAGAATGTGGCTTAAAGCCTCTCCCTTTATTATTTCCTAGACCCACAGCTGGTGCTGTTTCTCGCACCAGCTCGTTAAAGCTCAGATTTTTGCACACCGGCAAGATTTCTTCTTCTGCAGATCTGAGACTACCCGTCGTCAAATTTTCTGGTGGATGTTTTAGAGAGAGAAGTTGGGGGATTAAAGTCAGTGTTCCATGTAGATTTCAATCGATAGAAGGAGAAGAAGGGAGAACAGATGGCGTTTTTGGGATTGAAGGAGAAGAAGAAGTTGAATTTGATCCTGGAGCGCCTCCATCGTTCAAATTGGCTGATGTTAGGGCTTCAATACCAAAGCATTGTTGGGTTAAGGATCCAGTGAAGTCAATGAGCTATGTAGTGAGAGATGTTGCTGTGGTGTTTGGTTTGGCTGCAGCCGCAGCTTACCTTAACAATTGGATTGTTTGGCCTTTATACTGGGCTGCTCAGGGAACCATGTTTTGGGCTCTGTTTGTTCTTGGCCATGATTGGTAATCACACTTTTCCTTTCTTTGCACATTTGTCTATCTGTTTGGCTAGTTCTTTTTTTTCCTTGGAAATAAGAAGTTGTTCTTTGGTGTTTGGATTTGATTCTGCAGTGGGCATGGGAGCTTTTCAAACAATCCCAAGCTAAACAGTGTGGTTGGGCATCTTCTTCATTCTTCAATTCTTGTACCTTATCATGGATGGTAAAATATGTTACATTTCTGTTTCAATATATTTTATATCATAATCATATTCAATAAGTTTTAATTCATATGATTGTTCATATACAGGAGAATTAGCCATAGGACTCACCATCAAAACCATGGGCATGTTGAAAATGATGAATCATGGCACCCGGTTGGTGTTTTATATTTAATCCATTTACGGATTCTCTGATCTTTTCTCTTGCGTATTGATTGTTTTTAGAGGCCCTTGAGCTTATTAGTTCCATTTTGTCTTGCAGCTTCCTGAGAAAATCTATAGGAGTTTGGATAACCTTACAAAAATACTGCGTTTCACTGTACCTTTCCCAATGCTCGCTTACCCTTTCTATCTTGTAAGTATTTGAAATCTGGTTAAGCACATTTATTTAGAGCTGAAAGAATATGCTGATAAATTCTTCAATTTCTTAGTGGAGTAGAAGCCCTGGAAAAACTGGTTCTCACTTTCATCCAGACAGCGATTTGTTTGTGCCAAATGAGAGAAAGGATGTGATCACTTCCACTATATGTTGGTCGGCCATGGCTTCTTTGCTTGTGGGTTTATCTTTCATAATGGGCCCTATTCAACTGCTTAAGCTCTACGGCATCCCTTATTGGGTAAATTTCCATTTTTTCTCTTGGAATGTATATTTCTATATACTATATCATGGAAGTTGAATATGAACTTGCTCTGTTTGTCTAATCAAAGAAAGTTTTTAACTTGATCTTGCTCTGATATCAGATATTTGTTATGTGGCTGGATTTTGTAACTTACTTGCATCACCATGGTCATGAAGAGAAACTTCCTTGGTATCGAGGAAACGTAAGCACATCTTAATTGTTTACCTTTCAATTCAAAGATTTGAAAAGAAAGTTTACGTTACTAATGAAATGTGTAGTCGTGTTGGATATTTTGTAAAAGAATACATATACGTCAACACACAGAAAAAAGAGTTATCAATGGAGACTTTGTCTTGTTTAGTGATTTTCCTTCAAACTGGACAGGAATGGAGCTACCTGAGGGGAGGGCTTACGACACTCGATCGCGACTATGGATGGATCAACAACATCCATCATGATATTGGAACCCATGTCATTCACCACCTCTTTCCTCAAATCCCTCATTATCACTTAATTGAAGCCGTGAGGATTATTCTCTATTTCCAATTCTTGTTTCTGTTTGTGGTGTTTCATTCCTAATCACTATATCTTTAACCTTGAATCTAGACTGAGGCAGCTAAGCCGGTGCTCGGCAAATACTACCGGGAGCCAGAGAAATCAGGGCCGATACCTTTTCACCTAATCGGAAGTTTGATAAGAAGCTTGAAGAAAGATCACTATGTTAGTGACACTGGACATGTTGTGTACTATCAGACTGATTCTCAACTTAATGGCTCATCATCAGAGTAAACTAAATTCTGAATATCTTCACTGTAAGCTTTCAGCTAACCTTTGTAGATTTCTTGGTTCAGCTTAGGAAAATTATATGAGCTGTTCTGTGATGGTATGGCTAAGCAAAAATCATGGTGATTGTGAGGCTCTTGCATAAGATGATTGCAGGATCTGTTTTAGTGAAGATAGGGGATGGGGTTACTGTAATTCTGAAGTCAAGTGTGCAGTGTTTGATCTTGAAAAGGAAATTAACTCTTCAACAAATTACACCATATTCTGGTAAACTGATTCATAACAGAAGGAAATTGGCACAAAAGTAATCCAAAAAAAAAGTATGTTGATTATTTATTCCTCTTTTCTACTTTTTTTCTTCCTCTTAAATTTATTTATTTCCTATTGTGGCTTTATTTTCTATTAGCCTTAAACCCGCACAATGCTGGGTGATATTTCTTTAAATATATTAAGATTTCATTTTTTCAGAACGAATATATTATATATATTTACTATACTATAGTTAAATTTAAAGTTATTATAATAAATATATACATAAAAATATTATGTAAAGATTCACATTTGACATTAAGATAGAATTTATTCACGAATGAAGGAACCGATTGAAAAATACAAGGATGCGTATAACATGACAACTTGATAACACTTTGTTGGTCTCCTTTTAACTTTGCCCTTCTGGCTTGACCTTAATAGTTTGCCCTTTTAGGTCTTGTCCTTTCAGCATGATCTTAGTGGTTTACCCTTTCAGGTCTTGCCCTTTCGATCTGACTTTAGTTGTTTACTATTCTGGGTCTTGCCCTACTGACCTAATTTCAGTGATTTGCCCTTCCAGCCTGACCTTAGTGGTTTTCCCTTTAGTGGTATTTCTTTTGAAAGGTCTGGCCTTGTGGTCTTTCTCTTGAAAGGTCTAACTTTAGTGGTATGCTCTTTTAGAAGGTCTGAACTTGGTGATTTTCATTTTGAAAGGTCTAACCTTAGTATTCTTTCCTTTGGAAAGTCTAACTTTGGTAGTCTGCTCTTTTATAATGTCTGACCTTGGTGGTCTTATTTTTAGAAGGTCTAACCTCAGTGTTCTTCCTTTAGTATGTTTGGCTTGATTTTGGTTGTCTGCTCTTTTAGAGGGTTGGACTTTGGTGGTCTTCTTTTTGAAAGGTATGATCTTAGTGGTCTCCATTTTGAAAGGGTTTGACCTTGCTGGTCTTCTTTTTGGAAGGTCTGCCTTGATGGTCTATCCTTCTGGCCTAACCTTCTAAGTCTTTTTCTTATGTCTTGCCCTTTCGACCTAACCTTAGTGGTCTGCCCTTTTGAGTTTTGCTCTTTCAGGTTTTATCCTTCTGGCCTTGCCTTTCCGACTTAATTTTAGTGGTCTTCCCTTCCGGGTCTTTCCCTTTCAGGTCTTGCCCTGCGACATGACTTTAGTGGTCTGCCCCTTGGTGATTTTCCTCTTAAAATGTCTGACCTTGGTGGTCTTTTTCTTGAAATGTTTGACTTTAGTGGTATGCTCTTTTGGAAGGTTCAATCTTAGTGTTATTCATTTGGAAGGTCTAATTTTAGTGGTATGTTCTTTTGGAAGGTTTAATTTTGGTGGTTTGCTCTTTTGGAAGGTTCCTTGATGGTCTTTCTTTTGAGAGGGTCTAATTGGTCTTCTTTTTGAAAGAGTCTGCCCTTTCAAGTCTTACCCTTCTGACCTAAATTTAGTGGTATGCTCTTCCGAGTCTTGCTCTTTCGATCTGACCTTAGTAACCTGCTATTTTAGCTTGACCTTAGTGGTCTGCCATTTCAGTCTGACCTTAGTAGTCTGCCCTTTTAGGTATTACCTTAGTGAGACCTTCCTCTTTAAGGTCTTTTTTTTTAGGGAGGTTTTTTCTTTTAGGGTATTCCTTCTTAGGGAAGAATCAACAAAAGTGCAATACGATACTGTAACATCTCATAAGAAGACGACACCGTTCTGTGAGGGTGGGAGTATGCTGGCAGGTACAATGATATGCAAATAGAAAGCCAATAATTGCAAGTACTGAAAAGACAGGAAAATCATGCAAGTGAGACGGTAGAATGAGATCACGTAGAAGGGTATGTATGCAATTTCACAGGCTGTACAGAAAAGTAATAAATACATTTGGTTAAAAGACAAAAAAAGTTATGGAGAGAGAATATATCTTGAAGAAGGGAAAAGAAAAAATGAACATTTACAAGGTAAATTTGACACTATTCATGTTGCAAATTGCAATTGAGTTTTATTATATATATAGATAACATTGGAGGTTTATGAATTTTGCTTCTTTCTCCATACTTTCGTTGGTGATTTATTATTTTTATTAAACATTTAGATCAAGATTTCTCAAACATAAAATTAATTAAAAAATGTATAATGTACATATGAATTTAGTAATGGTCAATTTTTTGCTTTGTATAGGGTTGTTTTAGTATATTTAATATAAGCTTAGTTTGAGGACTCAAATCTACATCTATTAGACGAGTTATATGTCTTGGATCGCCGAAAGTCGATTTAAAAAAAATAAGTTTAATGAAAGTTAAATTAAATATTTATATTTTGTGTATAATTAAATAAAAAATATATAATTATTAAAAATCGAATAATCACATAATTTAAAAAATTAAACACGAAAAATAATTAACACACAGATTTAACGTGGTTCACAAATTTGGTTACGTCCACGGCGATTAGAGTTTTTTTTTTCTATAAGTTTTCGAACATAATACACTAAGAGAATATTATATATTTATATTCTAAGGGAGAATATAAAGAAGATAAAATAATTATAAAAAAAATTCACCTCGGGAGCCTCCGAATAGGGAGCTCTCACCCCACACCCTTGGCCAACAAAATAATTGGATCTCCGATCGTGGAGTATGATATACAGCTCATAAAATATCATTAGTCTTCATATCTCCAGTTAAACCAACCATCTTCATTCTCTATACCAACGTATCCAATAAAAAAAAAACATCTAACCACAAACATCCTCTATACTATTGTAGAAGACCAACTGAGGCCTTACACAACCCAAACTTTCCAACATCAACACCTTTAGCTAGCATGTTTGCTAGATTTTTAGTACCTTCAATTTTCTTCAAGTACATCACAGCTTCTTCCACTAGATTGCGAGTGAAGTGGTACCTACGCCGGATGTGCTTTTTTTTGAAGTGATATACTGGATTCTTCACCTACTGTATAACACTCTGATTGTCATTGAAAAGAATCTTGTCAGGCTGCTTTTGCCCAACTCTTTCAAGTGATTCGTCAACCATATCATCTCCTTACCAAATTTAGCAACTGTAATATATTCAGCCTCTGTAAATGATATAAAGACACATTTTTGAAGTTTAGACATTTAGCTCACTGTTGTCCCATCTATGGTGTAGACATACCTAGATGTACTCTTGTTTGTATTTACATCTCCATTAAGAACAGTGTCAATAAAACCCTTTAATACTATTTTGTCATTACTATAACAAAATGATGTATTAGCTGTTTCTTTTAAATATCTCAGAAGCTACTTCACAGCTCTCCAATACTCTTTTCCTGAATCTGACATATATCTGTTTATAACTCCCACTACATGTATTATATCAAGTCTAGTGCAGACTATAGCATACATCAAACTCCTAACTACAGAAACATGAGGTACTTTTGTCATGTGATCATACTCCATAGCTGTCTTGGGTGATTGCTTTTTTGATAATTTGAGATGGTTAGTCAAAGGCGTGCTTCTGGGTTTAGCATCATCAACACTGAACTTGGACAACACATTCTCAATATATTGCTTATGGGAAAAATTTTGAATTTCAGCAGACCTGTCTTGGAAAATCCTTATCCTTAGAATCTACTTTGCTGCATCCAAATCTTTCATCTCAAACTCTAATGATAGTCTCCCCTTATGATTATTGATCTCCTCCATACTTGGCCTTACAATCAACATATCATCTACATATAAGAGTAAAACAACAAAGAAGTCAATAAACTTCTTAATATAACAACATTGATCCATTTTACTCCTGTGAAAACTGTTTTTGAACATGAAAGAGTCAAACTTCTTATACTATTATTTTGGAATCTGCTTCAACCCATACAAACTCCTCTTGAACTTGCACAACATGTATTTCTTACCATGAACCTTATATCCCTGTGGTTGCTGCATGTAGATCTTTTCCTCTAGATCTCCATGTAAAAATGTTGTTTTTACATCCATCTGTTCAAGGTGCAAGTCCTCTGCTGCAACAATACTCAACAAAATTCTGATTATGGTTAGTTTCATAACAAGAGAGGATAGTTCAGTGCATTCAATACATTTTCTTTGTAAATACCCCTTAACTACCAATCGAGCCTTAAACCTAACTTTACCATCAATTTCATTTTTGATCCTGTAAACCTACTTGTTCAACAAAGCTTTCTTTCTTGCAGGTAACTCAATTAATTCCCAAGTGTCATTTTTTTCAAGTGACCATATCACAACATTCATAGCTTGCTCCCACTTGATTGAATCTTTCACCTACAAAGTCTCATCAAAGGATTTTGGTTACCCTCCATTAGTCAACAATAAATAATACAAGAAAGGTGAATACCTTTTTGGTGACTTGGTAGCTTTTGTAGATCTCCTCAATACTAGCTTAAGTATGATTGGCTATTGTTCTGGTTTTGCAATAGTGTTTTTTGGATTCGCATGTGGTCTTACTGCAATATTACTAGGTGAAATTTTCTACAACTCAACCTCAGCTCCCACTTCTTTTGCATCTTCAAATCACACCCCAGACTTGTCCTTATACAAGACATTCTCATTAAATGTCACATCACAATATTTCAAGATATTGTTGTTGTTGTCATTCTAAAATCTGTACTCAAATTGATCCGAACCATACCCAATAAAGTAGCACTTCAAAGCGTTTGCATCAAGTTTG
The DNA here is from genome assembly GCF_001659605.2 of Manihot esculenta. Lineage (NCBI taxonomy): Eukaryota > Viridiplantae > Streptophyta > Magnoliopsida > Malpighiales > Euphorbiaceae > Manihot > Manihot esculenta. Next base: position 31,560,987 of record NC_035168.2, on the reverse strand, counting down.
TCTCTTTTCTCTGGATCAATGTGAACATAGGTAGCATATCTAAAAGTCCACAGGTGAGTAAACTTGACCTTCTTACCTGACCAAACATCTTCTGGAATCTTGAAACCCTAAGGAACTGAAGGTCTTCTATTTATCAAATATATTGTTGTGCTCACTGCATCTACCCAAAACATTTTTGGTAGCCCAACATGTAGCCTCATGCTTCTTGCTTATTCATTCAATGTTTTGTTTATCCTTTCAGCAATCCATTCTGTCTTACCTTGCCAAGAACTGTCCTAGTGCACTAGATTTCCTCATTAGCACAAAACTTCTTGAATTCTATAGAATTATACTGTTCTCAATTATTAGACCTTAGGTATTTAATCTTCAAACCAATATGATTTTCAACTTTAGCCTTCTACCTCTTAAAAGCCGCAAACACTACTGATTTGTGTTTCAGAAAGTAAATTCATACCTTTCTACTGAAGTCATCAATGAAGGTAATATAATATCTCGAATCATTAAGAGAGAAAACTAGGGAAAGCCCCCACACATCTATAAGTACTATGTAACGACCCGGAAACCGGATCGCTACCGGCGCTAAGATCCAGATCTACTTAAGGTCGCCGGGACCCGTAGCAAGCCTAACATACATCCTGTATACCTGTTAAATCCCATACATGATCAAACATAAACATGAAACTTTAAACTTTTTCTTTCCTTTACCAAACTTAACCTGTGCATGCACAAACCCATAAACATAAAACCCCACACTGGAGCCCTCATCAAATGCTCCAATGGGGCAACATATCATACATTAAGCTTGGTTTGCATAAAACATCATTAAAACATTTGAGAAAGATCATGTGCCAAAAGAGATTAACCATACATGACTAGGGCAAAGCACAACTCTAACCATGACATGTCATTACATAGCCTTACATTTCAATACATACTTTTACATCATTACATAACTTTACAAATACATCATGTCCACTACTATCTTATTACATAATCATGACCATAACGATAACCTGCTGACCTCCTGAACTATCTCTGTCCCTGCAAACCTGGGGTGAGGGGAGAGGGGTGAGCTAAAAAGCCCAGTGAGCAGAAACTATAAAGGAAAAGCAGTTCATTAAAACGTATGCTATCATGGAATGCATCACATCACAAACAAATCACATCAAGGATGAATTTGTCACCAATAGCCCTCTACATAGGAATCTCATATCATAACAAGTTCAGCAATACTCTGTGCCAGGGGCGATACGGCCACACCTGGTCTTCTCTTACTCTGTGCTAGGGGCGATACGGCCACACCTGGTCTTCTCTTACTCTGTGTCAGGGGCGATACGGCCACACCTGGTCTTCCATCTCATATCATATCATACATATCATATCGTATCATTTCATAACACGTCATATCATATCATACTGAGGGCTAGAGGATCATCCAATATCCATCCACATCATCATCATCGTATTATGCAATGTATCATATTCGTGAATTTCTAATGCAAATAACCTATTACATAACATGGCATTCATGATGCATGAACATGCTTAAAACATTCGATTTATTTAAAAACATAGTTCAGTTCCACTCACCTCTGGCTAGCTTTGGACTAACTCTGAAGCAGCTAACTCACTGCTGAACACCTCGGTTCCTCGGGTCCGATCCTACACAGGTGGACTCAAATGAGGGACCAAACACACTCTAAACAACTCATAAACAACTCCCCAAAAACCCCCTAAAACATCACCAAAGCATGCATAGAAAATACCCAAGAAAAGGCTGGACATGGCACTTTCGGCGGCAGGTTCGGCGGCCGAAAGTCCCTCCAGAGCTGAAACTCAGCCACTTTCGGCAGCACCTTCGGCGGCCGAAAGTCCTTCCCAGAGACAAAACTCATGCATGTTCGGCGGCACCTTCGGCGACCGAATCTCCCCTCCAGAGCCGAAAGTCCAACTTTCAGGGGCAACGTTCGGCAGCCAAAAGCTGCCTCCACAGGCAGGTTCGGCGGCCGAAAGTCCCTTTGGCTGCCGAACCTGAGTTCATCCAGAACTCAGCCTCATGCACAAACAAGTCTCCAAACATCCTAAACATGCATTCAACTTCTCAAAAACATGCATAAATCCTTAACCATGCATAAAGGAGCTTAACAACTAGATTAAACTCCAAAAACAACATCAAAAAGCATACATAAATAGCTTATGACCCACATAAGCCAAAACCATTAAAACAACCCATAATCTCACTTGCCCTCTCCCAATCATGCATACACTCTCCCACATGCATATAGGGTATAAACACTAGTCCAAGCCCCCAACAATCAGCACATAAACATACATTGGGCATAAAACCTACAAAAACCTTAACATGCATATCTACCCATACTCAACCATTAAAACCTCTTAAAACTTCATTAAACACAAAGGGAAGCAAGGATCTATACTTACCTCTTGAAAATCGAGGGTTGGTGCGATCCCTAACTCGGAGGTGTGGAGGATCCAAGCTCCAAAAGCCTCCAAGCTTCAAAACTTCAACACAAGGGTAGAACTCATGAAAACTTGAGGGATGGGTAGAGAAAGCATGAAAACGGCCAAAGGGGAACAAAAACTCACCTGAGCTCGAGAATGGGGAGAAAACTCGCCCATTTCCTACCTGAGGGCTCTTTATAGGTGGCCTGGTCAACCACCTTCGGCAGCCTAACGTGCCCCATAAACTCATGCATGTTCGGCGGCCGAACTTGAGGTTCGGCGGGCGAACCTTGGTTCATTCAAACAAAGCTTTCGGAGGCCAAAAGCGCTCTCGAAACCTTCCCATGTTCGGCGGCCGAACTTCACTTTCGGCGGCCGAACCTGGCAAATGCCTCCTTGGCCTAATCTTTTAAAAACTCATTTCTTTTCCATTAAAAAATCATAAAATCGTGTGAAAACATTTTAGAAACACCTTTTACCCCTCTAGAAGTCTCTGGCATCGTCAGAATTCCAGATTCCAACGGAGATTCCGCCGGAAGGTAGGAATTCCGATGCCGGAATCTAGCCGGGTATTACATACTAGTTCTAACCGTTCTGCCTTTGGTTCTCCACTAGCCTTTTTGAAACTGACCCATTTCCGCTTTTCTAGAACACAATTCTCACATAGACCCATATCAACAGATTTCAATCCTTGCAGATAGCCCCTTCGAAGCTAGCATCCTTATCCCCTTCTCACTCATGTGTTCAAGTCTGTTGTACCACAGACTTGAGCTCGATGTACTGTCAACCGCAACAGCCATATCCGAACACCCTGCAGTAGTGTATAAAGTTCCAGATTTTGTGCCCCGTGCTATCTCCATAGCTCCTTTAACAATTTTTCAGAAACTCTCTTTGAACACTGTTTTGTAATCCGTACTATCCAGCTGGCCAAGAAAAATCAGATTCTTCTTCAAATCAGGAATATATTTGACATCCTGCAGTTTCCACTTACTCCACTTGAGGTCTAAATACACACATTCCCCTTTCCAATAATCTCCAAGGCTTTATTATCAACAAAATATACCTTCCTATAATTTTCAAACTTAAAATTATGGAATAATTGTCTGTTCGAAGAGGAATAGAATGATGCACCCGAATCAAGTGTCCATGAGTCAATCGGACTGTCCATACTAAAAAGTAAAGCATCACTAATATCATCTGCAGAATATACAGAATCATCATCTTCATGGGACTCGGTCTTCAAACTTCGCTTTCGAGTGGAGAGCTCCTGCCCCCAACCAACAAAATAGTTGGATATACAACTATAGAGTAGAATGTACATTTAATAATATATTATTAAGTTTCATATCTGAACAATAAAGGTATAAATCTAAATATAAATATAGATGTTTAATTTTATGACTCTCAAGCTCATTTTAACATGAATTTCAAATCTACGTAGGCTTACTTTTCTTTATTTGAACAGTTTTTCATTAATCATTAATAATTAATCACATTGGTAAAAAATTGTCTATATGTTCTTTTCATCAATATTTATTTATTATTTTACTATTTAAATTCATGTGCATAAATAAGTGACAAGGCTGGAATATTAATTTAAATCCTAACAATTTTAATACCATGATGATTTTAATCAAATTTATATGCAAATTATCAAATTTATATGCCTTTATAACTGATATTTGATTGAAAAGATAGGTCATTTGTCTACCACTCACTAGATGAATTGGTAACAGATATATAAACGATTGGATTCGATTCTGCTTCCCAGAATCAATAAAAAAAAACTGTACACTTCATAGAATCCCATTTCAAAACTATCTTTTCCTGAAATGGAAATGAAATTCCATCAAATCAATGTAGGTTGTCATGCAAAAGTTGTAGAGTAGCAATATGGGTCCAGCTGAAATGGACGTGTATCTAAATAAAAGTTAATTCAATTTTGTGTTCTACATAAAGATTAATCACAAAATTATCCTTTTTTTTTAAAAAGATTTTTGTAATTATACTCTACTAACCCTATTGCAATTAAATTTTGAAGCTTGCAATTTTTTTTCAAAATATAACCTGATCTCATCCATGTTATTAAAAGACTAATGAATTCTTACTTGTAGTTTTTTCAGAAAACCTGAATTACAAAAAAAAAAAAAAAAACAATTCTATCCTAAACTAAGAATATTATTAAAGTGAATTTTTAAATAACTTTGTAATTTTATCTTGAACTAAGGCCTTGTTTGGTTCAACACAAGTTATTTTCCGGAAAATTCATTTCCCGGGAAGTATATGTGATATAATTTGTTTAGTTGACATATCAAATTCCCGAGAAGTAAAATAGTGTTAATGGAAAGTGACAATAAAAATGACATAAATGCTCTTCAATACTAAATATTCATTAATTTCATATAATATGTTTTATAATAAATTTAATATTCAAATCACACCATAATCAATATATATTATTTGATGATAGATTAGATAATAAAATATTATTATAATTTCAGTAGAAGCATTTGCATAAAATACTTATAATTCATAAATGAAATGAAATAAAAAAATAATCTAACTAATAAAAAATCTAACTAAAACGAAATTGCAAAACAAAGAAAAATTCAAGTTTTATAATTCATAATATTAATCAAGAAATACTAGCTAAGATGGATGCTTAGAAAAAAAAAAAATTGTATGCTTATACAAGTGAGGGACAATGAGTGTAAGAAAAAAAAAATAGAACAAGAATTTGGGTAAAATAGGAAGAAAAATAAAATTTTACTAAGGAACTCTTCTTAATTAGGTAAAGCAAAGGAACTTACTTCCTGCACGTCAAGCAAGTAAAATTGAAAAGTTTATGGGAAGTAATAATTATGGCCAACTAAACAAGACTCATTTTCACACTTCTAAGGAATTTCTTCTTTCCTACCTAACTTCTCCTAAACAAATAAGACCTAAATTTTGATGTGGTAGTTTTGTTAGTGTTCCAATGGTATTTAAGAAAAAATTGTATGGGGTCACTTGAGCCAAACCGGTCATCTTTGATGGAGAGGTTACTTCATTTAGTATCTGTATAGCCTTTAAGTTGTTAACCTCAATAATTACATATTGATAGCTCCATCTTGTCACTAGCTTAATACCCTCATAAATTGCACGTAGTTCTGCGTGCAGAATTGACCTTTGATCCAATTCTCTTGATAATCTCGAAACAAACTAGCACCTATCGCTTTACTAGCATTAGTCCTTATAGAACTATCCGTATTCAGCTTTATGTAGGGATAAAGGGTTTGCTCCAAGTGACAAGCCTTTGCATAGGAAGTGGACCTTGCTTAGCTCTGGGGATCTTTAAAGACGCAGAGTATGATTCCTTCGCACGATCAATAAGGATATCTTTTAAGCATTCCATATTTAAATTCAGAACGTTAAACACAAAGTTATTGTGTTTCATCCAAAGACTCCAACAAACAAAACCAAAGAGATAAGACCATTGCATCTCATAAGCCATGTCTGTTGGGTTCTATAAGTTAAACATGAGCCAATCTTTTGCTCGAACTCCCTTACCCGTAAAGAAAGACCATTTGTCCAGCTTCACGATCCTTTGCCAAATTGATGAAGCCGCAGGAAAGTCCCTCATAACATGGAGCAAGGACTCTTCCTCACCATGAAAAATGGAATAGATTGATGAGCTCACCAAGTGTTGTCTCATTCATTCTACATTAGTCAGCAACTTATCATGGTAAGCTAGCCACAGGAAAAAAATGAATCCTTTGAGGTCCACTCCATTTCCATATTGTCTTCCATCTTCCATCCCTGCACAGACAACTTTTATCCATTAGCAGCCAATAAGCAGTTTTAAGGGAGAATTTACCGTTACTGGATGTGCTCCAGATGATGTTATCCCCCTTCCAAAAGCGGGGCAAGTGGTGGAATGGAGGCAAGATAGAGTGATGCAGAGGCTGAAAAATGATCATCTATCTTCCTCCAATTCCATTGACCTTCATTAGTCACAAAATAATTCATGGGCTCAACCATAAGTAAGCTCGAAATGGGCAAGATTGAGTAATCCATCAACCTCTTTCCATCTGGTAACTAATGATCCGTCCAAAATCATGCCATAGACCCATCACCAATTGATCGAGATAGACCCTCTTAGAAGCTATCCCAAACCGAGCAGATTCCTCTTTAGAAGCAGGAGCTATTTGCTTTTGTAACCGGGATAGGTACAGGTTCCTCATTAACCTTATATCTTGAACCCAACACCCTCACCCATAAAGCTTCCTTATCTTTGGCGTTATTCCAAGGAAGTTTCATGAGGAAAGCTTTATCGGTGAGCTTAGTATCTTTAAAGCCCAAACCTCTAAACTCTTTTGAGCAATTTATGACTTTCCATGGGACTAAAGCTAATCTCTTACTCCCATCGATAGAGCCCCAAAGAAAGTTCCTGCATAATTTATCAATCTCCTCACAAATGCTGGCAGGTAGATTCATAGTTTGCATGGCATAAATGGGTATGGCTCCAATCATAGATTGGGCTAAAGTAACCCTCCTAGCAAGAGATAACCTCATAGCATCCCAATTGGATAGCTTCTTACGAATCTTGTCCACAATGTATTGGTAAGTTCTTTTTGTTACCTCGAAATGCAGGAGAGGCACTCATAAATATTTACCAAGATCATCTGTCTCACTAACACTAAGGGTAACACTTAAACAACTCCTAGTGGCAGGGGAAACATTTTTCGAGAAGAAAACTCGTGTTTTAGACATGTTGACCCTTTGAACTGAACACTCACAAAAATTTCAAGACCTTAATAACCACTTTCACTTGCCTGTCGGAAGCCTCTCCAAACATGATGAAATCATTAGCAAAAAATAAGTGAGACGAACCAGGGCCCTCTAGGTCTCCAAGTCCTATCCTGTATCTCTTCCTGAATACCATGAGCTAGGCGCTCCATACACAATACTAATAGATAAGGAGATAAAGAGTCTCCTTGTCTGAGACCCCGAGAAGGAGTGAAAGAGTTTGAAGGTTCACCATTCTATAAGACCTGCATTTGAGAAGAACAGACACAATTGATGATAACATTAATAAGGTCTAGGGGGAAGCCTACTTCCATAAACGTCTTTTTCCATATCCACCTTTAAGGCAAAAAAACTATTTTTACTCCTCATTGATCTCGTGAAATGAACAACCTCTTGGGTAATATAATATTATTAGAGATTCTCCTGCCCGAGATAAAACGAGTTTGATTGAGCCTAATGACAAATCGGAGGATACATTTAATCCTATTAGCAATCACCTTAGTGATAAGCTTATTTAGAACCGAACAAAGGGAAATTGGTCTAAAATCCATGATAGAGATGGGATTAGGGATCTTTGGGAGAAGGGTTATGAAGGTGTTATTCAAATCCTTACTCATGTATTGACCCGCCATGACCTTCCTAATATCCTCAATAGTACTTCTCCCCACAATTGTCCATTGACTTTAGAAAAAGCCTGCTTGAAACCCATCTGGACCCGGGGCTTTCTAGAGTTTTATCTCGAAAAGAGCTGCATGGGCCTCCTCTGCAAAAATAACAAAAGAGAGATTAGAGCAATTCTCAGCAGATAAACCAAGGAATTTACCTCGTATGCTATAAGGCATTAAGGAAGTCAAGTCTTCTTTGTAAAGTGTAGAATAATAATTACAAGCAAGCACTCTCAGGCTAGCTTGGTCTGTAATCCCTAGTCTTGAGTCAGATTTCAATATTTTAATTCTATTTCTTTTCCTTCTACTTAGGGTTTTCACATAGAAATAGGCAATATTTTTTTCACCCCAATAAATCCACTCGCAGTGAGACTTTTGAAACCATATGAGCTCCACTCGTGCTAGGACAGTGTTTAACTCCTTTAGCAGCTTACCCTCCAAACGATGAAGTGAGGTCGAGTACCTACAATCAAGTTTCCACTGGATGCCTTCAATACGAGCTAAGAGTCTCCTTTTCTATTTGAAAATATTACAAAAGACCTCCCTATTCCAATCTTGTAACTTGCTGCCGAGATGACATAGAAAATCCATAGTTGAGCTCTTAGGTTGCCATTCTCTTTGTACAACCTGCACAAAAGATTCGTGAGTTAACCAGGCTGCTTGAAACGAAAAGCTCAAGGCATACCTAATGAATCAAAAGAAGACTGTAGAGAAATAAGCAAAGTTCTATGGTCAGATTGGACTCGAGGGAGGTATAAAACACTTGCCTCTGGGAAATTGAGATGCTAGGTAGAGTTGCAAATGGCTCGATCTAGTCTCTCAAATAAACATCCCCATTGCCAGGTGAATTTAGGTCCATTGAAACCTAGGTCGAGAGCTCCATCTCATCAAACCACTTAAGGAAACTATGACAGATTCCCGTTCGATGACCCAACCACCTCTCTTTTCGTCCGCTGTCAAAAAGGCATTGAAATCCTTAGCTAACATCCAAGCTTCAAATTGTTCAACACCGAGACTGAATAGCAGGGGCCAAAGATGTTGTGTGAGCATAGCCATAGGGCCCCTATAAATAGCTGTGAAGAACATGTCCTTGGCAAAACCACCAGACATTTTGACATGAATAAATTGGTGATAGTTCTCAATCACCTTCACCTTCCAGTTAGAGTTCCATATCAACCATATGCCACTTGAAAAACCAACTGCTTCCACTCGATGTGAGAATTCAAACCCCAACTGCTTCCTTATGATTCTAACTCTCAAAATCATATTTGTCTCTCCCATGTCTTTCATATCAAATTTAGAGGTAAGGAAAGTTTTTGATTTACAAACTATATCGTAACTTGTACAAAAAATAAGCATATCATCCACATATAAATGAATAATCATAAATTCATCATTTATACGTTTGTATATACACACTTATCAACTTCAATAGAGGTAAAACCATCATTCAATAAAACTTGGTCAAATTTCTCATGCTACTGTTTGGAGGTTTGTTTTAAACCATATAAGGATTTAAAAAGTTTGTAAACTTTATTTTCTTGACCAGAAACAATACAACCATCAGGTTGTATCATATAAATTTCTTCTTTCAAATTTCCATTTAAAAAAGTTATTTTAACATCCACTTGATAATAACAAGTTTATGTATAGAAGCTGAAACAATTAATACTCTAATATAGGAAATTCTAGCCATAGGGGCAAAAATGTCAAAATATTCTATATCTTGTTTTTAAGAAAAACCTTTTGCTACTAGTCTTGTTTTATACTTTTCAATTGACCCATATGAGTTATATTTCCTTTTGAAAATCCATTTATAATTAATAGGTTTAGCTCCTGAAGGCAAGTCTACTAAAGTCCAGGTACTATTTTGAATAATAGAATCAATTTCAACTTTAATTATTTTTTTCCAAAAAGGAGTTTCGAAAGATTTAATAGTTTCAGAAAATCTTAAAAATTTATTTTCAACAAGATAAGTGTAAAAGCCATTTCCAAAAGAAGTATATTTTCTTTGTCTTTTACTTCTTCTTAAATCTTTATTATTATTTCAAAAATTATTTTCATAAATATCTTCATTAGGTGCATGGAAAATTTTTTTAATTTTTAAAGGAAAAATATGTTCAAAAAACTCAGCATTTTTTTTTGTCTCAATTATAATGTTACAATCAAGCACATCACTTTTCAAAATAAAAAATCTATATGCAGCACTATGTTCAGCATAACCTATAAATAAGCAATCAGAAGTTTTTAAACCTATTTTTTATTTCTTAGGATCAAGAAGAATTATTTTAGCAAGACACCCCCACACTTTTAAATATTTTAAGTTAGGTGTATAACCTTTTCAAAGTTCATAGGGTGTTTTATCAGTTTTCTTATAGGGTATCCTATTTTACAGATGACAAGCAGATAATAAAATATTTTAAGTTAAGTGTATAACCTTTCCAAAGTTCATAGGACATTTTATCAGTTTTCTTATAGGGTATTCTATTTTGTAGATAACAAGCAGATAATAAAACTTCTCTCCCCAAAGGTTATTAGGTGAGGAGAAACTTATTAAAGCATTCATAATTTCTTTTAATATTCTATTTTTTTCTTTCCGCTACTTCATTGGATTCAGGTGAATAAGGTGGAGTAAATTCATGAATTATTCCTTCACAAAAGTCATCAAATAAGATATATTCTCCACTTCTATCTAATGTAATCCTTTTTATTTTCTTATTTAATTGATTTTCTACTTCAGCTTTATATAATTGAAACATATCAAATGCTTCATCTTTGTTTCTAAGCAAATATAACTTTAGTATATCTAAAATAGTCATCAATAAAAGTTACATAATATTTTTTACCACATTTAGTCATAGTTTGTTTTAAATCCTCCAAATCTGTGTGTATTAAACTAAGTAATTCAAATTCTCTATATGTAGTTGAATATGATTTTTTGGTTGACTTAGATTATGCACAAATCTCATATTTATTTAAATATGTATTACCAATGCCAAATATTATATCAAAATATTGCATTTTTTTAATATAAGAAGCACTAACATATCTTTATCTAGCATGTCATAAATCAAAAGAATCAAGCAAGTAAGCAGAAGAAAATACATTTTCATTTGTTGTTGCAGAAATATTGAGAATAAAGAGTTCCTGATTACAATAACTTTTTTTAACAAAAAATTCATATTTAGTTAGTATAATTTTATTTGACTCAAAAGACTCCTTAATCCTAGTCTTTCCCAATAAAGCTACAGAAATTAAATTAGCTCTCTTATTATGTATATGAAATACTCCATTAAGTGCCAAGGTCTTGCCAAATATGAGTTTGAGAAGAACTTTCTCTTTACCAAGGATACTTGCAGTTCTAGAATCATCTAAATACGCATGTTTTTCTCCTTCCCCCACTATAGTGTAGGAGGTAAACGCATTTCTATTTGTACAGATATGCCTAGTAGCACCAGAGTCTACTACCCATTCTTGTACATTAGCTACAAGAAAAGTTTGAGAAATGATAGCAGCAATAATGTCATCTTCTTCAACTAAATTCACTTTTGATTTAGGAGGATTGTTATTTATCACTGTTTTCTTGCATTGAGATACATGATGACGCGGCTTACCACATACAAAATAATATTTTTTCTTTTTAAAGGTGGAATTATTAAGTTTAGGTTTGTAATCAGGTTTCTTATTTTTATACCTGTTATTTAATTTGTGCACTTTTCCTTGTACAATATTTGCTCTTATAGCCAGCTTTTTACATTTTGCAGCTTTAAGTTCTCTGTTGTTTATATCTTCAACAATGATATGAGTGATGAGATTTGACAGTATCAATTGTTTGTGCTTGTGTTTTAATTGTTGCTTGTAGTCATTCTAAGAATTTGATAATTTTTCTATCAGCAGTCCAGCCACAAATTCATCTTGTAGAGTAATGTTTTCTGCTCTAAGATCTTCTAGAAGTTTATGGTACTCATTGATTTGCATTTTGATGTCTTTTTCTTTAATTATTTTCCATTTATAAAAATTACCAATTACAAATTTTTATTTTTCAGTATCCTTAGTAGTATATTTCAAGTTCATTGAATCCCATATTTTCTTAGCTTTCTTGTAGGAGCAATAGACATCAAAGAGATCGTTAAAAAGAATACTAGTAATTGTATGCCTACATACCTTATTAGAATAGGCCCAGATGTTATGCAACTTTGAAAAATCCAATGCGCTGAGCTTATACCCAGTAGATGAATAACAATATATATACATTCAAAAATAAATACGAATACTCATGACAGATACAATGAAATCATTTTATAAGGCAAGTGAAAATTTTATGTGTCAGTGGGTGAAAAGTGGACAAACTAAGTCATGCAATTTTATAATTGTAAGATCATTCATATTTTGGTAACCATCTTGTGTGCATGCTTGTAAGGTACTAAAAAGTCTTATAATTAAATCTTAGCCCCTATAAACTCTTCACAGGATCAACTAGCTAGATAAGGGAAACTGTATCTGTATAGCACAAAGTGCCAAACTGTATTGCCTGGGAGCTGAATGTTGTGCCTGTATGGCTCAAAAGTCGAGAAACTATATGACACATAGTGTGTCGAAAATATCATATCATGTAGCCCATTAGGGCGCAGTATTGCTAAACTGTATATGGCATGCAAGTATGTCGATAAAACGAGTCCTTAAAGGCATGCATATGTGTGTAATAGACCATATTCACTCATGAGTATAATATTCAGTCATGAACATATTACTATTTCATAAAAAATATATGTGTAAAGTTTTAGTCTATTAAGCTAGCACGTGCATAAAGCAGGCATGTCAAGCTAGCACGTGCGTAATTTGGCTGCAAAGTTAACATGTCAATCCTTTTTAGGTCAACATTTAGATTTAGGTTTGTTTCTGCCTGAGATTGTGTCACATTTCTAAGTGTCTTATGGACATAATAAGACTCACCTTTCTTCATAAACTTTGTGTATTTATGTATTAGCTTTCTAACAAGATATATTGCATATAATTCTGACCTTCCTAACTTAAGTTATGAATTTTTCTTTGCAAGCTATCCAATCAGGTTCTAACCAGTATAGTTTTGGTATTTGTTTTTTAATCTAATAAAACATATCATATGCATATATTTGCATACAGATTCAATCTTAACTTTCTTGTACAAAGTTTTATGTATATTTTAGAGTTCATTTGGCACTGGTCTTAATTTATTTCAATGAGTAAATCATTGGTTATGGTCTAAGTGATATAGACTGTTCTGGATGCATAATTCCATGTGACCACTTTAGGTTCACTCAATTTACATATAATTAGCTATAGATTCAGAATTTGGTCACTTGGGGAAAGTTTTAGCTTTTTATCTTAGCTTTCATTTAGTACATGTTAGGCTTAATTTTAATGATTACACAATAAGTTATGAGATTTCTAACACAGGCTGTCCTGTTGAAACCTATTCTGCCAGTTTTGTATTTTTAGCTCCCATGTTGTATCTATGTGCTTTAAGCATTCCAATCATCATTTCAACATTCATATCACAAATCCATACAATCAAGAGAACATTTCCAGCAATCAAAACCAATCCCTAATTTTACATATTCATGAGAAAATCAAAAGAAAAACAGAACTTCATACAAACACCAAACCTTTTGCACAATTCTTTTCAAAAACTTTAGGTACACCTTAGTTACTCTTTTTTCTTGCCTTTCCCCTTTGATGTACCTCACTCTTTTTGAATTTGTTCTTTACAAAGAACAAGAAAAACATGAGTTTTAATTCATTTAACAACATATAATTGATTGAAAACATTAAAGAATATATATGTTTGCCTAACCTAATTTTCAATTCCTATCACTTACCACTTAAGCACCTTAACTTCTCTCATTCTTTCCTCCTTTTCTATGGTTCCTTTGCTGGTTATTACACTTAAGAAAGGATTTTGCATGGATGAAGATTTTGTCTTTATGGAGAAATATGGTGGAAATGGAAGATAAGAAGGCAAAATGATTTTCTTTTTCTATTTGGTGTAGGTACGGCAGACATAGAGAAATTGAAGACAACTTTTCCTTTCATACTTAGTCATGCTTTCATGTATGGCTAGGTGACACATGGCAGGCTTAGGTGAAAAAGTAGAAAAAGATTGAAGGTCAAACTTGAAATTTACTTTTAAACTTTCCATATTCACACTTTAACCTACTAACCTTTTCCACATGTTTCAATTTAGTTTTTAAACTTTCCATATTCATAAATTGACTTACTAAACTTACACTTTTAACATTTAGAAGTTCATTTCATTTAGGAAAGCACGTCGGTTTTAATAAGCACCTCAAGCTAGCATATTGGGAAACCCTTAAGCACCACCGGATAGCAACTTGATCCCGACTTGCTTATTACATTAGATACTTTATTTTAAGATATGTCTATTTTCTTATTTGAGTTTTCTATGATTCAGTTATTATAGTTTAAAAATATTAAAATACTATTATTGGTCATTCTTATTTTAATTCTATCTTTGCATATATAAATCTATATGAAATGCAAATTGGACCTCTAAACACAACTTTTAGTATTCTACCTATAGGCGAATTGTATGTCAAGCGGTTATGGATAAGCTAGCCCCTCCCCTATTTAGCTCGAGGTTAAGCTAGCACCTCCCATGAAGCTAAATACTCTAACTTTGGTATGATACAATTTAAATATAATAATTTCTCTATTTCTATCCGTGGATTTTGGAATACAATTTCCTAAAATATCTATTGAATAAAAAAAATTTAAATATTTACATTAATTTATATTTATATTCAAAATTTTAAATTTTGAATAATAAAATAAAAAAATTTTAATTTATCACAATGATGACTAAGAGTATTAAATTAAATTTAAAAAATTAATAATAAATTATAATATAGTTCCTAAAGTTTTTATATTAATAAATATATAATGCTTTAATTTAAAATTTATATTGAAAGTACGTTTTTATTTTATATTTATTATATATAATATTAAATAAATAATTATTACAAATAAATTTTTACTATATAAAATATCACATATAAATATTATATATTAAAGTATTTTATTAAAGATTTATACTTACCATTATAAATTATGCACATATTTTTAATATATAAAAATTATATTTTATATTAATAATATTAAATCAAATATGAAATATTACATTTATTTAGTATATAAAGTTATTTCCTTTATAATTTTTATAAAAATTTAGATATTAATCATATTTATTATAAATTATTTGATATATTCAATATTTTTATTTTATTCATCTATATAACAAGTAAACTTGTGATGTCTATTAATTTATTGGCTGATTTGATAAAAAAAATATATTTTATATCAATAATATTAAATAAAATGAAATATTTTATATTTTATATTATAATTTTTTTACATTTTAAATTTTTATTAAACTATAATATATGTATAAAAATGAAAATGAGAAGTAAATAATGGAATTAATAAAAAAAAGGCATTGTTGAAATAAAAATATATATTTTAAGAATTATTTTATTAATCAAATAAAATTTAGGGACTATATTATAATTTACCATAAATTTTTCTAATTCAATTTAATTCTTTTAGTTATAATCGTTACAAATTAAAAAAAATAATTTTATTATCTAAAATTTAAAATTTTAAATATAAATATGAATTCACGTAAACTTTTAAAATTTTTTTATTTAATAGATTTTAAAAAAATAATTTTATGACATAAGTACTAAAAATTTTTTAATTATATTTAATTAAAATAAATTAAAAAATTTGAATTAAGCGTTGAAATATTGATTTTATTGTCTAAAATTTTAAAGTTAGAATATAAATGTGAAAAGTGATAAATGTTTAATTTTTTTTTTTAATAAAACATTTATGAAGACAGAATACATAAATCCCATTCCTAAATTTTAGCTGATATTTATATCAGTTGATATACTTATATTTTTATTATCAATTTTAATTGGCCTTTAAAAAATATAACTATTTAAATTCTAGGTGTATATATAATTTTTCAGGAGTTAAATAATTATATTTTATAAAGTTTAAGGATTGAATGATTATATTTTATAAAAATTTTATTTTAAATAATTATATTTTTGAATGCTAAATTTTTTATAAAAATCGATGCTAAAATATTATAAAATTATGTAAATTTTGATCTAATAATGAAAAAGCCCCTCTTACTTATAACAGCCCATTCCTCAGTAATTTATGCTACATGCCAGGAATATTAAATAAATAAATGAAATTACTTAAATAACTTTAAATAAGTATTGTAACGACCCCAAAACGGACCGTCACCGGCGCTAGGATTCAGGTCGGCTTAAGGCCGCCAGAACCCGTAGCAAGCCTGCTATACTCTCTGTGTACCTGTAAAACTCATACATGATCATACATTTTCTGTGGCTTAACCTGTGCATGCACTATCTCTGTACTCTGTACTCTGTACTCTGTACTCTGTACTCTGTACTCTGTACTCTGTACTCTGTACTCTGTACTCTGTACCCCTGACTAGAGCTTGCTCTAGATGGGTTCATTCATACCTGTTAAGCCTGGTGATAAAACATATATACATATCCAGATCATGTATGTAATAAAAGCTTTACAACACTACACAACTAAGGCAAGCACAACTCTAACGTTATACACAACGAGAACATCTCTTTTAAACTTTACATGTCCACTCTATACTATTACAAGCTCTTTTACTCTTTCTGTACGCTGCTGAACTGTCCCTGTACACTGAACACTGAACCTGCAAAACTGGGGTTAAGGGAGTGGGATGAGCTCTATAGCCCAGTGAGTAGAACAGTAAAATATCTCAGTAAAACATGCTCTCATGGAATGCGTCATAACACAGATAAACCACATCAAGAGTAAACCTGTCACCACATAGTCCCAGTAACTCTGTGCCAGGGCGTAGTCAAAGGCTCCTGGACTTCCTGTCATATATGTATATGTGTATATAACACCATTATACTTACCATTGCCAGGGCGTAGTCAAAGGCTCCTGGTCTTTACTATAAACCTGCCAGGGCGTAGTCAGAGGCTCCTGGACTTCTCTATACCTGCCAGGGCGTAGTCAAAGGCTCCTGGACTTCCTGTCTGTGACTATTGGATCATTCAGCATTTACTCACATCAACAGATCACTATGCAATGCAACATATTCGTGGATACTAATGCACACAACCTACAATATACGCATGAATGCATGACTGATGCTAAAAGCATTTCATGTTCCATTTAAAAGATTAAGTTTAGTTCCACTCACCTCTGGCTAACTGGACTGACTGACTGAGCAGGCTCTGAACACTCTGGAGCAGTACTCACTGCTGCTCTCTCTAGTTCCTCTGGTCTGTACAGATACAGATAAATGCAAATGAGGGACCAAACTAGCTTATGACCAACTCTATTAAACTTCCCAAGACTCCCCTTAAACTCACTCTAAACCTCATGCAAAGCATGCAAAGGAAGGCTGGACAGAACACTTTCGGCGGCAGGTTCGGCGGCCGAATGTCCTCTCCAGAGACGAAACTCAAGCACCTTCGGCGGCACCTTCGGCGGCCGAAGTCCCCAAACAGAGCCGAACATGCAAAACTCTCGGGGGCAAGCTGTGGCAGCCAAAGCCACCATGCAAGAGGTTCGGCGGCCGAATGAACTTTCGGCTGCCGAACCTGAGTTCATCCAGAACTCAGCCCGACGGCAAACCAAGCTTTTCCTTCCCTTCAATATTTCCAAACATGCATATATCAACTCCTCAACTCTCATATACATCAGTATATGTTCACAGGGGTCCAAACCTATCTAATAACCCCAAATAACAAATCACAACACATAAACATGTAGACATGCATAAACTATCAAAACGCTCATTTATACCCTAAGCATGCATCTTCCTCCACAAATCCCATAAAACCTACAGAAAACATAAAAAACATGTTCAAGAGCATCAGTTACCTCCTAGACCAAGAAGATGACTGATCTGAACAAAGGAAAACGGATCAACGCCTTTTAAAACGCTCAAACCCTCAAAACTAAGTTTTAGCTTCAACACCTTCAACACTTTGTACACTATCAAACACTTTGCATGAGCTGCTCAAATACAGCAAATAAAACATGGGAGACGTGACCAACTTCTGGCCAAAATCTGGTGATTACACCTGTCCAAAATGCTGACTAAGGGATACAAACCTGCTGGCTCAGCAACTCAGCTTCGGCTGCCGAAACGCATGCAAAACCATGCAACATTCGGGGGCCGAACCTGAATTCGGAAGCCGAACATTGGGCACTTTCGGCGGCCGAACTTACCTTCGGCGGCCGAACTTGGCTCAACTGCCTTAGGTCCTTTCAACTCAAAACTTCATTCCATTTGCCTTTAACACACTAACACACACATCATAACACATAGTAAAACATAACTCCTACCTTCCTCTAGGAGTCCGATACCCCGGATTCCACCGGACGACAGGAATTCCGGTGCCGGATTCTAGCCGGGTATTACACTCTCCCCCCCTTAAAAACATTCGTCCTCGAATGAGTCGAAAACAAAAAAACACATAAGCCGGAGGAAACTCACCTCAAAACAAATATGGATACTGCTGGAGCATAGACTCCCGCGTCTCCCAGGTGCACTTTCTAGGTTATGGTGGTTCCATAGAACTTTCACCATCGGAATCTCTTTGTTCCTTAGCTGTCTGATCTGCGTGTCCAGAATCCGCACTGGCTGCTCTATATAGGTGAGATCTGTATGAATCTCCACCTCAGGCTCACTCAGAACCTGATTCGGATCTGACACAAACTGCCGTAGCATAGAAACATGAAATACCGGGTGAATCCTCGCCATAGAAGTAGGCAAATCTAGCTTATACGACACATTTCCGATCCTCTGCAAAATCTCAAAGGGTCCAATGTACCGTGGAGCTAACTTACCCTTCTTCCCAAAACGAACCACTCCTTTCATTGGAGACACTTTCAGCAATACCATACTACCCTCTAGGAATTCTAACTGTTTTCTGCGAACGTCTGCATAACTTTTCTGTCTACTCTGTGCTGTCCTGATTCTATCTCTGATCACTGGCACTATGCGACTAGTAATCTCTACTAACTCTGGCCCTGCAAGAGCCTTCTCTCCTATCTCTTCCCAACAAACAGGGGATCTGCACTTCCTCCCATACAAAGCTTCATAAGGAGCCATCCCAATGCTAGCATGATGGCTGTTATTGTAGGCAAACTCCACCAAAGGTAGATGCTGCCTCCAAGAACCGCCAAAGTCTAACACACATAGTCGAAGCATATCCTCTATGGTCTGGATGGTCCTCTCTGACTGTCCATCAGTCTGTGGGTGGAAAGCAGTGCTAAACTCTAATCTCGTGCCCATCGCACTCTGCAGACTTCGCCAAAATCTAGAGGTAAACTGAGGTCCTCTGTCTGAAACTATCGACACTGGAATACCATGTAATCTTACTATTTCATCCAGATAAACCTGTGCCAACTTATCCACAGAATAGGTACTTCGAACTGGAAGAAAATGAGCAGATTTCGTGAGTCTGTCACCCATATCGAGTCTATCCTGTTGGACGCTGCTGGTAAACCCACTACAAAATCCATGGCTATGTTCTCCCATTTCCACTCTGGAATCGGTAATGGGTTAAGCATTCCTGCTGGTTTCTGATGCTCTAGTTTCACCCTCTGGCAAACCTCACAGGCTGTCACAAACTGCGCCACCTCTTTCTTCATAGCTGGTCACCAATAGATCCTTTTGAGATCCTGGTACATCTTGGTGGTTCCTGGGTGAACACTATATCTTGCATTATGAGCTTCCCTCATAATGTCTTCCTTCACATTGCCCCTATTTGGTACACAAAGGCGACTCCCATAACGAAGGATCCCTTTGCTATCAAAACGAAACTCTGCACTGTTGCCTGACTGAACAGTCCTGGCAATTTTCATCAACTCAGGGTCCTCATGCTGTCTCTGAGCGATCTGCTCCAGAAACACAGGTGTCACTCTCATCTGTGCTATCCACGCACCTGTACCAGACAATTCCAACTGTAACCCCTCTTCGAAGAGCTTATAAAGCTCCATCACTATTGGTCTCCGCTCTACTGCTATCTGGGATAAACTGCCTAGTGACTTCCGGCTTAAGGCGTCTGCCACAACATTCGCCTTACCCGGATGATACTGGATCTTACAGTCATAATCACTGAGCAATTCTACCCATCTCCTCTGCCTCAAATTTAGCTCTCTCTGACTCAAGATGTACTGTAAACTCTTGTGATCAGTGAAGATCTCGCATTTAACCCCGTAGAGGTAATGCCGCCACATCTTAAGTGCAAAGATAACTGCTGCCATCTCGAGGTCATGGGTAGGGTAATTCAACTCGTGCTTCTTCAACTGTCTAGAAGCATAAGCTATCACCCTATCACTCTGCATCAAAACACAGCCCAATCCCACTCGAGATGCATCACAGAATACTGTGAAATCCTCATTACTCACAGGCAGAGCTAACACTGGTGCTGTTGTCAATCTCCGCTTGAGCTCCTCAAAGCTCTCTTCACACTGGTTAGACCAGACAAACTTCTGGTTCTTCTGAGTCAATTTGGTCATCGGAGCTGCTATCTTTGAGAAGTTCTGAACGAACCTCCTGTAGTAACCTGCCAGTCCCAGAAAGCTTTTAATCTCAGTCACTGTCGTGGGTCTGGGCCAGTTAGCTACAGCCTCTATCTTCTTGGGATCTACCTCAATACCCTCTGCTGATACCACGTGTCCCAAGAAGGAAATGCTCCTCAACCAAAACTCACACTTCGAGAACTTGGCATACAAACCATGCTCTCTCAGTGTCTGCAGAACTATCCTCAGATGCTGGGCATGCTCCTCTGCATCTCTGGAATACACTAAGATATCATCGATAAACACAATGACAAAGTGATCCAGAAACTCACTGAATACCCTGTTCATGAGATCCATAAATGCTGCAGGGGCGTTAGTCAACCCGAACGACATTACTAAGAACTCATAATGCCCATATCTGGTTCTGAACGCTGTCTTAGGCACATCTGCCTCTCTGACTCTCAACTGATGATACTCGGATCTCAGATCTATTTTCGAGAAACAACCTGCTCCAGCTAGCTGGTCAAATAGATCATCAATCCGAGGTAGCGGATATCTATTCTTGATAGTGACCTTGTTCAACTGTCTGTAGTCGATACAAAGTCTAAGGGATCCATCCTTCTTTCTGACAAAAAGCACTGGAGCACCCCAAGGTGAGGTACTGGGGCGGATGAAACCCTTATCTACCAAGTCCTGTAACTGTTCTTTCAACTCTTTTAACTCTGCTGGCGCCATCCTGTAGGGAGGAATAGAGATAGGTCTGGTACCTGGCAGCAATTCAATTTCAAACCCTATCTCCCTATCAGGTGGAAGTCCTGGTAAATCGTCTGGGAACACATCGAGAAACTCTCGGACTACTGGTACGGTGGCTGGTTCCCTAACCTGACTGTCTAGCTCTCTCACATGAGCTAGAAACCCCTGACAACCCCTCCTAAGCAAACGACGAGCCTGAAGGGCTGAAATCATACCTCTGGGTGTACCTCTCCTGTCTCCTCTGAAGACACACTCTGACCCATCCTGGTCTCTGAGACTCACTATCTTCTCTCTACAGTCCAACGTAGCACTATATGTAGACAACCAATCCATCCCTAGAATGACATCAAAATCTGTCAAGTCTAGAACCACAAGGTCAGCTGGAAGGTATCTACCCTCTATAAACACTGGACTGAAACGACAGACTGACACTGCCACTGATGGGTCACATTTAGGTCCACTGACCCAGAGAGGATACTCTAACTCAGAACTGATCAAACCCAATCTCTCTATGGCTCTCGAAGCAATAAAGGAATGAGAAGCACCGGGGTCCATCAAAACATACACATCTGAACACCCAATGATGAGATTACCTGACACCACTGTGTTCGACATGTTAGCCTCCTCCTGTGTCACTGTGAAAATCCGTGCTGGGGCTACCGGATTTCCACCTCGGGAACCTACTGCTGAAGTAGAGGCTGCCCCTCTCCCTCTACCTCTGCCACTACTCTGAGGCATGACTGGAGCTGCTGGCCGTACAACTGGCTGTACCACACTGCCTGAACTCATCTGCTGGGATGGTGCAAAAGTCACCTGAGGACAATCCCGAGCAATATGCCCTTCCTGTCCACATCTAAAACAAGCTGTAGATCCCATCCGACAAGTCCCTACATGTGGTCTTCCGCATCTTCTGCAGACTGGAGCTGTGCCAGAGCTTGAGCCACTACCTATTCCCAGACCTGACTTCACTTTATTCCAGAACTTACTCTTTATTCCTTTTGCTCTGTCCCATCTCTTGCTGCCTGAAGTGCCTCCACTGGGGGCCTTAGAACCCGAAGCCTGTGCCTTTGACTGTTTCTGAATATTGGCACTCGCTTCCATTTTCCTGGCTGCATCCACTATCGTGTGGAAACTCTCTTTTTCTGCTGGAAGAATCAAGGAAGCATACCTGGGATGCAATCTCATAGTATATCTCCTTGCCTTCTTCTGATCAGTATCATAGGCTTGACCTACATACTGAAGCAAATCCAGGAACTTATCTGTGAATTCATCAACACTCATCTCATCTGTCTGTCTCAACTGTTCAAACTCTATTACTTTCATCTCTCTGGAACTATCAGGAAAAGCCCACCCTGCAAACTCATTGGCGAACTCTCCCCATGACATACTGTCCATTCTAGGCTCCACATAATGCTTGAACCATTCTCTGGCTTTCTTGCATTTGAGTGTAAACCCTGCCATCTCAATGGCTCTACTATCATCAGCTCCCAACTCACTAGTTATCATCCTAACTGATCTGAGGTATTCAAATGGATCATCTCCCGTGTTGTATTTAGGAGCATCCAATTTCAAGTACTCTGTCATTTGTACTTTACCTCCAGATGAGCTAGGTTGATGTCTGTCAACAGGGGCTACTGGTTCTGGTGGTGGTACTGGTTCATTTGGCTCTGGGTGTGCTGCACTTGGATGGGTAGGGGAAGATGGATACATAGGATATGGTGGATAGTACGGAGGATAAGGCATATATGGCATGTAAGAAGGATATGGCACAAAACTAGAGTACTCCGACATACCTTCCATCGGATACTCTGGATAGCCAAAACCTGAGGTCTGAGCACCTCCCTGTGACTCTCCCATACCTTCCTCAAAACTGCCTATTCCCATGCTCTCATCTCTAGACTGATCAATCTCCATAGCTTCCATCCTTTCCTCTGATCTTTCTCCCCTAACTGTTCCTCTTCTGCTCTCGTCGACAGACCTCCTCGGGTCTATAGACATACCTTCCCTGCTAGATCTCTGAGACCTTGCCCTTGGCAATGCAGGAGGACGAGCAGCTGGTCTCTCACTCTCTGGTGGGACTCCAGTCAATCGAGCTGATCGACGAGTTCCTCGCATCTTTACTCTTTGAAAAACAACACATAACATAGCACTTAGCACTTAAACATCACAGATCAATACGGCACATGCATAACTCATGGCATATCATAGCAGATAGGACTCAACACCCTATCCTAGTGGACCTGACTATTGTGCTTGACCACTCTCTATGAGCCCGACACTATCTCATAGGTCTGATCATGTGAACCTAGGGCTCTGATACCAATCTGTAACGACCCCAAAACGGACCGTCACCGGCGCTAGGATTCAGGTCGGCTTAAGGCCGCCAGAACCCGTAGCAAGCCTGCTATACTCTCTGTGTACCTGTAAAACTCATACATGATCATACATTTTCTGTGGCTTAACCTGTGCATGCACTATCTCTGTACTCTGTACTCTGTACTCTGTACTCTGTACTCTGTACTCTGTACCCCTGACTAGAGCTTGCTCTAGATGGGTTCATTCATACCTGTTAAGCCTGGTGATAAAACATATATACATATCCAGATCATGTATGTAATAAAAGCTTTACAACACTACACAACTAAGGCAAGCACAACTCTAACGTTATACACAACGAGAACATCTCTTTTAAACTTTACATGTCCACTCTATACTATTACAAGCTCTTTTACTCTTTCTGTACGCTGCTGAACTGTCCCTGTACACTGAACACTGAACCTGCAAAACTGGGGTTAAGGGAGTGGGATGAGCTCTATAGCCCAGTGAGTAGAACAGTAAAATATCTCAGTAAAACATGCTCTCATGGAATGCGTCATAACACAGATAAACCACATCAAGAGTAAACCTGTCACCACATAGTCCCAGTAACTCTGTGCCAGGGCGTAGTCAAAGGCTCCTGGACTTCCTGTCATATATGTATATGTGTATATAACACCATTATACTTACCATTGCCAGGGCGTAGTCAAAGGCTCCTGGTCTTTACTATAAACCTGCCAGGGCGTAGTCAGAGGCTCCTGGACTTCTCTATACCTGCCAGGGCGTAGTCAAAGGCTCCTGGACTTCCTGTCTGTGACTATTGGATCATTCAGCATTTACTCACATCAACAGATCACTATGCAATGCAACATATTCGTGGATACTAATGCACACAACCTACAATATACGCATGAATGCATGACTGATGCTAAAAGCATTTCATGTTCCATTTAAAAGATTAAGTTTAGTTCCACTCACCTCTGGCTAACTGGACTGACTGACTGAGCAGGCTCTGAACACTCTGGAGCAGTACTCACTGCTGCTCTCTCTGGTTCCTCTGGTCTGTACAGATACAGATAAATGCAAATGAGGGACCAAACTAGCTTATGACCAACTCTATTAAACTTCCCAAGACTCCTCTTAAACTCACTCTAAACCTCATGCAAAGCATGCAAAGGAAGGCTGGACAGAACACTTTAGGCGGCAGGTTCGGCGGCCGAATGTCCTCTCCAGAGACGAAACTCAAGCACCTTCGGCGGCACCTTCGGCGGCCGAAGTCCCCAAACAGAGCCGAACATGCAAAACTCTCGGGGGCAAGCTGTGGCAGCCAAAGCCACCATGCAAGAGGTTCGGCGGCCGAATGAACTTTCGGCTGCCGAACCTGAGTTCATCCAGAACTCAGCCCGACGGCAAACCAAGCTTTTCCTTCCCTTCAATATTTCCAAACATGCATATATCAACTCCTCAACTCTCATATACATCAGTATATGTTCACAGGGGTCCAAACCTATCTAATAACCCCAAATAACAAATCACAACACATAAACATGTAAACATGCATAAACTATCAAAACGCTCATTTATACCCTAAGCATGCATCTTCCTCCACAAATCCCATAAAACCTACAGAAAACATAAAAAACATGTTCAAGAGCATCAGTTACCTCCTAGACCAAGAAGATGACTGATCTGAACAAAGGAAAACGGATCAACGCCTTTTAAAACGCTCAAACCCTCAAAACTAAGTTTTAGCTTCAACACCTTCAACACTTTGTACACTATCAAACACTTTGCATGAGCTGCTCAAATACAGCAAATAAAACATGGGAGACGTGACCAACTTCTGGCCAAAATCTGGTGATTACACCTGTCCAAAATGCTGACTAAGGGATACAAACCTGCTGGCTCAGCAACTCAGCTTCGGCTGCCGAAACGCATGCAAAATCATGCAACATTCGGGGGCCGAACCTGAATTCGGAAGCCGAACATTGGGCACTTTCGGCGGCCGAACTTACCTTCGGCGGCCGAACTTGGCTCAACTGCCTTAGGTCCTTTCAACTCAAAACTTCATTCCATTTGCCTTTAACACACTAACACACACATCATAACACATAGTAAAACATAACTCCTACCTTCCTCTAGGAGTCCGATACCCCGGATTCCACCGGACGACAGGAATTCCGGTGCCGGATTCTAGCCGGGTGTTACAAGTATAAAAATTTATTTACCCTTTTCTCATTTCTCTTTTAATTTTCCATCATTTCTTCTTCATTTCTAACTTTCCAAACATAGCTAAGACAAAGTAATAGAAATTTTAAAAAAAATCCATGATAAAAAGATATCAAATGTGCTCAATTTTTAAATGAACCTGCTAGCAGAACAAAATCTCTTTTTTTTCTTTTTTTAATAATTAAAAGTCTGTTTTTAGCTGATAGAATATATAGAGAATGATAAATGAAGTGCAAGAAACAAGAAAAATTTCATACCATGTGTTTGGCAAGCATATGTGGAAGCCAAAATTGGCTTTTTTTTTCTTCAGTTTATGAGTAAACAAACATCAAAACTTCTACAACTTTCTTTGTATGAGTCATTGCATACCAACATTACACAAAACTATAGTTGTATAAAAATAGCAAAATCCCAAAATTTGTAGAAGAAACCATAAAATCACACCCAAATCTGGTTTAAAAAGCTCAATATATAAAGATAATTGATTAAATATTTTTAGAAAAATCACGTATTCATGATATATAAAAACTCACTAATTAGTTATTCGGTTTTGAAAAATTTATTAAGATATTTTTGACATTTAAAAAAATTTATTAGTTAGTCTTTTCGTTAGTTTTAGTCGTTAAATATAATAAAAAAATATAAAATATCTATGATATGGAAGGATTAATTAATAAATTTTTAAAAATATGAGAAACTAACTAATAAGTTTTTGAAAATCATAAGGACTAAATAATAAAATATTTAATAATAAAATTAATTAATAGACTAATTAGAAAACGTTGGAGATATTTTAATATATTTTTTAAAATTAAAAAATTAATCAGTGAATTTATTTATAATATAAGGCCTAAGTAATAATTTTTTTAATATTTTTTTAATCAGATGAGTTATAAAAGTTAAGTACATTTAATGGGTTACCATAAAACGAATATTTTGAGAATAGTAAATTGGAAAATATTTTTTTAATATTTTATTAATATAACTATATTTAAATTTATTAAATATTTTATTTTTTACATTGATAATTAAATAATATAAAATAAATTATTTAATTAAAAAATATTTTTCATAAACAAATAGAGTTAATAGGGTTATTAAATTTTTTTTAAAAAATGAGTCTTTTGAAGGGAGATTTTTTTTTAATAGCTTAATTTTTTTCATTAATTAAGAAAATATTTCTACTCAATACTCACAATTTTTTTGAATGCCTACAAAATTTGAAAATAATATAAAAAAATATTTTTAAATCTTCACGTCCAAAAACCCATCAGCTATCCAAACAGAAGCAGGCTATGTGCAGAAAACAGATTCCTTAAGAAGGCAGAAGCAAGCAGAAGCCCAATTCAACAAGTTAATTTTCCGGGAAGGATGAAGAGTGGTCCAGCCCACACAAAAGGAAGTCAGCAAACACGGCTCAACGTAATTACTCGGAATTCGATTTCCTTCGTTTCTTCAGTTCGAAAATTTTCAACCAAGAGACTTCCAATCAATTTCCCTCTTTTTATGTTATTCTTTCCGACCCGTAATATATTTTCGCTTTAATTTATTATATATATTAAAAAAACAATTTTTTATTAAATTTTAATTATATTTATAAAAAAATAAATAATAATATTAAAATAATTATAAAATATAAACAAAAATTATAAAATAAAGAAAGTATGAATTTTTAGTTTGGACTGCTATCTTTTAATGTGAATTTTACCAGCAGACAAGAACTTAACCTTCAATTATGAAATGTCTGCAAAATGTAAAAGTATAGTAAAATAAATGCTTGAAATGAAATTAAAGCGAAATATATAATTTAATATTTCAATTTACTATAAAAAAAAATTAACACTATCTTCTTATCTTATTCTTAAATTATCATTCATAATTTTGAATCTCTTTATTTTATCGAAAATATTTTAGAGAAAATTTTTTTTTATATTTTTTATATTTAAAGCACTTAAAGAAATTGATTAATAAAAAATATATTCTTCATCAAATAAAAAATTAAACCATTTTAAGGTTTTTTTTGTTTTTCAGAAAGTATTTTTTATAAAAATATTTTTTATATTTCTCTGATATTTAGGACATTCAAAAAAATAAAAAGAAAAAATTAATCATTTAAAAAAAATAGTTTCCTCTATTTAAAGGAATAAGTTATTTTCTGTATTTAAAAATTTTTATTAAAATCTTTATATATAAATTTATTAATATATTTTATTTTTAAATTAAAATTAAATAACTAAAAATAAATTATTTTACTAAAAATATTTTTCATATATAAATATTTTTTATTTTTAAATACAAATTTTTGTAAAGAGTTTTAATATATTAATTTGAAAAAATTGAGTAAATAAACCCACCTCTAATTTTATCAAGAATTCTATAGGCCTTCCTCGTGTTTTCTTCCCCTAAATCAAATTAGTGTGCAAATTATAGGAAGTCACTTTTTGGTTTAAATTCAGTTATTCAGCACTCTATAATCTCAACCACACGATTAGATCGGTCTCTATTTGTTAAGAAAACATATCATTCTTCATAGCCTTATTAATTTACATTGATGATGCGTTTTCGATGAGGAATCTGACTAAGATTACTATCAGTAAGTAGGTTTTTTATGATTCTTTCAAAATTAAGAATCTCTATGATGTTAAGTATTTTTTGAATTGAAAATAGTTGGATTTCATAAGGGCATCTTTTGTTTCGCAATGCAAATATGCATCAAAGGTCTTATTTGACATTTTTTTTAGTACTGAAATCAGCTAAAACTCCCATGAATCGCATATTAGGCTTTTCAAATGTACAAATAATTCACTTAAAGAAGTTTCGTCTTTTGATAGGTTTATTGCAGACTTTTTTTATCTCATTACTTGATGTGGAGTAATTAATTTTGAATTTTATGGAAGATTTGGATAATATTCAAATGATAAAGAAAATAGCTTAACTTTTGCTTATGGTGTCTGTTGAAAACTCACAATAACTTTTCAAAAAGGAAATCTTGAGACGGATAACTTTTAGAAATGCGACGAATTCCATAAGTCTGTAGTAAAGTTCGACGCCTCAAATTCTATCGTTTAGAGGTCAATTTTGCATTTTAATTATTTTTTATCATAAATTTCCACATTAGGATTCTTTTTTCTATTATAAATAGTCATTTTATTGGTTGTTTGGAGGATTTTTGAATTTTCGAGAATTCTATAAGAAAATATTAGCTTCTAGCCTTTCTAAATTTTATCTTAACCAAACGATATTGGTTAAAACTCCTGATGGAGTATAAATCGTTCTGTTTCAGCTGGTATCAGAGTGAAGTTCATCCATGACCGACAACCAAAAGGCGTGACTCGATGCAATTGAGGCATCCTTGACACAATTGAGGGAGATGATCGGACAGCTAACTCTACAATGGGGTAACAACCAACCCACCGCAGCTGAACGCCCACAGTCAATTCCAAATCCTGTGGTCGCTAATCCCCAACAGGATTATAGAAGACGCCCCAACCAGCTTGATGGAGAACAAAATTATTATAGAGGTTGAGAGGATTATCATGAAAGTTATAAGATAAAGGTAGACCTTTAAAAACTTTTATGGTTCGTTGGATGTAGAATATGTCCTTGATTGATTAGCTGAAGTCCATTGGTTTTTCGAGGTTATGAATGTGGAAGATAATTGAAATGTTCTGATTGTGGCTTATAAATTAAGGGTGGTGTAGCAGCATGGTGGCATTCTGTTCAAAACGAACGCTATCGCAGGAGACTTGAACCTATACGAAACTGGTCGTTGATGAAACAAATGATTGAACAGCGGTTTTTACCTAATGATCATGCCTAGTTTTGTATACAGTCTCATGACTATATGTAAGGGAGTCAAAGGGTGGATGAATATATAGAGGAGTTTTTGAGGTTGCAGGTGAGGTGTGATAACTGTGAGAATGAAGCTCAGTAGGTTGCTCATTTTCAGAGGGGACTGAATCACGAAATTCGTTGTATGATGGGAGTAGCTGCAATTTTCACTTTGGATGGTGAAAAGAGCGGAAGAACGTGTTGAATGGCAGCTTTGACATTAGTCTAATCAAAATTTTAATTACAGAAATTCTGATTCGATAGGAAATCAACAATATTGACGTAATTACAATGGACAACCTTCTAGGTCTGTAAATTCTAGCAATCATTAGACT